>NC_045616.1:84741207-85077040 GCF_009829155.1 Mustela erminea
TAACACCAAAGCTAACTACCACTTATCCTAGGGTTTCCCCATCTGTTTACACAGGAATCCTGTAACTATTTGAAATTCTTATCCATCGACTTGTGCACAGTCTCCCTTTTCTGAAAGAATCTAAGTTTCATGTAAGAGGAAAACCTTGTCTGTCTTGTTCATAAGCTCCTTCAACATTTTGAGGCCCCATTAAACACCTGTCAAAAGAACTTACAGTAACTAAGCACTTTGAGAAGTTGCCTAGACTTTTGGACAAAGAAATTCGTTCCCTCCCTTGTGGAAGAAAAAATAATCTATGGATTATTCCTTCATGATGAGGTAAGGCTTCTCCAGCCACACCCCATCATATATGTATGCACATGGCTCTGAATAAACTCAGCTCAGGTTCTACGCAAAAACTGCTTATGGTTAGCCTTTTGAGCATCTGCAAATTCATAAATCACACTAACTATGAGACTAAAGGGATTCAGTATACTACTTGAGACCTGAAAGAGCCTATTTAGCAAGAGTAGAGTCAATACACTGGAGGCAGACTGTACTGTTCCAAGATGGTCACACTAGCACAGGCAATTCCACCCGTTCTTCTTACAATGAATGAGACATAGACACTCCAACAAGCAGTGGGGCCTCTGTCCCCCTCTCTTGAAACCCAGTGGGACACTGCAAGAGGCTCAACCAAAAGACAATGGCAGAAGTGACAATGCATGACTTCAGAAGCTGGGTCATAAGAGGTACTACAGAATCTCTCTGGCATGCACCACCCCACACCTCAAACCCTCCCACCCTTCCACCCCCCAACTGACGCAAAGGACTTTGGAGCCCAGAGCCACCTTGTGGAGGTGAAGCCACCAGGCTGGAAACACCATATGGAGAGACCATATAAAGGGGAGACCAGCTCTTCCCACTTAAATAGCTCTTTTACTTCTCTGAGCCCAAATACCAGACAGGGGAATGAGCAAGGATTTAGATGATCCTAGCCCCCATCCCTCAAGATCCCCCAGTACCATGTGGACTCTGAGGAGTCCTGTCCACACTGCAGATCAGTCAGCATAATCAGTATGGTTGGAAAACTATCAGGTTTGGTGTTTTTTGTTCCGGAGGCAGAGTAGCTTGCCAGCTTAGAGCATCAGTAAGAACAGTCCCTTACCTGCACTTCCATGGCCACGTGCTATGGGATGGGGTCTTACTCCACGTACAAACTAGAGGGTGAAGTATAAAAAAACCCAAAATCTCTAGGTCAAGTAATGTCATAAAACAAGCAGAAAAGATACAAAACCACAAAGCACCTAAGTTTTTCCAAGTTCTACAGGCTGAGCTTTTTGGACTTTGAAGCAGTCTGGTTCTTGGACCAGCTGCCACCTTCTCCCTTCACCATCCACATCTTTGGCAACAACAGAGACTACAACAAAATGAGAACATTTTCCTGATGAACAAATTGTTTTATCAGCTTGCTTACTCTCAGGAAACCTTCATTCCAGAACTTTTTTTGTTTTGAATACGCCAGAATAAGGATTATTTACCTGTGTGAGGTCTCTCTTAGGTCTGTTTCAGACTTTATCAACTAAACCTGGAGGGATACTCTCATAATTTAAAAAAAAGAAAGAAAGAAAGAAAGAAAGAAATCCTTTAAACTGTAATATTTAGCACAAGAATAATTCATATGCCTGTATCTACTATCCCACATGGGTTTCAGTATCAGACACACATGAGATTCAAAAACCAGTTGAGTCACGTGCTAGCTATGTGACCTTGGGCAAGTTGACATGGGTTTATTATGTCAGTGAAACCACTAATAACAACTCTCGAAGAGGTGTTGTAAACATTAAATGAGGTTATTGCTGCTAACACTTATAAAGGGCTTACCATACACCAAGCACTGTTCTAAGTGGCTGAAGGTGCTCAGATCAAACATAGCAGACAATGGGTACTCCTTAAGCGGTGGGTTCTATGAGCATCATTAATACTAGTGTTATTAGATGATGATTAGTTCCCATGACAGTGGCCATAACGCCTGTGGGATGACTTTATGAATATCAACTCATTATAGCACAAATGCAGTGAGGCTCAAATCCACAGTCAATTCCAATAACTCATCTCAAACTCCTGTAACTATAAACTCCTAAGATGCTTAAGAATCATCTGAGGAGCCTGTTAAAATGAAAATCTATGGCCACACCTCCAGAGACTTTGATTTAATAGTCTGGGACAGAGTCCAAAGAAGTTGCTTTCTTAACACCTCCATCCCCTCATAGCTGATTCCAGCAAATCCTGCCCTACAGATGTTGAGGTAAATATCTGGGCTGTATCAATCAGGATGCCATTAGCCAAGAGCCAGAGGTTCTGGATTCTAGTCTCAGCTTTGCCCCTATCTAGTTCTACAGCTTTGACACATTGACTGGGTCTCGGTTTCCTCATCTATAAAATGAAGGTTCCAGACTAGATAATCCCAAAGGTGCCTCCTTTTCCAAAACTGATCCTACAACATGAACACTAGACCAAGTACCTCAGGTAATCTTGTTTTGGGCATTTGCAGCAAATGAACTAAGAGCTGTCATTTACTAAGCCCCCACTATGTGCAAGACATTGTCTGAGATGCTTAATTCATTTCTAAAAGTCTCAAGCATCTGAAGTCTATGTAAGATGAGAAAAACACCTGGGAAAAGTTCAATAACCTGACTGAGGTGACAGAGCCAACATTGTTAAGAGCCTTCATTCCATCCCAGACTTAACCTGACCCAGTACTGGTTCTGACACCATTATGCCTCTGGCAATCTCACTACAAATAGTTCATTTTCTTTGCATTTCTTTGCTTTTGTTCAATTGAGAGAGGTAATGAAAACTCAAGCCTAAGCTCTTCAGTTCTGCAAAGCACCAAAGGGCAAGAACAGGGCAAGGGGGAAAGAAGTGGGTATAGCCAGGCACTGCAAACCTGAAAAGCAGGTCTCCTTATGCCTCAAGTGAAGCTCAAGTGAGAGAGGAGGGGAACAAGAGTCCGTATCAGAATCACGCCCCTAACTGTGAGGATCCACAAGGTAGGTGGTAGAAGAGAAAAGCAGAGAAGTGAACACAAAGCACTGAGGTTGGTCAGCGGGAGAGGGTGAAAAAACAGAATTTCGCCAAGATCTTTCCTCCCTTTCTTAATTCCTCTCAGGGGAAGAACAGAACTTTCCGACAGAGTATCCTCCACTGAGCTTAGAGATACAATGGGAAAGTTTCTCATGACGTCTACTCTTTTGTTTTCTCTTGCCAAGTAACTTAATGGGAACTTAATCCCAGGCCTGCTCGCCTCCAAACTTCATTACTTCATCTCAGGGACTCCGAGGCAAAGTGGAAAGATGATGAGGAGGACAAGTTCCAGATAATGGATTTTATGCAAAAGCTCTGTTGGTCTCCAATGTGTTCTGTAAGATATTTAAAGGGTGTTTGAAGGACATGTGGCATGGGGGAAGTTGCACAGGGAAAAGCACAGGATTTGAAATCAGAAAACCTGGAGCTGGGATCCCAGTTCCACATGAGACACTTCCCATCTGACATGGGGAAGGCTGTACAAATGTCCTTCAGGCTTCACATCTGTCAAACGGGGACAATAACGCTGACATCACAGCCCTGTTTTTTTTTTTAAATAAATGAAGCAGGGTATATGAGATGCCTATATGACCCCAAGGTTTTCTAAACTGACAAAGAGGTTAAGCTAGAAGTGAGCCGACAAGTCTTGTTTCTAGCTGTACAGTGTCAAACCTCTCAGAACCACAGTGCGGAGAAAGAACACTGGGCCACCCTGCAGTTCTCTTCCAGTCCCCACTCTGAGTAACCCAGGGACTACCTCCCCTGGGAAAACTAATGACTTGAGGATGCATCAAAACTGCCACTGATGCGAAGGAAAACCATGCAATTATTTCAACTGATTATGTGAGAGACTCAAAAAAGAGAAAATGTAGCCTAATGAACAAGTAAGAGCATTTGGCTCTCGCCTTATAGATGAAATCAAATTAAAATCTGCAGAGCAAAGAAAATACCTTTAAAGTTGTAAATGATTTATAGGACTGGTTCGACACACAGGAAAAAACTGTCAGGCATTATGAAAGCCTGATCCTTTCTTCAGAGAGAATGAATGAACCCTAGATTCAGTGAAAAGTGGACACAGCAGAGAGCTCATGAAGGGAGAGAGACGGCAGCATGGCACTGCCAGGGCAGAGCCCCTGTGACTTCACTACTGCCCAGGGTGCCTGGCTGGGACATTAAACAATAGGGGAGGGTGGAGTCTGTAGAACAGGGTCACATATCCTGCCTTCTCTAACAATCCAGACATCACGTCAAAGGACTCAAAGATTCCACTCTTGAGAGAAGCAGGAAAGGGTACTGCGGTTCTGAACTCTGATGGCGTGGTTTAAATCCTGGCTCTGCCATTAACTAGCTCTGTGAATTATTTAACTCTCTGTGCCCAGATTTCCTGATCTGCAAAATGAGTGTAAAAACAGAACCAATCTTAGAGGTTTTATGATGATTATACACATTAATACAACCGAAGGACACCTGGGTGGCTCAGTTGGTTGGGCATCTGCTTTTGGCTCAGGTTGTGATCCCAGGGTCTTGGGATCAAGGTCCACATTGGGCTCTCTGCTCAGTAGGAAGCCTGCTTCTCCTTCTGCCTGCTGCTCCCCATGCTTGAGCTTTCTATCTCTCTGACAGATCAGTAAATGAAATCTTTAAAAAAAAAAAAAAACAACTGAAGAACCTTGATCACAGCAAGTGCTTAATTAAATGAAAGCTATTATTACCCACCTCGTAGCATTGGCCATCCATTATCGAGCTTTTCCGATGTACCATATGCCAACCATACATTGCCTAATTTAGTCCCCCAAAGCCCTGTGAGTCACTGAATGTAAAGCACTGAGCTCTATGCCCTCCCTAAACACAGCAAAGCCTTCAATAAAGTATTCAATAAAATAAAGGTAACCCACTCCGATTATCATTACCAAAACAAATCCAGAACACTGTTTCACTAAATTCTGAAAAGACACCTGGGTAAACAAGTCAAAGAAAATCACCGATTAAGCATCTTTTTGGTAATATGTAAATCAAGTATTTTTGATGAGTCAAAGACTCTTCCTGTATCAAGCAGCCTAGCTGTTACTCTGATTATTTCATCGTAACACAGATTCTAGGACCAATCCAGCAGTCAAATGAATTAGGCCTCCTAATTCATTTGACTCCCATACACTCCCATACAGTGTATTTTTAACAACACCCATTTAAACTGCAGAATAGTTTTCATGTTGGTAAACCAACAGCTTTAAATCATTTCCTAAGATAAGCTGAGACCTGAATTTCTTTTTCAAGAAAAAGAAAAAGATATGGTAAAGATCAAACGTGGTTCAAAAAAAAAAGGTCAAGCCCTAAAAGCACTTCTATTTCTGATCCAATCGTCTTAAAGCAAATGAAGATAAAAATGAATCCCCTAACTGCCCCCAGCCACTTTGCTCTGTCAAATAGCAGCATTCACATGAGAACCAGGTGGAAAAGAGCCTCAACAGTGTAAATACAGCTGTCTTAATAATAACCTTGGACTACAGAGTACTAGTACTCTTCCAGTGACATGGTATACATTGTTTAATGGCCACATACATTAAATGCAAGCTTCTCTACAATGTGACTTTGCCATTCTTCGAATGCAAAGGTAGAGTCTGTTTCTCCACTCCCCTACATCTGGGCTGGCCTTGTGACTTGCTTGGGCCGGCAGAATGTGGCAGAACTGATGCTGTGCAAATTGCACAGTCCAGGCTTCCAGAGGACCTGAGACTTCCAACTTTGGCCTTTTGGAATACTTTTCTAAGATAGCTTTACCACACAGAAGTCCAGGAAGAAAGACTACAGAGGGAGAAGCCCTGGTTCCAGCCCAAATCCAGCTGCATGAGCAAGCTCAGGATGGGCCAAGGTAAGTCCCCAGTCAATCCAGTCGGTCCCAAGAAACACAACTGTTCACTTCAGTCTCAAACACTTGGAGTGCTTTGTTGTATAGCAAGAGATGAAGGATACTGGTACATTAGCTGGAGTTCACTTAATTTTAAAAATTTCACTTTAAAATTTAAATTTAATTTTTATTTTATTTTAAATTTATTTTATTTTAAATTGAATTTTAAAACTTAATTTTTAAAAGTTTCCAGAGGCACCTGGGTGGCTCAGTTGGTTGAGTGTCCAACTCTTGGTTTCAGTTCAAGTCATGATCTCAGAGTTGTGGGATAAAGCCCCATATCGGGCTCTGCACTGGGCATGGAGCCTGCTTGAAAATCTCTCTCTCCCTCTGCCCCTCCCCCCTCTCTTTCTCTCTAAAAACAGACAAATAAAAACAAGTTTCCAAACAGTTTGAAACTTATAAAACTCAACAAGAGGCAAAATCTAGATTGCTGGAACTCAGAAGTAATAGTTATCTTCAGAGAGCAGGGATGGGGTGGATTTAAGAAGGGAGCTTTATGGTATGCTGATGGTTTTTACTTCTTGGCCTGAGCAGTGATTACATGGGTGCATTCACTTTGTGCTAATTTATCAAGTGTGCACTTCTAAACTTGCATACTTCTTCTGGATATATACTGAACATACATTTAAGATAATTTAAAATAAGCCTCTCTTGGCAAAATCTCTTTGAAAAAAAGTGTTATGTGCCTTCAGGAAATAAATAATGCTCACAATTTTCTGTCTATTGGTCAAATTCTCCTCAGAGAAGCCTGTAACATACACAAGACCAGCTCTAAAAACTAAACATCACTTGTTACATATGAGCAGGTTTCTTCTTTGCCAAAAATATGACCCATTTATGAGTCAGTCTAAAAATGGCCCCAGAATCCCAGCAAACTTTGGAATGCCTAGGCCAAGATATTTTCAAGTGCTGGTTTAAAATCTCCTTATCATTTTGGAAAGACTGTTTAAGCCACATAAAAGGAAAAGGTCCTCAGAGCGTCCATGCTCACAGATGGGTCTCCCTTCACAGATCACACCAACTCCAAGGCCACATCTCATTCTCCTCCGACTGTCTCCGGCCCCAGCACCCAAATGCCAAACCAAGCAGAGTCACTTGTTCACATAGAAAAGACTAAACATACGTCTGTGGTTAGCTGGATGTCCCCAAAGCCCTTAACAATGTTTCTGTCCTGAAGGAACACCCCTTTAAGTAGTTTATTCAAAGGAAATGACTTTAAACAGAGACAAAGATTTATGTATGAAATTGCGAATCAAGTTATTTAAACTAGTAAAAAATTAATGGAAACACTCTAAATGTTTCAAGATAGGAGATTATATAGGGAAATTAATGCAGAGACACTTAGAAGGACATGAAACATTAAAGAAGAGAAACAAAGTTCTCTCTTTGTGGTGGAATTATGACTGTTTCTACTTCTTTGCAATTTACTGTACTTCTCAAATTTTCTCTAAGAAGCACGTGTTTTTCACTTTTATAATCAGAGAGGGAAAAAAACAAAGTAAAAAACTGGAGAACATGTGTTAAACTGAAGATGATTAACAGTATAATCTATTTCTCTTTTGGGATCCATTTATGACTTTATCTGTTATTCACATCCCTTGCCTGAAATCATCACTTTAGCTATACACATATATTGAACATTTTACCAGACTCAATTTCCACTGAATCACAAAAATCTAACTTTCTTTCCCTGTAGGCTCTGAGCTCTTCATTATCTTTGTAAACCCAGTGTTCGACACAGTCCCTTGCTCTTAATAAGTGTTCAATACATTTTGGCTGGAAGCTGCAGAATGTCAGGGTAAGGACAAAAGGATTTACCTGACCTGCATGGCAGCAAAGGCCTCATTTCCCTGTGCGTCCCATGCCTGCCACATGAGAGATGTACAGTAAGTTACCTGTTATTTGTGTTAATAAGCTCAGGCTGTCTTAACAAAATACCCCAGACTGGGTGGCTGCAACAACAGGTATTCATTTCTCACAGTTCTGGAGACTCCAAGTCTGACATGAGGGGGCCAGCATGCTTGGATCCTGGGGAGAACTTTCTTCCCGGCTCTCAGGCAGCTGGCTTCTTGCTATACGTTCACACAGCCTTTCCTTTGTGCACTTACAGAGGGAGAGGGAGAGAGCTCTGGTGTCTCCTCTTCTAAGGAAACTAATCCCATATAACCGCATCCTTATTATTTCACTTAACTTAATTACCTCCTTAAAGGCTTTATCAAATATAGTCACACTGGGGATTAAGGCGTAAACATACATTTCAGTCTGTAAAATTATTAAATGAAAACTGATAATATTTCACCTAACCAGTGGACCAAGTGAGAGGATACAAAGAATAGACCACTACCATGACTATCAGAACAACAGCCTGAGAAACATCATCCCCTGTGTCAAGTGGGGTACACCAAAGGACAGATATAAGGCTTTGGTAGGTCTTCACAATTTGATGTACAATAAGGAGACAAGGAAGGATTTGGGCATGGAGGAGATAGACCCAAATCTGTGCTTTGGGAGAATTTATCAGGGATCAGTAGAAGTCTGCATCCAGATGCACAAACAGTGAGCACTACTGTTAGAAGCCATTCCAAGGGTCAGGTGAGTGCTGTGGGGACTGGTAGGAGAAACAGCTAGCATGCTAGTGGCAAAGGGAGAGAGTAAAGAGCAGATGTGAGGGGCTTCACCAGTCAGACCCACACGAAACTGTTAACCACCAACTGGATAATCAGAAACACAGAAGGAAAAAGCAGCAAAGATGCTGGTAAGGTAAAGGGAAGATGTGAAGAGAGGAGAGACACACATTCCGAGACCTGGAGATGGGAAGAGCCTCCTCTTACAGAAGGAAGGGGAGGGCAGTTTGCATTTGACATGGGTTTAATCTGAGCTGCCAGGAGATACCCTGGCAGAGATGCTAATCAGACTTTGGAAAATGGGTACATGGAAGCCCAAAGAGAAGTCACACCAGAGGTAGATACCTCAATATCATGCAAAGAAGTAAACAAGAGAGCTAAGGAATCTTCAGTGAACTGAGCATAGAAACTCAAAGACCACCTTCTCTGGACAACAGAGAAAGAGGCCAAAGAACAAAGGAAAAGAAAGGCCAGAGAGGTAGAACAATAAGAGTAAAGGAGGACCATGCATCAGAAATGTTTCCAGGTACAATGAAGGGCCGGGTACTAGCAAGAGGACAGAGACATCAAATACACAGAGACAGAGCATTCAGTAATGGCACTTAACATGATCAATGGGATCCTTGCCTGAGTTATTTCAATGGGGTGAGCAGTGCAAAGCAGTGAGCCGCAGAAAACGATAAAGAGACAAGACAACAGGCTGAGCATCTAGTTGTGTGCCGGGCATCATGAGAGGAATTTTGTATGGATTATCATCTTTGATCCTCACAAACACGCCTACAAAGTGTGCGCTATTATAATTTGTATTCAGAGCATTTTGTGTATTAAAAAAAAAAAAAGGAACGAAACGTATCTACAAGATCACATTTGCCTATCTGAAAAAACAAACCTGTCATACATATTTTGAG
This sequence comes from Mustela erminea, assembly GCF_009829155.1. Classification (NCBI taxonomy): domain Eukaryota; kingdom Metazoa; phylum Chordata; class Mammalia; order Carnivora; family Mustelidae; genus Mustela; species Mustela erminea. The sequence continues at coordinate 84,750,714 of NC_045616.1, forward strand.
GTAGCTATGGAGATTTGAGAGCAGGCATGTAGGTGGAAACAGATATCAAGGAAAATGATACAAATGACAAGGGGTGGAGTATGGAGTGGCCTGGCTGGGTGACTCATCACAATGATCAAAATGTTTGTGATGGCTTCAAATGTATTTAACCCCAGTGGCTTCGGGGCTTCTGTGAGTGTGTAGGTCTGTCTCTGACTCCCACAGGAGCTGTTTGGGAGAAAAACACAAAACCATGCTGGTCTAGACAATTAGCCCCTTGTACTATTAGTAACATTTTTGCAAGCTGATTTTTTTTTAATACACCTGCACAGCTCTATTAATCAAAAAGTCTCACCAGATCATTAACTGAAAACATCAAGTTTTGACTCACTCACAGGTCATCCCAACTATGAAAAAAAGACTTGATTGCTAGAGTATACTCTAACCAACATCTCAAACCTGTGGAGATTTAACACAAACAGAAAAATTGGGGATTCTGAAATCCCCTTCCTACCCTCTACCACAACTTATTCTTACCACAGAATCTTCCATCCTCACCGCAGCCGCACTCAATAGCACTAATTAAAAAATACATATATCACCTTGCCTTTCTCAGCCAGATACTCAAACCATACTTGTTAGTAATGAGCTGTTTTATTAGAACCGTTAAAAAAAATAATAATGCTAGCAATTCAGGGCTTGAAAGGAACCGTGATAATAGCAGTTTCTCTGGATTTACAAAGTTATAAATCTGTGGAAGCTGTCTGACATTTAGTGAACATGAATAACCTCCCCACATGCTGTGATCCTGAGGCTTGGCCAGAATTCTACGGAAAAGATTTAACTCTTACACAGAAAGGCTTAAAAAGGTTCACCCTGGACCAATATATCCTAATACCAACCAATTGCCCCATTCCAATAGTCTCATCAGGTCAAAACCATTCATCGTTTAGCCCTCCCAAAGGTAAGGGTATAAGCCCTGAGCTTGAGTGTTGCTTCTGTCACTTCCTGTGCAGCAGTGGCTCACGTTCTGAATCAATTTCATCCCATGCATGATTGGAATAAAACTATATCAGAGCCTGGAGTTGAAAATGCTAGGCCAATATGGCAGACAGCAGGGAGCAGTGGAGAAAGCCAGGCACACCTGGGCATACACTCTGGATTCACCATTACTTACTTGGCTGATAACACTGGGAAAGTTGATAATTCATTTACTTTAGGCTTCATCTTCCTAAATTATCACATCTGATTTTAGCCCATTAGCCTCAAAGTCTTACTCTTTAAACCAAAGATAAAGATAAATAATCATATCACAATGCATTTCACTCTCTCCCACAATGGGGATCTAAAGGGCCCTCTGCTCCACAGATCTGTAGCTTTTTGAAGTTAATAAAAGGTGGAACTTGTCACAAACTTCTACAGAACCACTCTTTCTTGTCCCTTTGGATGGAGGAAGTGGTGGCCTTACCTCTATCATCTACTAGGAAAAAAATACCACTGAGAGCTGATGTTCATTCCCACTGATAAGGGTGTTTCAAAGAAACTTGATGTGATCCATACATAGGGTGACCATATCCAAACTGGGGCAGTTTTGAGAAAAGGAGAACTATTGATAATCATGAGGAGATAGCAGGTATGACCCAGGACATACGGTCCATCCTAGTCAGATCCTTTGTAGGGAAGATGGCATATAGCCTCTCTCTCCCTTCTAAAAAGTTTCAACCAGAGAAACCTCAAGGACAGAAAGGTTACAGTAACCTCAAAGCCTCCTCCCCTCCTTATCATGACCAGTCTTTCCCTGATTCAACAAAAACACATGCCTAACCAGCACTTACTAAGCTATATATCAAACTACGCCTTTTTCTTGATCACAGTGGCCAAATTCCAATAACACCAATAGTGGGCATCATTAGCACAGAAGCACTTAGGTAAGTAATGCAAAAATGCAGTTATACTAGCTGGTTTGAGCTGAGGACAAGGGTCAGGCTGGTGCAGGAATGAGAGGCACCTGCTATTTGTCACAATCACGAGCATAGCAGTCCGAGTACTGGTACAGGAGGCAAAGTCCAGATCTGGGCAACTCCAGAGAAGAGCCACGTGGAAATTCTCCCTGAGAGTGCTGGGGGTGCTGCCACACCCCAGAAATACAGAGACAATCCCACATACAAGTCCTTGTGAAATCAGACCATCCCTGGTCTCACAGCAACATTCTATCAATAGTCCCCTGCACATGAGGACAAAGTCTTTCTCCTTTAATCAACCCAAAGATACAGTGTTTTAGTTACAAGTAATTATCGGGAAAAACATAGAAAACTCATAGCAAGACAAACCTTTGGGAAAAAGAATAACATGTTTGTTAATTTTCTCCTCCATGCTTTTCTTTCCCTTTTTGTTTTCTCAACCATTTTAGAACTGATCAGGAAGGTCCCTGGTTTACCATCTATGTATTGGGCTTAACGAAAAGAGTCAACTAATCTTAATTTATAACAGGTTATAAACCCAAGAAACTCTTCTGACAAAAAAAAAAAAAAAAAAAAAAAACAAGCAATCATACAAGAAAAAAATTTAAATGAGTTAAAAGTAGAGTAGTACAGAGTATGGGAACAACCCTTCCACTAAAGTATATTCAGTTTCCTGTAGATGCCAAAGAGGACACTTTCCATTTTTAACAGATACTTGTCTCCTGAGTATCTCTGGCATTTCACACCACCTCCCAGAGGCTCCCAGGGAATTTCCAGGCTGAGGACCCAATAGCGTGACAATTCCTACCCGTGAAGGAACCTCACAAAGCAAAGTATCTATTCCCCCAAAAGAGGTGTGTAATTGATTCTGGAAAAAAAACATCTATTAGTCCTACTTCAATCTTTGGTAGATGGGAAAAAAAGGAACAAATACCAGGAAAAGTGATCTTGAAATTACTTGTGGTGCTGGGAAAGAGGGCTCAAACTACATTTAAGGAATAAAAGGAGCATCAATAAATATTTCCTGGATGGCAGGGTAAGTCATTAGCTGGTAAGAACTGACTTTTTTTTTAAGATTTTATTTACTCATTTGAGGGAGAGAGAGAGACAGAGAGAGAGAGAGCACAAGCAGGGGGGAGAAGCAGAGGTAGAAGGAGAAACAGACTCCCCGCTGAGCTAGGAGCTGAACATGGGACTAGATCCCAGGACCCGAAGATCATGACCTGAGCCAAAGGCAGAAGCTTAACCATCTTGAGCCACCCAGATGCCTTGAGGACTGACATTTATTGAACATTTCCAAGTACTAGGCACTATTTGATGCACTGTATATATGCATTAAGCCAGTCCCCCCAGCAATCCTGAGATGGAGGTCTTATTACCATCTTCGCTTTGGAAATGAGAAACCGGAAGCAGTTTCCACACTTGGGTCACCAAAACCTTAAGTGACAGAGGGAGAAATGGATCCTCACATTAACATAAGAGCCCACACTGTTGACCTCTACATTACATAGTGTTATTGGTCACCGAACTGGTGAAGGGGAAGATTAGGACTGAAACCCAGGTATTCCTAACCCTTAAACCCATGCTCTCCACAGTTACCTGAACATGATCCCCAGCCTTGCTGCCCCATCTCCACCAATACCACACCCTGCTGTCACCATAAATAATAAAGGGCATCATTTATGGAGCGCGTGCTGAGCCAGGATAAGAAAACCTTGGCTTAGAGATGTTCATTTGACTCACATCCCAAAAAAGTAGGTGGTGGAGCCAGGATTTAAGCCAAGTCCATTGGACTCCAGAGCTGAGCTCTCAGTCCCTCCAGGAGAACCCAGGGCTGTAGCAAGATTATGATCACAGGACCATACTGCAAACAACCATGGAGGCCAATTCCAGAGGTGGCTGTCACGAAGTCACTGACTCATTCTTCAGGTCTCACCCAGCAACTTCCTGCTTTTGATTTCACAAAAAAATAGAATAAAAACCCCAGAAGCTCAGTTTCCTTATTCACAGCAGGTGAGAAACAACCCAAAGGGTGTGAGAGGCAGTCAGTGACAATCTCAATGACCGCAGGTAAGTGACAACTGACACAGAGGGGAAGAAAAAGAAAACCTGGAAAGTCAGACGCAAAATTATATGGTACATCAATGAAGCACATAATGACAGGCCTGAGTCATCAAGAAAAAATTGCTTTCTGCTTAAGCATCTTCTGTTTTTAAAAGCAGCAAAATGCCTAACATGTAAGCCGGGTTTTCATCAAATACTTGAAATTTTCCAACTCTTGGAATTTGAAATAGTAAGAGGCAGAAGGGTTTTGAGGAAACAGGAATAAAGGACAGTGGACTTCCCTGAGCTTCAGAGCTGAGAGGGACAGAACACTCAGCTATGAGCCAGGGACCCACGGAAATCACAGCACCACATGAGACTCGGCAAGGGGGAAGGCCTTCAGGTCCCTTCCACCACCAGAATTCTGTAAGAAAAAACACAGTGTGGCGGTAAGTCAAGTGCTTTGGACCCAGACCATCCTGGGATTGATCCCAACCACCTCAGTGATAACTCATATCTGGTTTGCTCAGGAGAATCATCCTGGTAAATGGCACACAGAGGACAATGGATAAATAGTTCTTTAATGAATGATCAAAACCATGTAAGTTTGGTTACTATCTGTGAACTTCAACTTGTCAGGATGCAAAGTAGGAATGATAATTCCTACAGTATGCTACAGTGATCAGGATTAATGAGTTGATTATGCAAAGTGCCTCCTCCAGGACCTAGATACAAGACTCACTGTGCTGTGACAGCTGGACAGCTAACCTGTAGTTATCTGGAACTATGACCTAGGAAGCAGCCTCCATTCCCAAAGGATAATGCAAAGAAGAAGCCCAAATTCCTCAGCCTGTCAAATTATAAATTGCAAATTGAGCAAGTATCTACCCCCTTCCTCTTAAAATAATCCCTAAATTCAACACTGTCTCATTGGTCATTAATACCCTTATGAGCTAGAAAGATATTCTAAAATTTACTACTGAAGACATGGAGCATAGCACTGTTTCCCTGAGTTAACCAGCAAATCAACCACAAAAACTGGATCTTCAGGCTCTGCTTCCTCCTCCTCCTCATCCTCATCTCTCAGCAGCAACTACAAACTGAATTCCCACAAGCATCCTGTGCAAAATTCCACAAATCCCAGGCCAGCTGACTGCAGAACAAATAGCAACATTGTCACAGGCAAACTTCAAAACTGTGTTCTGAGCAGTGATTCCAGCAAGGACACCTATAAATGATACTTTCTAGCCCAGGAAAAGTTTCCTCCTCTCTGATCTAGAATTTCTGAACAGAAAGATCTTTTTAAAATACTGGCTTCTAACTACTACTTTCTTTATCCTTCAGCTGGTGCGGCCAACTTCATTTCTCAAAAAAAAAAAAGAAAAGAAAAAAATGTCCTGAATGTCCCCCAAAGGAATTTATTGTCCCTCCAAGGAATTATAATAGAAAAATAAGACCTTTTGAACTTCTGGTGGCCTGTGGGCAGGGGAGAGATTAAATCAAAGAAGCCGATGTTGCTCTGGGCTATGATGCCCAGGCAGTTTCCAGGAAGGGACTGTTGACCTCGGCCCCCTCCCAGGCTGGGTGCTGGCAGGGACAGCCTTCAGGCTCCTCCCTCTCAGTCTCCACATCCACATCCCTATGTCCACCTGCAGCAGGAGGGGCACTGCTTGAGACCCCAGGCCCCTCCTGCAGGGGATGGACAAAGACAACCAACCACACTCTTCCTCCAGAATCACCCCCTCCTCACTCCATGACTATGGAAGTATCAGTAATAACACAGATGTTATTAGTAATACAGAGAATGTACTGTGTGCTGGATAGGATTATAATAAGCACTTAAATGTATTAGTTGATTTAAATCCTCACAACTACCCTACAAAGGACACTATGTTATTACCAGCTATGTGATATACCAGGGAACGGTCTTCTTTACCATTACCTTCATTGCTTAGCTGAGCACACTTCCCAAGCTTGAAGGAGAAAGGAACATACCTCTTGTTCTGGTTGGAAGGAAGGAGAACCACATCTTTAATCCAGAAGCCAGTGAATCAATATAAATGAATGGGAAAAGGAGCTGGCCCAAGTTCACTAATTATCCCAGTATAAGGTACCAGCCTTCGTTCTCCCTTCTCTCCTGGCAGTAGCATAGAGCCAAAGACTCCCAATAAACATTTGTTTAACATATGCTAGATTCCCCCCTAATTCCTAAAAGACAGTTCCTATGCATTATTCTGCTTATGGCCTAGCCCCTACGGCGGCACTCTTAATGCCCATAGTAAGGCCTCCTAGGAAATCCTTTTCTAGCCAAACACATTGTGCTTTGAGCTCTCATTTCTTGCATGCTCTGAAGCCCCACAGAGACACAGCTGTGGGACCACTCTCTGTGGGCGTCTCAACAGTTAAGCATGGTAGCAGCGGCCGTCTTGCCTCCCACCTTTGCTAGCTGTATAATCAGCCTCCTTCTAATCCTGCCAAGCTCCAAGCTGCCTGGCACCAGAGGCCAGAAGCTGCACGGGGGTAATAATTTAACAAATCACCTGTCTGGCTCTCCTGCCAGGACACCCACTCTGAAGCTTATACAGCTGCTGATGCTAGGGCTGCAGCCCCATGGGATGTCAGCGAAACAGCAGGTACCAGAGCCTCAGGGTCTACACACTCTCCAGCTCCATCCTGCCGAAGAAAATCGAGGTGAGATGTTTGATAAGGGGGGACTCTCAGAGACTAAGCCTCGTACTCCACACCTAGCTCCTTGGAGATTTTAAAATACTGTTATTTTGCCAAATGCAGGACTAACAGCTGTGCTCAAGAAGCAACAACACAAACCCTCAGGAACCTGGATGGCAGGAACATCGCAGGACACACTGGGAAGACATGAAGAGAGAGCGAAGTGAAATGCAGCTAACATATACCAACAAAACACTGAAACTTCTGTAGAGTTTATGGAAATATCCAAAAAATGTGACGTGAAAGTGACTGTGGAATCTGTCCCAAAATGTATGAGTCATACTCAGCCCAGAACTACAGGAAAGTAAGGTAAATGGCCCACAAACTATTGTAACTACAATACCTATTCACTGTGTTGCTATTTATCTGTCAACCCCTGAAAAAAAAAGATCTTTTTAGAGGTACAAATAATTGTGCCCACTTTTAAAAAATGAAAATTCTGCCAGGACAAGATTTATAAAAGAACGAATCCTTTTGCCCAAAGCAGTGGTAAAGGGAAGTTACCTAAAGAGAAACAGCCTTTAAGTAATCATCAGCAAGTTATGAGCTGTCCCAAACAGATTACTACCGTCAAATACCTGCTAACAGACACACCATGATATTCACATTAAAGACAATAGAGCATGAATTTTTAGGATAATCTAAAAAAAATGTTCCAAACCAGGCTCTCAGTCCTCTGTCTTAAGAAGGGAAACACGGTTTGTTTTTAATCACAATACTTGCTTATGACCAACACTTTGAGACTGTTTTGTCACTAACGTCAGATAATGTCAGGGTGGCACGACTTATTCCAAAAACTCTAGGAGCAGGTCTAAGTTCACAGAGTCCCTACAAGGGACTAAGACGGACAATGGAGTACTGGGAACACACTCACCAGTCTGGGGCTTTATTTCTACAGCAAAAAAGAGCAAAAAGACCTCTCCTCAGCCAACATTTTATTTCCACATCTGTTTATCACTTGAAAGGAACCAAGCTGAAGCCATGGCCCATCATTCTCTGCAGGTCAGCGCCCCTCACCTGAACAGAACCAGATGCTCGTGTATTCAGCACCAACTCCAAAGTCCACTGGCCTGGGGTCCAATCTCTGCTCCACCCTCACCAGCTGAATGATGCCAGCTAAGTTCCTTGGTAAGTTCCCTCATCTGTAAAGTGGAAAGAGTGATTCCACCTGCCTCATAAGGTCGTTGAGATAAATGAGAGAATGTAAAGTGCTTAGCACAAAGCCTGTCTCATAGAAAGCACTCACTAAATGACAGCATTTCAACAAATCGGGGCTGACATCTGAACCAGAATACAGACTAGTAAACCTCGTTAACCCACTCAGTCATTCAGCAAGTATTTGTTGACTGCTCCCCTCTGTGCCAAGCACCGTGCTAAAGGTTAGAGATAAAGCACTGAAAAACGTGGGGCTCGGGGCGCCTGGGTGGCTCAGTGGGTTGGGGCCTCTGCCTTCGGCTCAGGTCATGATCTCAGGGTCCTGGGATCAAGCCCCGCGTCGGGCTCTCTGCTCAGCGGGGAGCCTGCTTCCTCCTCTCTCTCTGCCTGCCTCTCTGCCTGCTTGTGATCTCTGTCTGTCAAATAAAAAAATAAAATCTTTTAAAAAATAACAAAAACAAAACGTGGGGCTCAAACTTCAACAACTCCGGTACGCTGGAGAGACAGTCATGTCCGAGTTTCAGTGTCTGAGGTTTCAGATGTACAATGTCCAAGGTTTCAGATAAGGACAATAAAACAGTACAAGCAATTTATTGTGTTTTAAAAATGAATCTTAATTGTGACATGGGCCAAAATATACATATACATATATACATTTATATGTATTTTTTTTCAGTTACCCTATTATGTTCATTCCCTACATAGTAATTTAAAGTAAAAAATACTAAGATTCACCCTACCCTGATTTTGCCGACACACCCACAGACAGTTAATGTTCCATAATGGGCTTATGTCCAATAATGATGTGGAAGGACTGCCAGATCAATATGCAAAATGAAGAGAGGCTTCCCTTCAGAGATGAACAGAGTCCAGTGTGTATGTCACTAGAAAACATACCATCACAAAACTGTCCATAAAGATATGGGCATCAAGCTGGCTGCATTTATTAACTGTATGAGTCATCAGGCAACTTTCTGGGCAAAAATAAGACTAAACTAGGCTATTGTTGACAATTCATCAAAAAGTCATTATAACAGAAGAGGAAGACTGAGCCAACTCTGGGCAAAAGGTGAGAAGGGGAAGAAAAAGGACGAGCAAAGATCTCCAAGATATCCATGACAAGCTGAGAAGTCAATGTCATTATTCCCTTAAAAACCACAGTGACACTGTTAGAAGAAATTCCTTATGGGGAATGGAGTTTGCTTAGTAGATCAATAGTTTGTCACCTACCATTATTTTCTGTAAAGATTTTTATTTATTTGTGAATGAGAGAGAGAGAGCATGTGTGAAGCACAAGAGCATGGTGGGGCAGAGTAGGGCAGTGGGGGGCACCAGAGGGAGGAGAAGCAGACTCCCCACTGGGCAAGGAGCCCAACATAGGGCTCTGGGTGTGGGATCACAACCTGAGCTGAAGGCAGATGCTTAACCAAATGTGCCACCCAGGCATACCTTACCTACAACTTTTTATTCCCCTCAAAGTGCTGAGTCAGATGACATTTTATGGCCAACCTAAACATTCATGTGAATTAACCAATGTAAGTCAAAAAAACACCTTTATACAAGTCTAACTCAATTTATAATCAGCTAAGCACCCAATATGCAAAGAAAAGGGATAAGAATTATTACATGCAAAGGTACCCTATTTCCTAAACAATCTGATAAGGAAATACAGCTGTTCTTAATAAAAATTCCTCCTAATACAGAGCTGGCATTAGAAACTGACTCCCTCATGGAGTGGTTTACCCAGAGCATGGCTTCTCAAAGTTTAATATTCATATAAATCTCCCGGGTATCTTATCAAACTGCCAGTTCTAATTCTGTAGGTACAGGGCAAGGGGAGCCCAAGATTTCTGTAACAAACTGTCAGATGATAGGGTATTACTGGCCCATAAACCATACTTTGAAAAGCAAGGACCTAGGGATGCCTGGATGGCACAGTCGGTTGAGCATCCTACTCTTGGTTTCATTCAGTTCATGTCATGATCTCAAGGTCATGAGATCAAGCCCCACTTCAGGCTCCACACTCAGGGTGCAGTCTGCCTAAGACTCTCTCTGTCCCTCTGCTCCTCCCCTGCTAAAATAAATAAATAAATCTTAAAGGTGAAAAGCAAGGACCTATACCAGCCAGCCAAACTCCAGGGATGAACATTCTCCTCAAAGCGAGGCCATCTGTTCCGGGTTACAGAGAGCTCCGAGAGTACAGTAGAAGCCAAGGGCTCCACTACTCAGAAAAATATACATGTGCATGTCAGACATAAGCACATACACACAAAATTTCAAAATTCTACCACAAGCCATCAAAGAAGCCTCCCCACTTCTGGAAGGTGGTCCATGGATCCCAAGATAAGAACCTCTGCCTTAGCTGTCTACCAGTTACTGTGGCCAACACCAGACTAACACAGGTGGGGCAGAGGGATGCAGTCCTTGACCACTCTGACGCATGTGTGAACAATTCATCCTCTCTTGCCTTGATCCGAGGTAACAGAGTTAAGATGCCTTCAAGATAGGGGATAACAAATGGGAAATTAAAAATATACATATTCACATATCAGGAAGCTCTTATCCTCTAGGAGTCCAAAACAGTTTCCCCACCATCAGATTGAGTTCCACCTCAAGTAGCCCTCTTTCTGGCATCCTTCTTGCCCTAAGCAAAGCAGAAGCTGCCAGAATCCCACTACTACATGGCATTGCCTTCCCAGATAATGTGATTCCAAGGCTAGACCAAGGGAGGAAAGGCTAGCCCTCTCTCTCTCAGCTCTCCTACCTACTTCGTCTCTAAGTCCGTTTCCTTACCTATAAAATGTGATTAGGAACTGACCCCACTTCATAATGGGGTAATATTATAATAAGAACGTGCACACAAGATGTGTCTGTCACATTTCAACTGCTTTAAAAATGTTTTATTGTTATTAGGCTTTTATTGTGATCTTTATAAACATGCAGAGATGTTTATATTCAAAAGAAAATGTTCCAAGGCTCCTCAGTGGTGCCTAGGGGCCTACTCCCTAGGGTGCAAGTCCTTGTTCAGCTCAGGTCATGATCTCAGGGCCAGGGGATCAAGCCCTGCATGGGGTTCCAGGGTGAGCATGGAGTTGGCTTGGCATTCTCTCTCTCCCTCTCCCTCTCCCTCTGCTGACTCAGTTGTGCTCTCAAACAAATAAATGTTAAAAAAAAAAAAATGTTCCTTTCTTTTCTCAACAGAAAGCATAACTGCTATACTGTGCCTCTGGGGCAAAGACCAGCTCCTCCTCTTTCATCACTGCACAGATACACACCAGTCATCGGAGGATCATGCTGGTGGCTGCTGCTGCCATGCACGAACATTTGTGATTGTCTTTTTTCCTTTTTTTAAAAAAATGAATGATTATCTTTAACAACCACCGTGGTCAAACACATCTCTCTCTACCACTGGATTTAAAGTTACCCAAAACCTTCATCTCCAGGGTGGTATTGTTCAACACAAGCCTTGGACTTTATTAGCATCTCGAACTAACATGGCCAAACACAAGCACAGAACAGCTGTTCTGTGAATAGAGAACCACATTGCTAAGGAACCCTTAATAATTTGTGATATAAATATATCAAGCAAATTCCTGTCCACAGACCTCAAAACCTCTTGACAAAAAAGTTTTACCAGTTTGCACAACAATCTAAGGGTGCTGGGATGGGTCACAATTGGATTTCCAACTCTGTATTTTCCTGGACCTCTTTAAGAAGTGTTTCTCAAAGTATGGTCTGAGAATGACTGTTGACAGTCACCTAAATGTCTCTGAAAAATACACATTCCTGGGCTCCATTCCAACTGCTACATCAAAATTTGGGGGTAAGGAAACTGTAATGTTTAATAAATAACCCCAAGAGACTTCCAATGTTTTCCGATGCACACTGAATTTTTAAACCAAGCTAAGACCTACTCCCTAGGAAATAAAGGCAGGCAAGTAAGCACACAAAATTTTGCTTACAACTTCAAAGGACTCACAAACCTCCTAAAGTCTTTCCCTAGGGATCGCAGGTAAAAACCCTGGTCTGTACATAACCAGCTTCCCAACTCAGTCATTCATATACCACCTTCCCTTATTTTGTCCCCAGATTCACGCTATTTAAAATATTTTAAACACTTGTTTTTACTTACACATAATATAAAAGGAAATGTCACATGTAATTGTTGTGAAATTGTGGGTGGGTCTGATCCTTAGTTTAAGTTTCCTAAATAAAATACATAATTATTAATACAAAAACATTTTGTTCTTGTTAACACCAAAAACCATCTCCTGATGTCACCAGTATATAAGTACAACCTCTCCCCAGGAAACACTGGTTTGTATGATCCAAAGATCTGGAACCACCGGGGGATTTTTATGAGGCACTTGTGGCCTGTGATGTGTGGGGCTATCTATATGGCAAATCCCTGGTGACCTAATAGCCTCAGTCTACATATACCTGGCAGAGTCAACTAAGGGAAAAAGAGAGAGGACTTTCTCTCCTGCCAGAGGGCCAGGAGACAGAACACATTTGGAAGTGACTGATCTCTCTGTGACCTGCCTGTCCTTACCAATGCTCTCCCCACCCCCTGGCCCTGGCTCCTCACTGCACAGACCAGAGATGGCATCTGGCCTATTTGGGCCAACCTGCTTCCATTCAGGGAATTTATAATTAGGGCAGAGAGGAGCTTGTTAATTGATGCTGAACATTCAAACTGAGGAGTGTTAAGAACTGGGCTGGGGCCGGGGTGGGGGGCGGAGGAGTTTTGTTTCTCCCTTGTGTGCATGCTGTGGCAGAAAGCTGGTCTGTGGAGGCAAGTGACAGGAGACACGAAAAGCCCCAGAGAGAAAGTACGCTCAACCCAGCTTCTGATTTCCCAATTCCTGGTTCCAGGCCAGCTGCACTTCCTGACCGCAGGGTCCATGGGACATCCCAGCATCGCAAAAATTAATTTCTTCTCCTGGCTTCAGCTGGTTTGAACAGGCAGCTATTTCTTGCTCTAAATCACTGCCAAACTGATACTCCTTATGTTGCACAGCCCTGGCCCAGGTGAATGGGTGGAGCTGAAGGCAGGCCAGGGCCAGAATGGGCCCCCATCCAGACATATCCAGAGAAGGGGTGGGTGCTGGAGGCTTACTCCAGGGACAGGAAAGGAGGCTCTAATGAGAGTCCCCTCCACACCACCTGGTGAGAGGAGCCACAAGAAGGAGCTGGCAAAGGGCACATGGAGCTCTACCCCTTTGCTGATGTTAGGACCCAGATAAGAATGATGACACACAGCTAACACTTACTGAGTATATTAGCATATGAACTAGGCTCTTCACAATTATGATTTCATTTATTCTTCCTGAGAGACCAAAGAAGGTGGTACGGTCATTTTTCCAACTTTATACATGAGGAAAATGAGACTCAGAAAAATTAAGGGATTGTCAAAGCCACACAGCTAATAAATGTGGGATCCAAACTCCAGAGTCTAAGTTCCTAGGCAGTATGTTACCTTCCTTTACGAAATAATATTAAAAGATAGCACAGAGACACCAAATAGAGCTAGTTGCTGAGTGACAACAAAAGGCACAGCCACCAAAGGATCCTCCCTACAGTAGCCCTGCCTCCTGTGCCAGTCCCATACCCCCAGACAGCAATACCACACCTACAGGTGCAACACTAAGAAAATAAGGGTGCATAAAGGTAAGAAGCTGAAAGAAAGTGTGTCACCTGGCTAGGATGTGGCTTGGCTAAACTGAACAAGACCCAGGGGAGCCCAGCCTTGGTCCAGTCCCAGAAGGTAAAGCAGAGTGATTTTTTTTTTTTTTTTTTTTTTAAAGCAGTAACTGGTATATGGCATTCCTTTGTGGTCCCACATAGGATGGAAGGAACTACATGCTCCCAGGCCAGGCATATCTAAGGAAACCTGCCACAAGCTGTGCTAACAGAACTCCTAACAAACACTGGAACAGAAACCACATTCCCAAACTTGGGACTGGACGACACACTAAAGGTGAGAAAATAGAACCTTAATTAATCCCAGAGGCCATTCTGATACCTCTTTTATTCTTATCTTAGTTCTCTTTTCTTCCAAAGATTTTATTTATTCATGAGAGAAAGAGAGTACAAGCAAGGAAGGGGCAGGGAGCGGGGGTGGGGTGGGGTGGAGGGAGGCAGGCTCCCCACCTGAGCAAGAAACCCAACTTGGGGCTTAATCCCAGGACCCCAAGATCATGACCTGAGCTGAAGGCGGATGCTTAAGCAACTGAGCCATCCAGGTGCCCCTATTTATATCTTATTTCTAAAACCAGAACATCAGAACATACAACTAACCTTCCAAAGATTCAGAAACTAATTACAACCAAAACTCTGATTCCACAAACTCCAAGTAGATCCAAACTCTAGTGAGGAATCTTAAACAAGGCACTTGAACTTTTCAAAGTTACTGCAGTTGATTTTCCTACAAAAACAATGCTGATGTACCCACCTGCCACCATCTTGGCAAGAGGGGCAAACGGTGCAACGTGATAAGGATGAATGAAAAGACCATTCTGGGCAAGGCATGGAGTCAGGCACTGAAGTTGCACCAATCTGTCCATACCACCTCATGACAGCGGTGGCCACTTACTGTCTGCCCGGGGTGGAGACACACTCTGTGGTCAGGGAACAGGAGTAACAAAGGTGACAGGCCAAAAAGGCAACATGCCCAAGGTCCTCTTAGCCTTTACCAAGTTACAGCAGGAAAACCCACCTTAGGAACCAAGGCTTTCAAGGCACCATCCTTTCCGGGTCCCTCCCCTGAATCTCTGACTATTCTCCACAAGGCTCCCTGCTTCTTCCTCTTACCCTCAGAGGGAGATGGTCCTCCAAGTTCTGCCCAAATCCCTTGCTATAGACTAAATGTGTCTTCTTCACAATTCACATACTGAAACCCTATTCCCAATCTGATGGTATGAGGAGGTGGGGCCTTTTGGAAGTAGAGCCCCCATGATAGGATTAGCACCCTTTTAAGAGTCAGCAGAGAGCTTTGTTCCTCTCTCTGTAGTCTACCACAGAAAGATACAATAAGAAGGATAACAGTTTGCAACCTGGAAGAGAACCCTCACCAGAACTTGACCATGCCAGGGGCACCTGGGTGGCTCAGTCAGTTAAGTGTCTACCTTTGGCTCAGGTCACGATCTCAGTGTCCTAGAATACAGCCCTGCAACAGGCTTTCCACTCAGGAGAGCTTCTCCCTCTCCCTCTGTGATCTCTCTCACTCTTATGTAATAAATAAATAAATAAATAAATAAATAAATAAAAATAAATAAATAAATATATATAATCTTAAAAAAAAAATAAAAAACAAAAAAACTTGACCATCCTGGCACCCTGTTCTTGAACTTAGCCTCTAGAATTGTGAGAAATAAATGTCTGGTTTGTTGGTGTTTTTAAAGATTTTATTTATTTGAGGGGAGGAAGGAGCAGAGAGAAGAGAGAAAAACAAATGCCATGCTGAGCACAGAGCGCAATGTAGGACTTGATCCCACAACTCTGAGATTGTGACCTGAGTCAAAATCAAGAGTCAGATGATTAACCAACAAAGCCAACCAGGTACCCTAACTGTATACTCTTTTAAGCCAGCCAGTCTATGGCACTTTGTTACAGCAGCCTAGAGAGACTTAAGACATCCTTCTTTTCTCCCTTCACTTCAACAATAACTCTACAAAGGTGAAACTCATTTTCTCTCCCTTGCCATCTCCACTCCTGCTCTTCCAGCCACCTGCTGAGCTTCATACCTCAATGCTGTGCTGACACCCTTGCCTTGCTCCCTCCCCTCCCACCTGTTTCTCCATCTGAATTCCCTATTTTTGGCACAGGGAAGAGAACATTACCTGAATCCCAATACTTGCCAGGCACCCTATTGGGTGCTTTCCACATTTCCATGGACAGTTGGCTACAGCTTCTATGCTGGAGAATGAAAAAAAATCAGTGTCCTGTAGAGGAACCAGGAAGGCCAGCCAGAAGAGTGAAGCTAGGATGAGTCTGAAGTATGAGTAGTAAAAGGGCCAAGGCCCTGTTGTGGGCAAGAGACAAAGGCCAGTATGACTGGCGAATGCAAAGGAAGGACCAGAAGGATGCAAGAAGGTGACAGGACATCTAAATAAATGTGTGGAGTAAATATGAATGCATGATCCTCACTTAATTACCATACTATTTTTTTAGCCAATAAAACTAACCAATATTTAATATTTAATATCCAATATTTAGCAGAACACCAAATAAAATCTTAAAAAATACTTCTTTCCTATTTGAAAGAATTATCCTGCCTACATGTGAGTCTCATTTTCAAAAGAAGGTTAAAATAAGCTCACCTGGCTAGAAATGGAAAAGCAAATAAGGTTGGACCACGACAAAACTCATGTTAATCCATGTAACTCCAAAGTAATACAGTGCTTTTTATTCTTAATTAGAAGTTAGCCACCAGCCTGGGGAAACAGCTTGGGGATTATCTTGCATGGGTAATATAAAGACTAGCAAATGGCTAATGACTATTGAGCACTGACTCAGGGTGTTACATGCATTATCTCTTGATCTTCGCAACACCTCATGAGGCAGGTACCAAAATCATTCCCCTTTTACATACAAGGAAACTGAAGTTCAGAGAGGTTAATAATTGGCCCAAGGTCACACGGGTGTTGCACAGTCGAGCCAGGAATCTTAACAAGGTCAGTGGGACTCCAGAGCCTGTATCCTTAACCACCACACTACTCTGCCTCACAAACTAGCTATAATGTCAGCACTTCTAGACTCCTACTTGTTTTTTTTACCGCCCCTGATGTACTGTATATTTAAGTTACTGAACACTGACAATGCAAAAAAGATAAAATAATCTCTGAAGGAATGCAGTCAAACTTCTGGTGTCAGCTCCCTTCCTATTCCACGTCTCCTTAAAACACCCCAACTCTTCCCGCAATTTTAATAAAAAGAAGTTTTCCAGTTCATTGCAATACTTAATAACCTGAAAGGACAGGAATTAGAAAATGATGAATCTTCTCAGACTACATCTTGGCCAAAGTCAACAGAGTCCAAACCCTTCTTATAGGCAGTCACTGTTTATAGTACCTCTAACCGGAAGGAAGTTGGTTGTGGGGCGGAGGGGGGTTCAGATTACTGGAAAGCTCCAGCGATGGTTTTCCCAACTCTTGACAAAGTTCTGAGTCTTGTCCAATGGACGATATTATCCTTCCCAATCAACAAATCCTTCCCCAAACTGTTGTGGAAGTAGCCAGAACACAACATAAATGATCAAAGCTTACCTACTTTGGGTAGTGGGTGTCCACGCACTTGAAACCTGGTCAACCCTCCTGAGGATCAGCAGAGGCAACCTAGCCTGAAGCTGGCTCACCTCAAGTTCCTAAAACTCTCAAAGACCCACTGGAGCAACTCAAGACTTACATAAAGAGTGTACTTTAGAAATGCCTTCCTGAATCACACTGTTATGGGGTGAACTGTATCCCCCTAAAATTCATTAAGTTGAAGCCCCAATCCCAATACCTCAGAATATGACTGTATTTGGAGATGGGCCCCTTAAATAGGTAATTAAGGTAAACTGAGGTCATATGAGTGGGCCCTAAACCAATATAACTAGTGCCCTTATAAAAACAGACTAGGATTCAATGATGGAGGGAAAACCTTGTGCAATTCTAGGGAGAAGACAATCATCTACAAGCCAAGGAAAGAAGCCTCAGAAGAAAGCAGACATGCAGATATCTTAATCTCAGACACCTAACTTTAAGAATTAAGAGAAAAGAAATTTCTGTCATTTAAGCCACCCAGTGTGTGCTATGTCGTAAGGGCCACCCTAGTAAACCAAGACATGCTACTATACATACCGTTCAAATAACTGTCCCATCACTCAAAGAGTATAGGCCAACTGGGTTTCCCTTCTGAAGCAGTGGCCCATACAGCATGGCCACAGGGCACAACAGTCACTATCAGGCAGGGTACTGAGTCTATGGAGACTTCTGTCACTAGGACAGGGCAAAACCTTATGTTTGTGTGGTTAATTACAGAGGGGATGCATTCAAATTTTCCTTTTAGAAATGTACAGAATTAAAATACAGCCAAAGCCCTTCATAAACAAGTGCCAAGCCCAGCACCTCTGTTTTACACCAACCATGGTATTGTGGGCTTCTCCCATATGCAGCAATAAAGCTTTGTGTTAAAGAGAGCAGGGCTGGACCAGGTTTTCTGCTCAAACCTTCTTCATACTACAGGAGTAAGGAGGTGGTATTGAGGGAAAGTGGGAGAGAGGAGAGCAGGACAAAAAGAGAGGACAAAATGTCATCCAGGGCCTGAGAATGTCAGCTCATCATAGCAGCTAGGTGATGAGCAAGCTTGTTTCAGGGGGTGACCAGGGGATTTTAGAGTCCTATGATCAGGTAAGGAGGCTCCAAGCCAAGTTGGGGCATTTTAGAGGCTGTGGGGTTTTAAGAATTAATTAAAGGCTAATGAATCATTTAACACTACATCAAAAACTAATGATAAACTATATGTTGGCTAATTTAACATAATTAAAAAAAGAATTACTAAAATTCTAAGCAATAAGGAGGTAAGATTTCAGTTGGATGTTATTGAAGATAAAGCAGAAGTGGCTCAAAGCCTGGTACCACACTGGGCACCTGAACAACATAATTAAGCAGCTAGCATTTATTAAGCAATTGCCAAGCCAGGCACTAGGCTAATACTAATAAGCAGACTTAATATACACCAACTCACTGAAACCTCACAATAACCAGGGGAGGGACGGCCATCATTACCCCCATTAAGCACATGAAAAGCCAGAAGCTCTGCAAAACATGCTCCCCCCGCCTCCCGTTTTGTTAACTAGTATATCCCTAGAACCTACAACACTGGCTGGCACATAGAAAGCACACAATGTTTATTTGTTGAATAAGTGAAGAAAGGGATTACTTGTCAATGTCACAGAAGGAGCAGGCTAGGAATGTGAACTTGGCTGTTGGTGCCAGCTTCTGCTCCACCACACAAGATGGAGCAAACCTTCTGAGAAGTTCAGGAAACATCCCCTGGCATGTGGACAGCTTGGTCCACTGCACAGTTCAGTGTCTGTACCTTCTGTTCCTTAGCCCTGGTGATGTTACTCTGCACCCAGAGTTCAGACCAAAGTTCATCAAAGGGCCAGTGCCACATATGCGTGGACAAAGGGGCAGGCAAACATGTTCCCTTCCCTCACAGCTGTGACACTCCCCGTGGGCTCACACACACCAACTTACGTTATCATCTAGTGACTCACTTTACTGCAGGAAGGGGAGATGGGGGGCAAGTTACTGGGCAGGAGATTTATTCCTCGGGCTCTCCAGGAACATGCTGGGGAAGCTGGTACAATGTACAAAAGAACTTCCCCAAGTGTGGCAAGCATACAACCTTGTGATGTACAAAATCATTTTAGGTAGCACTTAAATAAACATCAGAGTTGACAGATTGATTTTTATGATTACCTTCTATTTCGAGCAAATTATACGGGTGCTTTATTTATGACCAAGTTATGAAATAGCCCTTTAAAACAAAGAGTGTCCTTTCAAAAAGACTAAGTACTCCCATTTAAAGAAATATATTAGGTAAGCAATAGAATAGGTGTTACATTATGTGACAGAAAATCATGATGGAAATACATGAGTGACTAAAGGTTGGGAAATATGGTTTCCTGGAACTTTACTGGGTTCTCCGTATCAAATGCCCCCATCCCTGCAACTCGCGCATCCACCCAACTAACTACATCGTAGTTCAAAAGAAAGAGAATTTACAGACACTAAATTCTAAATTTTGCATCAAAATTCTTTAATAAATGAAATGACTAGACAATGAGGGAGAGACCTAAAGAGACAGCAATAAGAGATTAAGAGGGTCCAAGAAAGAGTATGAACAGACACAAGATACAAAAGGCATGTTGATTAATACATGACAAAGTTAACAACAGGGCTTGACCCAGGGCTCAAGTCCTGCCCTTTGCCTGGAGAGAGCTGTAACACAGAGCTCCCTTTGATACTACCCTAAATTCCACACTGATTCTTTCGGCTATTATTTTATGGCATGGTAGCTTAGTTCAGCCCTGTCCAAAGAACTCTACCGGTCTCTGGGACCTGTTCCAACAACAACACACAATGAGGCTTTCTCTCTCTCTGATAAAGCCAGGAACCCCTCCCTCTGTCATCTGC
Source organism: Mustela erminea (assembly GCF_009829155.1). NCBI lineage: Eukaryota > Metazoa > Chordata > Mammalia > Carnivora > Mustelidae > Mustela > Mustela erminea. Next base: position 84,770,764 of record NC_045616.1, read on the forward strand.
TCCTCTGTACCTCCCAAACAAAAGATAAGTTCCATTTTGTGAAGAATTCAGCCAGCCAACTGCTGCTTTTTCCTCACCTTCAGTTGGGGACAATCAAGTTTCACGTTGGCTGTGGGTCTGAGGATGAAATGAGCTCCAAAGACATAACCAAGGAGTCTGATCAACTCCAGGGGAGAGAAGAAGGCGTTCATGCCATGGAAGGAAAAGCTGAAAGGGCAGTAATGATACCACAACTCGTACCAATCCAATGTAAACTCATGACAGTAGGAACTTGTCTTACTCATGCTGTATTCCAGAACCAGATACAATCAATGGTGCTCAGCAGGTGCACAGTATCAGATACTGAATGGATAGATAGATGAATATTAAAGAATTAATGAGTGAATGAATGGACAGCTCCAGCAGAGCTGGAAGGAGTAAGCCAAGAAGGAGGACTCTACATTTCCATCTTTCTGCTTAAGAACTAGCAACTGCATAATCAGGAGACCCCAAAGGAGTAATTTTCCCTTTTCACAGCCACCTATGGTAGGTGGTAGATTAAAAGCAGGAATTCTGGATCCAGAGTCATCCGGGCTCATAAGAGAATGCAGCAAAATGAATGTTACTTTGACTTCCTCCAGCACGTGTTCAGACAGCCCAACCGGTCTTGATCTCTAGTGTCTGGAATAAGGAAGAAAAGAGCGATTCTGGGAATGATAATGACTTGCACCAACTGCCTCGACCTCTCCTGGGAAGTTCAAAGCCCTCTACATCCTGACTTCTCTCGAGGGGCTTTTATTTACAGTATACAATTTTTTCCCTTTCTTTTCCTCTTTCTCTTTGCTTATCTGAATCTTCTAACCATTCTACAATGAATACAGATAACTAGAGAAATAAAACTGTCTAACACGGACTGATAAAACACGCAAATAAGGCCATTCAAAAAGGACACTGAGCGCACACTTTATCAAGTTCCATTTTAACATGTCTACACTACAAAATTTAACGCTGTCATTTCATGCAATTGTATTCAACTAAGTCCTTTGAAAAGTTGTAAATTTCTGGTAAAAGTCAAGGCTCATACTTAAAAACAGAAGACCTGGTCATACAGGCACGTATCTTAAAAAAAGGGCCAAATAACTGATGGGCAAGGTGCCAGAGAATTAAACAAGTACAAGGACACAAGCTGAGTAAGTCATGTGCCAAATATGGATACGACATATGTTCTGAGTTCATCCATGGTAAGAAAAGCAGTTCCTCAACTCTCTTCCAGTGCTAGAAACTTCCAGCAGTGCATAGGAGCCAGGGTACCCTCTGCATTGATGAAAGAACTTTTCTTTCTTCATGGGGCTGGTTGGTCTATCTTGGAGGTCAACACTGGTCCCACACAAATGGACCATGCTAGATGTAGCTCAACCACCAGCTAAGAGGGGCCTCTGTTTCTGCCCAGTGCTCAGATCTCACTGTCAATGGCCAGTCTGTTCCACAAAGTGGTAAGAAGGAAATGAGCTGGGCTAGCAATCAAAAGACCTGATTTCTAGGTCTGATTCTAGCCAAATACTGCACAACTCAACCACTGCATGACTCAGTGACTGACTCCATTTTACCAAAACTTAGTAAAGCCAGCCATATTTCACTGTTTGTTGAGGATAAAACTAAGATAAATGTTTAATGGGGGGGGGGGGGGGATGGAAAGGAAGAATAGGGAAGGGAGAAAGTTTTTCAGTACCAATAAGCATAATTATACCAGCTAGATGAATGGGATTTCACCACCTCAAACCATAGCAGAAGTTAAGCAAATATAAGAGAGGCAACTATTGTTCAGTACAATGTTGTCCTACAATACATTCCTAAACTTAAAGGAGAAATGAAAAGAACCTTCGAATTTCTAATTTTCAATCTACCTTCTTCACGAGAAAATGGCAAAGCATTTAAAATACAGCCTGTAAGAACTAAATGAAGATAACATAAAAATAGCCCCCACTTTCCAAGGGCAGGCAAATGGGGGAAGCCACCTGCACAAGATCCAACAGAACCCTCTGGCCCACAAACACCAATGAGCAAGAGGACTGGTGCTTACATCCCATCCCATCCTCAGCCCCAGGAGCCAGGGGTTACAACTCGGGTGTGAACTTGGAAGATTCTGGGGATGTATCAACAAAAGGGGTGAAGAGGTCAGCCAGGGCAAAGACTTCCCAAGGCTGAATAATAGAATCGTCTGTACACAGAGGGGCAGCAAATAGAGCATATTAGACACACCAGAGCTGTGTGGACCGCCTCAGGCAGGCCTTGCTAAGCACATCCCACAGAATCCATTCTCCACTTCTTTTGCATATGCAAGACCTCCGCAGGGAAGGTGAATCCAAAGTGCTGGGCCTCTGGAAATGAAATCTGGGATAGAAAGTGCTGATCTGAGAGGCTTGGGTTTAAAACAAACAAACAAACAACAGGTTGAGATTGAATCCAAGCTTGTCCCCTTACTGGCAGTAAGCTCCACATCTCTCATCCAGTGGCAACTTGAGTGAACAAGTTACTAAACATTCCTGACCCTAAACTGCTCCACACAAAAATGGAATAACCGTATCTCTCTAACACAATTGTTGCTAGGGTCAGATTACATCATGACTGAAAGCACTTGGCCCAGTATTCGGCTCAATGCACTTCACTCCTATTAATGTCATGCATGGCATCATCACTATTGTTACTACTAATTGGGGAAATGGTTATGTGTACTTCAAGATCACATTACAGAAAAATTCCACTCCCTAAACCCCATGCTAGAGAATGGGCACTCTGGAGCAGGACTGAGGGCTCCCTCCACGCTCAGGACCAGGTGCCGTCCTGCCCCACACCGCTCACCACAGTACTTACTATATGCAGAACCTCACGCCTCTCTGCACAGCACCCAAAGGAAACAACCACTTACCCTGAACAGAATCAACTGTTGGTTAGCCCAAACATGTATAAGAAATCCAACTTGAGCTTGATTCTGGTTTCCTCACACTACCAAAGCGATTGATAGTGGCATGTACCCAATGAATGCATATATTTACAGAGTGAGATGTCTAAGTAAGTAACAGGGTTGTGTGCTTGTGAGGGTCTTTTCTTGATTTTTTTTTTTTTTATTTATTTGACAGAGAGAGAGAGATCACAAGCAGGCAGAGAGAGAGAGGAGGAAGCAGGCTCCCCGCTGAGCAGAGAGCCCAATGTGGGGCTCGATCCCAGGACCCTGGGATCATGACCCGAGCTGAAGACAGAGGCTTAACCCACTGAGCCACCCAGGTGCCCCTCTTTTCTTGATTTTTACTAACCTTTCAAGTAGGTCTCATCCAGGCCTCACTGCAGTTGTCTACTCTCCACAATTACAGAAGAAAACCAGTAAGGAGGCAAAACACGAGGGCCACCATGGATTCCAACAGCCTCCTTCCCAAAACTTTCTCTGGAGCAGTGGTTTCCAGATTTGGGAATCTAAACAACCAACTTAAACTAAACACAGACACAGAGACAGAGACACAGACACACACAAGAATTTATTTGCCACTATTTTATTCTGGTAAGCACAGTCATCCAAAAAATGTCTTTCGTGGGGCACCTGGGTGCCTCAGTCAGTTGAGTGGCTGACTCCTGATTTCAGCTCCAGTCATGATCTTGGGGTTGTGGGATTTGAGCCCCACATGAGGCTCTGTGCCTGGCAGGGGAGTCTGGTTGAATATTCTCTCTCTCTCCCTCTCCCCCTCCCCACCACTTGCATATTCTCTTCTCTCAAATGAATGAATAAATCTTTTTTTTAAATATATTTCCCTATCACTTAATATAACAAACAAGTCTTACCTATTCCAAAATAGTAAGAAAGATACACTCTCAGATTAAGACACAGACCTCTGCTTTAAATAAATTTGGCTTTATGAAACACTCATTACTTATACTGTCTATATTTTTCTCAGCAGAAACTGGGACTCAGCATTTGAGAACTGATACTCTAGAAGGAGGCATCACTACTTTCCTGTTAAGGACTATCAGTGTTGGAAGATTATGAAATGGTATTCCAATATCTGGGTCCATGAACAACAATGGAAAGGAAAGCCTTTGGACCATGCTGCCAAATAAGAAAGGAGAAGCAGCATTAGCCTTCGTGGACATCAGGATCTCTGTGGCTAACTCCAGCTGCCCTTCTTCACTCTCGCAGTTGAAAATCTGCCTCACTACCCTTGCTAGGTCCTGAAACTTTAACTCTAGGTCATCACTGCCTAGCTGACTAACCCAAACCTCATTTCTACTTTTAAGCCTTTGTACAAAGCCATTTTTCACTCTCTTTTCTCAAATATCTGCTTAAATTAAATGTAAATTTGCAAAAAAAAAAAAAAAAAATGTAAATTTGCCACATGCCCCAACAATTTCACTCCGAATTACCTAAGAGAAATGAAAATAACACATCCACACAAAAACTTGTATAGAAAATTCATAGTATCTATGTACATAACAGCCAAAGAGTAGGAATGACCCAAATATATGTTAAATGATGAAGAGAAACACAAAATGTAGTGTATCTATACAATGGAATACCACTCAGCAACAGAAAGGAAGGAACTAGTGACACACGCTACATGGACAAACCTGAAAAATATTAGGCTAAGTGAAAGAAGCCAGACACAGAAGCCCACATGTTGCATGATTCCATTTCTACGAAATACCCAGAAATGGCCAGCATACAGAAAATAGATCAGTAGTTATCTAGGGGTGAGAAGAGGATTCACTACCAACAGGGAGGAGGAAAAATTTTAGCATAAAAAGTAGATGGGGGGGTGACTGCTAAAAATTATGCTTAATATAATGCTTGGCAGAATTTTGTGAGCTTCTATTCAATGAGTGAGCTATTGTGTGAGTGGGTGAGTAAACATGTGAAGAAATGAAAACTAATTTCCCAGAAGCGTCTCTGATAAGCCTTAAACGAGGTCCACATATCTCATTCACCCCAGCCAGTCTCAGTAACCATGTGTAACTAGCAAGTCGCATATAATAATGGTGAATTGAGTTGTGTTTGTGTGTGTGTGTGTGTGTGTGTGTGTGTTTGTACATCTGTATACCACATAATTCTTTGGACTAGGTTGAACTCTCTATGCAACTGTCATTTTTGTAGGTCAAAAAGAATTGGTAAAATATTGGTAATTTCATGTGATTCAACCTATACGTGCAATTTTTGATGCAAGAGAAAAGACAGAACAGAGGCTTTTAAATCAGACCAACCTGTGTGTGATTCCTGGCTTCAGTCCATTATTTTAAGCTTCAATTTCCTAACGTGGAAAATGGGGATAATAGGATCTTGCTAATGGAGTTGCTGTGAGGATTACTGTGACAATATGTGGAAAGCACCTAGCGGTGTTGAGCGCTTCCTTTGTGACTCTCACTAAACTACTGCAATTATTGATACATGCTAATCCTATCTCTTATGAAACTAGACATTCCTCAGTTATCAAAGAGCAGGATTTTCATTCCTTTGGTATTCATGTGTTCCCTAGATTTGCAAACAAGGGTGCTCATTGCTAGAGTCCTGCACAGGTTAAGGCTTCTGAAAGGCTACTGAAGCCTGAGAACACAGTTCCCAGCTGTGGAGCTCCAAGGTGAAAAGTGAACATCACAGCCAGCCATTTAAGATTCCATTCCCAATCTCCTCCTCACTCAGCACAACCTCAGCAATACTATGAAGTAGAAAAAGTGCCTTCACAGAGATTTTCTTATGCTTATTTCTCAACAAAGATTTTTGGCTGCTATGCAACCAGTGTTTTGGTACATGATGGGGCTACTCACAAAAGGCCAGGTTTCTCCTAGCAACAACAAAGGATGAGGCTATGGGAGAAATGAAGAAAAATAAATAAATAAATAAATAAGTCATATCCCTACACCCTATTAGACATCCTTTGCACTTGTAGTAATCATAAAGGTAGCCAAAAGATTTCAAACAGGAAAAAACAGGGTTATACTAGGGTTGCCAGAATTCACAAATAAAAATAAAAGACAACCAGCTGAAGTTAAGGTAACCAACAAATATTTGGGGGCTGATTTACACCAAATTTTTGTTCTTTATCTGAAATGCAAATTGAACTGCGCATCCTGTATTATATTGGTTAACTCTAGGTTAAATTGATCCCACAGATACCTAATTTATTTCCCTAACATAAGGCAATGCATTTTCAATTCAATTAACTATTCATGCATTTTCTCTCACACACACATGCGCATGCACACACACACACCTTCCGTATAGGCCAGAAAGATAAAGTTCCCAAATTCAATGACTCCATCTCTGAAGCTAGTTTAAGGGTCTTCACTGGCTACCGTTTACTGAGGGTGTGCCAGTTCAGTACTTTACATGCTCTATTAGCTCACTGAATCTTCAAAACAGCCTTAGGAAGCAGGCCCATGTACTATTACTTCTATCTTACAGGTGAGGGACTGAGGCTTAGAGAACAAAGGGTCAAACTCAAGTTTAGGTCTCCTAATTTGAGCCAAAAAGTAAAGTCTAGGAACATTTTCACCTGTCTTAGACTCAGTCTACTGTCTCCTCAGGTGTCCCTGAGATCATTCTAAATTTCCAGGGCACTGGCGTGTGAATTACAGCTCAACAAAGCTAACAAAATGTTTTTCCAATACCTACTTATTAATAAAACAGAAACTTCAATCCACAAAGCACTCTAAAGGCCCTTCAGGTAAGGACAAAAATTCCTTTTTCTCTCTTCCATCCAGCTCCAGACCTTAGCAATTTCACTTCACAGGAGACTTTCTACTAAAACTAAGGTCAGAAAAAACAAAAGGTGGCCAAACTTTAAATGTGTTAAATCTTCCTATTTGGCTATATTTCTATTAAGGGATGTTCTGAAAATGAGACTACAAGAATCAAAAGAAATCTGAAAAATTGCAACTTCAACACATTCATGTATATCCTTCTTAGCAGTGATAATGGGACTGGGCTACGAGCAACAAAACTGTAGTCATTTCCATAAAAAAAGAAAATTTCCTGGATGTTTGTTGTGAACAAATGCCTCATTCCTATAGAAGATAACATAAAACAGTTTTTCTCAATGCTCATCACCTCTGGAGCTGCCAGGGATTTAAGAAGGAACAGACCCTCTTTGATGTCCATTTTTTCAGTCCAATTTTATCCACTTCCCACAAGGTAACTGAATGAAACCCACATCCACTCTTGTCTCAGCAGATAGAAGGCAAATGCTTATATGGACACTCTTACCAATGGCTGGCATCACAGATGAACAGGAATGGCATGGACTGAATTCATTTTTAAAGAATGCAATGTTTCCCTGAGAGGTTGGAACACTCTAGCCACAAGAGTTCATGACAAGACATTTTTATCCCTCTTCCCTGTAAGGAAAACAGTTGGATATGGTGACATTCTTCAAACAAAAGAGTAGCCAAAAGCAGAGGGAAATCTTCATCGTATTTGCCTTTGGAAGGCAATGTATCTCCTTGGTAACAGTTCTAAAAAAGAAAAGGGCGGTGGGGGGAGGAGGGGAGCCCTGTACTGAATCTTAACACCTTAGCCAGCAGCCTCGAAAATATGCTATGATTCAGGCAAGGTACTGAATCATAGTACCTTATGATTACGTTTTTTGTTTTCTTTTTGTTGGCTTTAACAAAAAGGGGCATCTAGTATCTTTCCAAATGGATCTCATGGGTTTCTTCACCTATAAAATGGAGATGGTGCCAACAGTGATACTATCACTACCTTATAAGGCTGTTTCGAGAATTCAATGAGAGTGTATACAGGATTTACAGAAGGTCTGGCACATAAAGCATCATCAGCAGATATTAATTATAACCATCACTGTTCCCCAGGGCAGCAATGGAATCACTGATAAAACTTCAAGATGACAGGACGTAGAACTGGATGACATGTAAAACACAATTTAAAAGATTTCTACGGAAATTCCATAGCTCAAGACCAAAGAAAAAGATCAAAGCAATGTCCTGAAAATTATCTTTAAAAGAAAGAAAAAGCAATTAGCCCAGCACTCCAACCAACTAAGCCACACAGTCACGCATCTTGCAATCAAAGATGCCTCACACAGGAAGTGGTCCCTACAGTGAGCTGATTATTGAATCCTACATACAAACATACACTCTCTGCCCAGAGCTCCATCGGAGACCCAGTGTTCCTCCTCAGAGAGGATCGGAGCCATACAAGATGGAGGTCTGGACACTTGCTTAGACTGGAACAAGAAATGAACCAGCATCATTTCCATCTCTCTCTGCCATAGCCCCCACTTTCCTCCCACCCTGACGCGAAGACCCCTCAGCTCACAAAGAGACACCAACGAGGAAGGTCCAAGCACATGAGAACACAGTGCCGGGCTCCTGAGGAGAGTCATGGAAAGTCAGGAAATTACTAAGCTGACACCACAAGCAAGTCTAGGAATGAAGCACAAAGTAAAGGATTAGAAAAGAAAAAGAGCTTGGCCTTCTGATGGCAGTTTAAAGAAAGAGAAGCCCAAAATAAAGAGAGAGGGAGGGAGAAGGGGAGGGAACGGACTCCAATGAGTCACAGAGAACAGACGTGAATAAGTTGTGCAACCTCCCAGCTCTGCACCCCAACCTTTAAGTTAGGATGAATGCATTCATCCTTTATCCATTTAGTCTGGATTTTCGAGAGTTATTTATTCTGTACCCACTGTTCTCTGAATCACTGTAGCAAACAATGGGAGATAAGCACAGTCCCCCTCAGAGCTCACATTCAAGGGTAATAGGAAGATAACAAGGTACCACCTTTAGATGTGCCCCAGTGGACCAAGCCATCTCGTTTAACATTGTACATCCCACAGCTCAAGCCAGTGAATTCAAGCAAGGGAATAAGCAGCTGTGAAGCCGATTATAAATGTGCTCCCGTGGCTCATGTCACTCCCTACAGCGCATGGAACAGATCCTGCTGAGGATTTCACAGGTACAAGGAATCACTACCTCAGCCTCAAAGAATCACTACCAGGAGTGCTGAAAGATGGGGGAAGGTGTGCCTGCCCAATATATTATAAGTTAAGACATTTCTCCTTATGACCATGTATGGAGTGGTTATTATGTTCCAGTCACTACACAGACAACTTAGATATATATATATATATATTTTTTTTTTTTTTAAAGATTTTATTTATTTATTTGACAGAGAGAAATCACAAGTAGATGGAGAGGCAGGCAGAGAGAGAGAGAGGGAAGCAGGCTCTCCGCTGAGCAGAGAGCCCGATGCGGGACTCGATCCCAGGACTCTGAGATCATGACCTGAGCCGAAGGCAGCGGCTTAACCCACTGAGCCACCCAGGCGCCCTAGATATATATTTTTTAAAGAGTTTCTTTATCTATCACAAGGAGATCACAAGGAGGCAGAGCAGCAGACAAAGAATGAGAGGAAAGCAGGCTCCCCGCTGAGCAGAGAGCCTGATGCGGGGCTCCATCCCAGGACTCTGGGATCATGACCTGAGACAAAGGAAGAGGCTTTAACCCACTGAGCCACCCAAGCAATTTAGAATATAGTCACATGCCTATCGAGGCCAGAATATAAGTGGACCTTATAGTCTAAGTTGTAATAAGTTATAAGAAGGCTCCAAAATGCAGACAAGAAATCTCCAAAGTGGGAGAGACCATTAACAGATACCTCTAAAAAACCCACAGTTGTTACTTCTGACAGTCGTCACTACTTAGAGTGACACAGCAGGAAAGGTGACCAAACTAATGAGGTGTGTTGGATTTTCTGCCAAACATATTCAAGGCATCTCTTCAACACATTCTAGTTTGGGAAGAAATAGAATGACCTACACAGGGCAGCTGACATACCCAGGTATCTGTCAAAGGCTGTTGGGCTTCAAAAAGCAAATACACACCAGCAATGGCCCAGTGGGTAAAGAAGCCTGGGTTGTAATCAGACCTGGGTTTCTTTTCTCTTACAACCATCAACTAGGCAAATCCTTCCTTTGGGGTTTAGTTTCTGCTTTTATAAAACTGCAAGAACAAGAGAAAAAGGAGAAGCATGGGGTTAGGGAGAGGGACATATGACCATTCACCAAGGGTTTACACATGAACGGCAGCCTCCAAACCCAGCTTTAGATGACAAGAGTTGTTCCTGGCGGAAACTCTTAGCTCATCCCCTTCCTCCTACACACCAAGTACACTTTCACCATCACCACCCTTCCAAGCAGAGTAGTTTCTGAAAGGCACCTCTTGTGCAATCTACAACTTCCTAAAATGATGCACAACGTTCCACTTGAGGGAACAATTAGAAAACAATATCCAGCAATGCACCAACCAAACCCCCTATTTCCTCGATGCTGGCCCCAGCTATGTGCCAGAATGGCTGGGCAATGGACCAAGAGGCAACAGCAAAAGGTCACTACACTGGGAAGCCAGGGGCAGCTTCCAGAGGAAATAACACTTGAGCTGAGATTGGAAGGAGGAATAGCAAGTGGAAGGAAGGTGGAGGAGTGCTGCATCAGAGGGAACTATGTGTGCCAAAGCTCAGGGTGGGAGGCACGTGAGCATCAAAAGGGGTGAAAAAGAGGCCTGATGGCTGGAAAATGCAAAGATGGTATGAGAGGAGGCTGGAAAGGCAAATGGGCAGGACCATTATACACAGGTACGATGGGGGGCCAGGAGGGGTTCTAAGCAGTAAATGATAGAAAGAAGCCCACCTGTATCCACCCCCCACAAAGTGGCCCATTATCTACTAAACAGAACCCAAACCTCTGCCAAAGCTTCCAGAAGCATCCATGAGTCACCTCTGACGGACTGCCTCTCAACACTCAACACAACTATTCACCTCACTACCTGTTTGAAAAATGAATAAAGCCATTGGCAGCATTTATGAGTCTTGCAGACCACCATTCTATCTAATTATTAAAAACACTTACTGGTTTAATACTGCTTTTCATGACGCCTAAAATAAGTCCTTTAATCACTATCTATCCCAGCTTTTCCCATGTACAAAACAGGAACCCTAGCATTTATCCCTACCTACTCCCCCACAAGTATGCATTAGGGATTAGGGAAATGATGTTTTCAATGCTGTGTGAGGTGTATCTGTATTGTTTAGTTCATTAAATTTTTATTACATCACCATGCTGCTCAAAAAGCTTACAGTGGCTTCCCAGTACCCAGTGAAGAAAGAAAGACTCTTCACTGTGGCACCCAAGCCTTCCACAATCTAATCCCCAAAATCCTAGCATTCTTATTGCAGAGCTGCTCCAGCCAACCCAGACTAGCTAAAGTTTGAGCAAACTTGGCCCTCTCCTGTCTCCACATTTTAGGTAGTGAGATTTCCAGTGAAACTGGAACCCTGTTGCCAATCCCTCCCTAAGTCCAGACCCACTATGTGTTGAGACCTAAAGTATAGGTAGGCAGTGGCCAAACAAAGGGAGATAGAGAAGGCACCAAGGACACCAGGTGGAAGGAACAGAAATAGTAAGTGGACTGAAGCTGGGAAACCCATCATTCCTTCGAGAAAGGGAAACAAATCAGAAAGACTGAAACGCAGTGCCTAGACAGAGGCAGCATGAAGATGGAGGAAATCAGGCAGGGCCAGAGTCTGCAGGGCTCGGAAACCCTATCCAGACAAGAGGACCTTATCTTAAAAGGGCTAATGGAAAGGTGCTTGAAAGCAACCATACTAGAATACTGAGAACTGTTTTAGGGAAGGTAGAGCATGCCTCTGAAAACTTTTTCTGAAACCCTCTTTCAATCCACTTTGCCACCAATGAAATTCAAACCTTTTAGGAAATATCTGTGGCAATTTTAATAGCAGTACACCATTTCTTTTAACCAGAAATTATAATCATAGAACTACAGACTTAGTAGGAACTTTAGCAATCATTTACTCTAACCCCTTATTTTAAAGATAAGAAAACTACAGAGCTCAGAGATTAAATGATTTGCTCAAAGACAGATGCAATTTGTGGCACAGTCAATATTCAAACCCAAGTCCCATGACTTCTAGGCCAGAAAGAATAGGATGTAGTTAATATTCCAATATAGGAATCAAAGCATTCATTCATTCATTCATTCAATGAATATTTATTTACATACCAGATGCCATTCTAAGCACTGGGAATACATAAGAGCAAAGACAAATACCTTGCCCTTATAGAGTTTTCATTCTAGCAAGGAGAGATAGACAAAAAGAAACCACGGTAAACAAATTATATAGTATGTTAGAATGAGAAAAGTACTACAGATAAACTAGAATGAAAAACTGGGATGGGAGAAGGGCTGTCAGGGGAGGCCTCACTGAGAAAGTAACAACAGAGCAAAGACCTGAACAAGGTACCTGCTTGCAGGACAAAATGACAAAACCTGAGAAGTGATATGATTTCTATCCATTCCATCATAATTTGCCTGTACAAATTACAGCAGCAGGGCAGAGATTCAGGGGAAAAATTTAGTCCTTTTCCAAATATTTCAATCTATCCACCAAGTTCAACAAACAAAAATCCACAATTCCAGGGGTGCCCGGGTGGCTCAGTGGGTTGAGCCTCTGTTTTCGGCTCAGGTCACGATCCCAGGGTCCTGAATCGAGCCCCGCATCGGGCTCTCTGCTCAGTGGGGAGCCTGCTTCTCCCTCTCTCTCAGCCTGCCTTTCTGCGCCTACTTGTGATCTCTCTGTCTCTGTCCAATAAATAAATAAAATCTTAAAAAAAAATCCACAATTCCGACATTTTTTTCTGATAAAGCAGAAATTCTCCTTTTTGCCTTTAAATAAGAGGCCTTGATAGGCTGATAAACTGGAATATAGTAAAAAAGTGGACATGAAGGGAATTTCAGGCTGGAAGCAGAACAAACACATATTCTGCATTTTTATAATGAACCAAGCCAATTTATTTCAGTTACTGCCAAATATGGATTACAATGTGGGTCACTTCCTGAACACACCAGAAATGAAACTGAGATTGGTATCAAGTTCCCAAAACCTGATGAAGAGCTGCCCAAAACAGAGAAAAAGTAGGCATCAAAAGAGGAAGAACAATGGAAATTACAAAGACTCTGAAAGCTCAGCCCCATTTCCCCAAGAATATGCTCAGCAGTAGTAAAGGACCAACATCATGATTCCAAAGAGCCGGTATTTTCTCAGCAATTCTTACAATAACCCCATGAGGTGAGTACATTGCTTGGACCCACCCCATAGAAGAGAAAATTGGGGCAGGTGAGTCTCTGAGAGCTTAAAATGCCCAGAGTTCACGAACCATCCAGACAAGACTAGAACCCAGGAACCTACACTGGGACTGGGCTAACTGTGGTCCTTGGCTAGTTTTTGTATGACCTATGAGCTAAGAATGGTTTTTACATTATCAATGCGTTGTAAAAATCAAGGCAAAAAAGAAACATCTGCAACACAGACTCTACGTGGCTGGCAAAACCTAAAATACTTACTGTCTGGCCCTTTACAGAAGTTTGCCAAGCCCTGTAGTCTAATCCACTATACTAGATAGACATGGGCAGATTCAAAATAAGGTCTACTGGATGTAGTCTCCCAAACCCTCAGTATTATAAGATGAAAGATTCAGGCTTTGGAAGACCGCAAACTAGCTTTCATACTGGCCAGGCTGTAAGACAAGCAATCATCGGCTGGGGAATCAAAGGATCTGTTGCATTACCTAATAGTTCTCATACAACGCTCTGCGTTTATTGTTTATAATTTGTCCCAGCAGAGGTGGGTCATCTCACCCTGACACCCACCTGATGCCCCACTCCCTGTTCATTAGGCACTTGACTCCCAAACACTATTCTCAGGCTGCCCACGGTCTGCCCAATTCTGGTGGGCCCCGAGGCTTCAAAACCCTCTTTTATTTGTTCCTCTCCAAATGTGAATTTCCAGGGTAACTTTATTAAAACATACTCTGGAAAAAAAAAAAGGAAAGAAAAAACCATGATAGCCCACATTAACTTATCGAAATGTGGAGAAGAACCATGTGGCTTTTGGGAGGCAGAACCCTTTCTCTTCCTTGGATGACCCTGTTCAATTTGCTCAGGCTAGTGTGGAGGAATTTTGTTGCCTTGGCCGCCTGGCAGCTATCCCCCCTTCTTCTGTATTTATAGCACCCTAATATTCCTCTGGGAAAGCATCCCTCCCAGACTTTCAGAACATTTATTTCGTATGCTGTTGACTCCACTCTGGGTTCAGGCCAGGCGAGCTTCAAGGATTATCTCAAGGACGAGCACATGACTCAACAAGAAGTCAATGAGAACCACAATCCGGCCTTCAGTTCAAACTCTTGGCTTCAAGTCATCTTGCCAACCTGAGGGAAGAGGCCATCTGAGAATGGCACCAGCCTAAAGGAAAGCAGAACCGAAAGATGTAGGGATACCAGGGTCCTGCAGACACGATGTGAGCAACAGGACTCGGGCCAGTCTGAAGTCAGAACATCCTTGGGCTTTCCAGCTACCTATCAAAATAAATTCCCTTTCTGGGACGCCTGGGTGGCTGAGTTGGTTAAGCAGCTGCCTTCGGCTCGGGTCAGGATCCCAGCGTCCTGGGATCGAGTCCCACATCGGGCTCCTTGCTCCGCAGGGAGCCTGCTTCTCCCTCTGTCTCTGCCTGCCACTCTGTCTGCCTGTGCTCGCTCTTGCTCTCTCTCTCTCTGACAAATAAATAAATAAAATCTTTTAAAAATAAATAAATAAATAAATAAATAAATAAATAAAAATAAAATAAATTCCCTTTCTGCTTTAAGCAGCTAGGATCAGGTCTTCCCTCCTTCATGCCACAAAGCTGCCTGTCTGGCCCAGAACGGAGGCACTGTGTCTACAAAGTACTTAACTAAAACCAACTCAAAGGATGGCATTAGGATAAGCTGCATTCATGGTTGGCAGAGTGCCTCACCAAGACTCAGTGTCCATGCTGACGCCAAATGGAGTTTACCTCTCTTCCCCCCAAGTAATCAGGGGACATGGGGCTCTCTGACAGATGCCAGGGCCTTCTACTGTAATATCGTTATCTGATTAGAGCTGCACTGGTAAAGCTCTCACAATATTTCCAGTTAGTACACTTTTTCTCTTTCTACCCCAAACTAGTAAGCCTCAAGTTCACTAAGTGAAGAGACCACAGAGGAAAAAAAAAGCAAAGGAGATTTAGAGCCAGTGGAGGAGTTCTCTTGCTTCTATTATGTCCAGGGTTGCCTGGCAACTGGCCTCAGCCTGGTCATTCCAGCGGAGAAGCAGAGGAACAAAAGTGAGACCTCCAGGTCTTGCAGCATGTCCTGTTTATGGCCCCATGACTCCAGGGCAGGGGTGGGCTCTTGCTGTTCTACAAAGCTAGCAGCAAACAGCCGACAGAGCACCTGCTGTCTTCGGGGGCTCTCCCATGGGCTTCTGCCTCTCCCACACTTGTCAAAGTTCCTTTAACTTCTGCCTTCAGTAAATTTAAGCTGTAGATGTTCCCCCAAAACAGATTAAAAATACTTTAAAAAACAACTTGATAGGAAAACAGAGTAAAGGTTCTGACACAGAAAGAACTTTAATATTATTATTTAAAGACTTTTTTATTTATTTGACAGAGAGAGAGCAGGAGAGCACAAGCAAAGGGAGAGGCAGAAGCAGGCCCCCCACTGAGCAAGGAGCCTGCCCTGGGGCTCAATCCCAGGACCCTGGGATCATGATCAGAGCAGAAGGCAGATGCTAACCAACTGAGCCACCCAGGCATCCCAATTTTATTATTTATTTTAAAACATAGAAACTACCAAGGAGTGAAAGGGACAGTGTCTAGTCAGGAAAACACCACAGGCCAGCTGGTGTTTGAGGTAGAGGATTTTCAGGATTTTCTGGAATCCTCCAGGACCCTTCTCATTCCACTGCCACCTCCAAGAATTTCAGCTGAAAGCAGAGCCACAGGGCTCTCTACCTCTAGGTCATGTGCTAATTTCCTACAACTGAGAAGTCCACAGGGATGGAGATTTCTGCATTCGGCAACAGATTTTAGTAGAAACTGGGGTACCAGATCCGTAAATGGCCTGTACACAGCAGGAGAAGGAGAAAAAGATGTGGGTCAATGAATCTCTAGTGCTTGCATGTCGCCAAACGGGTCATCTGCGTGTACAAAGATAGCTGTGATGCTGTTCCTTCTCTGGCTCTGCCCACTCCTAAATTAAACTTCTAAGAATGACTGGCTTTCTGGAGAACACAGCCTGAGACACAGATAAGAGACTGACTCTGAGACTTAAATTCTATTTAGCAAGACTCCAGTCCTAAAAGTTAAGATGCTGTATGGGAAGCATCTTTTATTGCTGAATTCCTGTTAAGACCCATTTATCCACATGGAAATACCCAAATAAACTGATATTAAATCTTGTAAAAAGTCACTACAGTGTTGCAGAAAAACCTTCTACAGAAATTATGCCTTGGGGGTATCCCCTGAAAAAACAAGAGATGTGGTTCCAGAACGAACACGCACGCTGTCAGCATACAGTACACAGAGGCCTATAATGTGAACAAATGTGGGAGAATAGTTTTTAATCTTTTTAGAGGAAAATGAAAATTAAGTATTTTGTAATTAATTCTGAGGCTTATAATGGGTACCTTCAAATGAGAGAGTATGAAGCAGATATACTCTGAGTCAAAAATCTCTCTTTTTAAAGAAAAAAATAAGTAAATACCCTTGTTGATTTAAGAGCTATAAATCCATTTCTTCTAGGTGTGAAGATTAGGAAAGGAATCAATCGATATAGGTTAACTAGCCAAGCCAAGGAGATGGGGACCTCCTGCTCGGTACTACTTATGACAGAGATTTAGAAACTTTAGATTTTTCTTCCCTTTCTTCCATTCGAGAAAGTAAAAAGATAGAGAAAGAGATCCAACATAAAGAGCACAGGCGGAGGGATGAGAAGCAAGGAGGAAGCTGGTAACAGCATTAATCAACTCTTAGTTCTGATGCTTGATTTTTTTTTTAACCCCATTTCTTGAGCTACCCAAAAGGAAGACTGGGTCACGATCCAATTAAAGCAGTCACACATGATCTGTCCAAGGTGAAATCTTTAAAACAAATCTAAAGAGAGCCAAGGGATGTGCTTGAGGCTGTGAACACTCAGAGGCACTTTGAGAATACAAGGCAAGCGGTCAAGCTGGACTCTTTGAAGGCACATTTGATATTATTTACTCAACTTCTACCAGGGAATTCAGAGGGTACAAAGTACTTTGACAACTAAAACAGGAAATGGCATAAAGCAGGGAAAGAAGGGATGGCTACTTAAGACGTTATAGATCAGTCTTTTAGGTGGTCAAAGGACTTCTCTGAGGGGACCTGAAGATGAGAAGAAGCAGATAACCACATAGATACATAAAGATCTGAGGCAAAGACACTCCAAAGGAACAGTAATGGAAAATCCTATGGCTGGAAAGTGCTCAGTGTGTAAGATGAATCTGAGACAAGAGAAGCTTAAGCACAGAGAGGAGACTGACAAGGTAGGCACACATAAGCCATGGTTAATGAGTTAAAATTATATTCTGAATGATGGGGCACCTGGGTGGCTCAGTCAGTTAAGCATCTGCATTTGGATCAGGTCATGATCTCAGGGTCTTGGGAATGAGCCCCATGTCAGGCTCCCAGCTCAGTGGGGAATTTGCTTTTGCCCTCTCCCTCTACCCCTTCCCCCTGCTCATGTGTCTACTCTCTCTCTCTCTATCTCTCTCAAGTAAATAAAATAAATCTTTCTAAAAAATTATATTCTGAGTGACATGGGAAGCCAATGGAAAATTTGGGATAAGGTTTATGTGTTTTAAAACCTCAGTCTGCCTGCCATATGGGGATAGATTTTATCTCGCCAAACTCACTAAGGCTCTGGGTGGTCATGACTACAGTGAGTAAAAAAGTTTTGCCCATGAAAACAGAAAGGAAAAAAAATACGATCCAGCAAAGAGTCTCTCCATCAGGTGATAGCTTACAATTTTCAAAAACTATGGTCACCAAGTATTAGCCCAGAATATAAGATCATTCAGCACCTCAGAGAAGCATTCTCTGATGACATAATCTACACTTACTTCCACCCACCACTATCCATCACTGTCAGTCTCATTTTATGACCATCTTGGTGCTTTTATCTAAGAGTATCCTGTTAGTTCGTTTACTTGTGCAGTTTATATTTTAGAGGGCAGACAAATTAAACAAGAGTCAGAACTTTGTCTTGTCTGGAGCTACGCTCCCAGTACCTACAACAATGCCCTAGTACATAGATGGTGTCCACTAAATATTTGTTGACTGAGCTAATGAAGAAAGGATCATATCTCTACTGCTACTCGAAAGAAACAAAATATCCTACCAGTCCCCAGCTCTGGATTCTTTTCTAGGGCAAATGGCTTCTCCTGGGTTGTTAGGCCTAAAATGACTTCAGAAATTCAGCAGACGTAAGGAGAGAGAAGAGTTCCCTTGACCTGGATCCCAAGATAACGCAGCCTACATATGGCCTTGGGATGCTCATGCCATTGTTTTTCTCAGAACTGGCCAAGGGTTCAAGTTTGCTGAGAGGCACCAATTCTGGAGTAACGTGGGGGCAACAAACCACTAAAGAAGGGAACAGGCCTAAACCATGACCAGAGAATGGAGCTCACCTTCCTCCAAATCAACGTTTACACAAAAGACAACTTTTATACAAACAGTATTGCAAGAGATATTTATGTTAGAATCAAAGAAGAACTCACTGTTAGAAGTTACTTAGGTGCCTGCTCAAGAAACTGATGGTGTGTACCTGTGGGTGGTGAGGCTGGGGTTGGGATGAGAGAGGCCCCTATGGGATGTGTCACTTTCATAATGGCCTTCGACAAGACAGTCCTGAAGAAAGTACAGAATGCTGTGACTGACAAGTTTTAAAACCAAGACATCCGGATTAAGGTCAATATAATACTGGCCAGAGTACAAGCTTCAGTCTAATTTCTAGAGATAAGTGTTAATATGTTTCACTTCCAGTCAGAAAGCCAGAGACTCTATGCAAAGACAACACCAAGACAATTTTTTTAATTTCCATACGGGCCCTATCTTACAAAATGTGAAAATAATTAGTCATTAGAGTATCTGGCTGCTGTGATTTTATGCCAGATGCTTTACCTCATTTAACCCTTACGATGGTCTCAACTGAGGACTAATACCCCATTTTACAAATGAGGAAACATAAGATTCAAGGGATGAGGCTCAGGTTCCATAATCAGCAGTACAGCACCAGTTAAGAGTAAAAGGGCTGGCAACAGACCAACGTTCCAATCCTGGCTGCAACAATTTGAGTTCATTTGACTTTCCATGCCTCAGTCTTCTGGTCTGTAAATGGCAATAGTATAGTAGTACATTTCTCATGAGACTGTTGTGAAGGTTCAATGAAATCAAGTTGGTAAAACATGTAACGAAAGGGTATGACACACAATAAACAGTTAGATGGCGGTAGTTATACCATTACTATTATTATAGTTCAAATAAATTTAACATCATGTTTTCAACATATGAAACTCTTCTTCATTCTCTGGCACTCTGAGAAGACATCTACTCTTTGTCCCCAAGGTTCTGCTCTGCCAGCAGGAGAAAGAGGTGGGCAACCAGAGAGAGTTAGAGCGGCATCTTAAAGAGATGGAAAGAAACAGAAGAGCTGCCTATGTAAATTTATCTTATGGAGATAATTACAGTATGTCTCTTAGGACAACCGTTACAGACTAGTCAACAATCATGAAAACAAAAAAAAGAGAAAAACATCTTACTGTCCAAAAGTGAGTCACCAGTTAAGTAAATCTTGACACAGCATCCCTGGAACATTGTGTAGCCACTAAAAACAGTCTTAGAAAGCAGTTAATGATACAGAAAGATGATCATGACCTATTGAGTAGAACAGGTTATAGAACCAAAATGACTATCTCTAATCGGCACTATTGGTGTAGTTTGCATTTTCTTCTTTACCTCATCTGTAATTTCTAAATTTTCACTGGAGAGCATGTGTTGCACCTATAAAATAAGAAAAAAAAAAAGTCTGACTTTGGATTGCTTGACTTTTTTCTTTTCAAATGACTAGCCTATGTCACCAGAAAGAACAGGAAATATATATCTCAAAAAAAGGGAGAGGAGCACCCTGATATTTTGCTCTTAATGGCTTTGTGAACTAAGAAGTGGCAGCTTAATGGAGGGAAATGTAATAAGCCATGTTATCCAGGTCTCACTGAAATTTGTTCAAAATATATTATCCTGGAGATTCTAGATGGAATACCTGGCAAAGACTCAGATATCACACCCAGGTCTCTGACCTATCCCAAATAGGTTTCTAGGTCCCTAATTGGCATTATAAATACATAATTATATCTGGAGCTGTTCAACTAACCCAAATAACATGTTCTAGTTCAGTGTCCCCAAATTTGTCGTCTTGAAATATAAATCACTGACCTACTTTGTTAAAGACAACTTTAATAGCACCCTCTACCCTAATGATAAAAAAAAGGGCTGCCTACTTGTGATCTCTGTCAAATAAATAAATAAAATATTAAAAAAAAAAAAAAAAGGCAGGGAGGTGCCTGGGTGGCTCAGTGGGTTAAAGCCTCTGTCTTCGGCTCAGGTCATGATCCCAGGGTTCTGGGATCTAGCCCTGCATCAGGCTCTCTGCTCGGAGGGGAGCCTGCTTCCTCCTCTCTCTCTGCCTGCCTCTCTGCCTACCTGTGATCTCTGTCAAATAAATAAATAAAATCCAAAAAAAAAAAAAAAAAAGGAACTTGAGGCTTGTATCAGGTACCATTAGAGAAGCAGAAAATAAGCACCTAAATGCTCCCTGTCAATGCGGCTGTCAACCAGAGAGCAGGAGGTTCTGTACCCATCCTGGCTCTGAGCTTGTCCTTTTACCTCTGAAACGTAACACAGGATGTGTAACAGGAAAGGAGACCCCAGAGAGTTCCCCCACCCAAAACGGGACCGCTCCCAGCCTATACTTCCTAGTACTATAGATTCTCAATCACCTTAAATCTGGTGATCTCTTGAGCTATAATCCCAAAACTCCCCAAATCATTTTCAGGTCATTCTTACTTACAAAGGCTTTGTTTTTCCCATTACAAAGAGATGGGAGATCAGTCCTGTCTTTGGCTCTTTAGCAAGGCCACCCCAGGATTGGGGGGCAAAGAGGGTAGAGAGCAGGCAGTCAAAGAATGAGAGGGAGAAAGGAAGGGAAATGAAAAGGAAGGAAGCAAATGAGAGAAAGAGAAAACAGATGGTGAAGAACGAGTTACCTACATTTGGGCTGAAATTTCTTAGAATAATACAAGGTCTTTGGTAACTAAGAAGGACTTTCATGTTAAAAGCTTCAACACCCCAAACCATCATCATTTCAGCACGTAAAAAAATTACTTATCAATAGCTTTATCAATAGATAAAGGGATAAAACCCTCCAAATACAACTATCCAAATCAGAATACTATTGGAATTTTTTCCTCTATAGGTATATAAGTTCCTCTCTTCCGCTCAAAACCATGCACCTACCTACGACTGGATGTTGGGTTCTTCCTTCCTACTCTCACCAGGAAACTGCTCTCTCCAAAGCAAGAGCAGAACTAAGAGAGAGAGGTATGATAAAAGAAGTCTTAAACCAGAGACCTGCATGCACTCATTAGCCCTGCTGCACCAGCAAGTCTGTCTGAAGGAGAATAGAGAGAAACTGAGTGCCAGATCCAAACATCCTGGCATTGAAATCACAGCATTCCTGGGATCTGCAAACTGTCTGGATACACCAAAGGAAAAGGATATGTGGCTTAACAAGATCAAGAAACAAAGCTGACAGGACAGCACCATACTTGAAAATCCTAAGGAAGTGGCAGCTTAGGGCCAGGGGGGATGGGAAGAACGGGGGAATAATGGTTAAGGAGTGCACGGTTTCTTTGGGTGAAAGATGAAATGTTCTAAAACTAATTGTGGAGATGGATGAAAAATTCTGTGAATATACTGAAGCCATGAACTGTACACTGTAAATAAGTGAATTGTGTGGTATGTGAATTACATCTCAACAAAGTTGTTTAAAGAAACCCCAAGAAAGGACCTCCAAGGTCTCCACCCACCATTGCCTCACCCTATGCTGGCACATTTGGGGAGTTCGGTAATATGACTGCTTGAGGTGTCACATTAAGAGACATGACTCATCCTTCTCCTGCCTAACATTTTACAAGTTTCTTATTTCAGATAACCATCAAAAAACATTTCATTCTTCTTTCATAAAGAGACTCAGTTCTCCAGATTCAAGGGAATGGGGGAAGATTAAATCCCAACATTCTGAACCCAGACTTATGAAAACAAGCCAATTTTAAGTTATCTTCAGCTGGTGATCATCTTCATGCTTGAACTCTGTGCTGCTCCAAGCACAAACCCCCAAGCCCTGTTGTTGTCTTTTCATTGCAGTATAGTGTGAAGTTATGCTGCCCAGAAGAGCTGGGGGAGATGAAAAGGAAGCCAAAGTCTTATCCCAAAAGACACTAAGGCCAAAAGCTCTCGGTTCCACTCCAATTTTCTATGCAATGGAGCAGAGCTTCCCTGCTGAGGAGCTGATTACAAGCATGCTGGCTATGTAAAGAGGAAACAGGATTTCTTTCCAGAGAGAGAATCATCTTGTTGTTCTAAACAGAGCTGGCAACATGGTAGCTCACTGACCTTGCATGCTGAGCTCAAGGGGGCTTCAGTCAGAGGGCTGGGAGACCTCAGTAGGAAAGGCTGTCTGTAGCCAGAAGGCCTGGCCTGTAAACCAGAGGCAGCCAGTGCAGCAGGGAAAGTGCAAGGCTGCAGGTGTGGAGGCATCCATCCCCAGTGCCTGCCTGGCCTCAATATTACCCACAGCAGGAGTTGTGAGGCTGGTGAGCTGCTGGATGCTGGATAAGCAGCCCAGGTAGGCTGTATGTCAAACATCTCAATGCACTAGGCAGATACAATTGCAAGAAAGCCCTGCCTGTGGAAAAGCAGCCCAGAGAATTTCTTGAGAAGCAAACAACAAGGGAAAAGTAGCAGAGCCCCTCCCAGTGACACCCAGAGGTCTCACCAGCAGCGGCCATGGGGTGCTCTTTCACCCAGCCCCCTCAGACTGCAGAGAACCAGCTAAGATCAGAACACAGATAAGGAGGAAGCTGTTGCCAGAAATGAGTTGCCCCAGGGCACCTTTGAGACAGGAGAAGGAGAGATCAGCTCTCTGGGTTTGCACCTCCCCCTCCCCTCCCAGAGTCCTCAAACCAGTCTCCCTCCTAATCTCCCCCAGACACTGAGTCCCCTGGAGCTGTGCAACAGCTCAGCCAGCTCATTATGCTTCCTGAATGTTTTTGAAGAAAAAAATGTGCAACATAATTACAGGCTCTGACCCCAAATGACTTTAACCCTGACAAGAGCACCCAAGACTCACTGTGGGAAAAACGTTTGCCCTGTGATTGCTAGTGAACATAACGTTTCCTTTCAGGAGCTTCCCCACCCGCTCTAATGCTACAGAAGGGTCTGGACTCACAGGCCAAGCTCATGGAACAACTAGATCCCAGGCACGGAGCCACAGGCTGAGATGTTGTGAAGGCGTTAGAACTTGTACCTTTTCAAACCATTCCTCGACCTATCATAATGGCTCCTTCCAGAAACTGGAGAGGTTCCAGCATGAGGGTAGCTGGCACAGTTTTGTGCATTAAAGAGGGACAGAGGATTTGAGACAACTTTATGTAAAATCTCTTCCAGCCAATTCCAAGGACCCCCTCCATGCAAATCACTTGGGGGCCTTGCAAGGAATGCAGATTTCGAGACCTTACTCTAGAGCACACATAAAACAATCTCCTGGGGGGAGACCAGGAATCCTCAGTTACGGGAATTTTTACCACATTCATGTTTAAGAACCACGATCTTAGAACATGGATAATCTGTAGAAATGTCCAGAATGGCACATTCCAATTACAGGACACTTACCATGTGCAAGCTTACTCTGCTAAACACAATACCTAAAATTATCCCATTTATTCCTCACAATATTAAAAGGTGGATACTTAACCACCCTTATATTTGGGCTTTCTGCAGTTTCATTTCCAATGTCAAATCCAAAGGACTTTGGGCAACCCCTCACCCAAAGTAGCTAAAATGAAACACCTTGTCATTAGAGCAAAAATCTCTTCCACTCTCTTCAACCCACCTGCTCTACTAAATGTTGCTATTCTCCTTGATTTTGGCCTCCACTCTCTTCTCCCACTGCAAGCCAGTGGTTCTCCACCTTTGCTGCAGAGTAGAATCACCAGGAAAGCTCTGAAAATTCCCCAGGCTCAGGGCACCTGGGTGGTTCAGTCAGTTAAGCATCCCACTCTTGGTTTCAACTCAGGTCTCCATCTAAGCATCATGAGATGGAGACCTGAATCAGGCTCAGTGGGGAGTCTGCTTGAAGATTCTCTCCTTCTGTTCCTTCCCCGACTTGTGCACTCTCTCCTTCCTTCTCTCTAATAAATAAATCTTTAAAAAAAAAAAATTCCCCATGCTCACATTACCACCCAGACAAATTATATCAGAATCTCCTGGGATGAGTCCCAGCTCCTCAGACAATTTCAATGGGCAGCTAAGGCTGAGAACCATTGCCTGGGTTTCTAACAGCACCTGGTGAGAGGCAGATCTACATCATAACCTGCCAATCTCTTTCCAGAACATCAGACCTCTGCTTCCCACTGCCTTGTAGGTGCTTCCACCTACATATTCCGTGGGAACAACTCAGCAAGGACAAACCTTACTTAGCCCCATACCCCCGATCACACACCACATTTCTCCTGTGGTACAGAGTTCAACAATACCCCAAGATCTAAGATAGAAACTGGAGACACCCTGGCCTCCTCCCTCCTCGGTCTACTGCTGACTACATGTTCTTTTCGCCCACACCAGCATGTCTCCTCAGAAAAATGTCATGGAATCTTGCATTCTCCTCCATAATCTATCAGTGTTTGTGTGAATATTCAAATAATTATTCCATTGAGTGAACCAGATTTTCAGCAAAGTGTACTCCCTGTCACTTGCTCTGTATACTCCCTGGCACACTGCCACCTCCCCCAACACCCATACCTAGTCTGAGAAACACATCCTTACCTCCCCTCCCCTTCCTTCCAGGCACCATGACCAGATGGTATCCGTTTTCTCACACATTTCTGCCTTGGGACAGTGTTAAACAGATTCAAGTTCAAATCACTGGTACAATATGGGAGTATTTTAGGTGATAAAATGACAAATACTTTTCAATTTAATGATTATGATTTAATGGTCACATGAACATATTTTAGGAAAAAAATACTGCCAATTACATCAAACCTGCAATTTTGGAATGCTATAAAGTTCCCTTTTGAAATGAAGGGAGGCTTTTTCAAAGTAAAAAAACAGTAGTAAAGGTGGGGCAAAACTAACAGAGGTGGTTTTAAATGACTTATCATTAGGAACACTGCCTCTGTGGACTTGAAAAGCCTTCACCTGCCTTTTCTGAAAGGCAGGTTCCTTTCTCTACAATACTTCAAACTTCTAATGGTACTGTGGACTGTCTGTACTTCCCCTGCCCAGGATGCTGAGCACCTGGAAGACAATGACTGTGACCACCCTGTCCCAGAAACTCTACCACTAGAAACCTTCCATCCCAACATGAGCTGTCACAGGCAGTGAAGTAAAGACCACACAGGACAGATGGCACTATCCTACCCTCCACTGAGGAAAGTGCTAAGCATGGTAGGAGAGGCAACCACAAGATATGTTTGATAAAACACCCTGTTCCCTCACCCCTCCCCAGAAATTCCATTGCCCAGAAAAGCTTTGCTGACAGACAAGGTGTACCTTCTGGCCCAAAGTCCATGTGATTACCCTCCTTTAACACCTGCCAAACTTCCTGAATAATGCACGTGCTATACAAAGATAAAAATTCAAGAGCGACCTCACTAGTAATGCCAACAAGTTCTCTGGGGCCCTACATTCAAGAAATTCCTAGTACAGCTATGTCTCATTTTAGGGAAAGATTTTGTTGTGGTTTTTAATCCCAGAATCAACACTATGTACAGATTGGGGAGTAAGAAATGGAGAAAACTCTAAGCATTGTTTAATTACAGAGGCTACTGGAGCGCCTGGGTGGCTCAGTGAGTTAAAGCCTCTGCCTTCAGCTCCGGTCATGATCCCAGGGTCCTGGATCGAGCCCCACATCGGGTTCTCTGCTCACAGAGCCTGCTCCCACCCCCACCCCCACCCCACCTACTTGTGATCTCTGTCAAATAAATAAATAAAATCTTTAAAAAACAATAATAATAATTATAGAGGTTACTTAGTAAGTAATAAACTAGTGACTTTCCTTCCTACACTAAAATCATGATTTATAAAGTTGACTTCACTCAGAACTTCCCAGAAACACTCCTCTGGGATGTTTATCAAAATAAAAACTGTACATACCCTTTAACCCAACAGGTCCATTTCTAGGATTCATCCCACCAGGTCTACTTACTCAAGTGCCCATGACAAGTACCAAGATGTTCTGGTAATAGTAAAAGGCTGGAAATCATCTAAACATAAATATTATTAGGGGACCGGTTAAGTGAACTATGTCCTATCCATTCAATGGAGTACAATGTAATGCTAAAAATGAATAGCTCTATAGGTACCAATGTACAATAAGATCTAAAATACATTAAAACTGTGCAATAAGCAAATTATACAAAACAGTGCATATGGCAGGCTACCGAAAAATACATAATTATGTATTCGCTGGCACATGCATAAGTTTTATCTGAAAAATTCACAAGAAATGGCAAAATGTTGCCTCCAGTACAAGAACTTGGGATCAGGAGGCAGGAGGAATTGGGAGGGACACTTGCATTCCTTTTTGCCCCTTTTGAACTATGTACCATATAAAGTTATTACCTACTTAGATAAACCTTTTTAAAAAGAAAAAGAGGTATGAATTAAAGTAAGAATGGCTTTCTAATTTTAGTTTATCGCTCAACTAATAATCATTTTCTATACCTGACCCAAAGTGCAATAACAAATACTCAGTAAAGACTGTTAAGATTTTTTTTTTTTTTTAAGATTTTATTTATTTGACAGAGAGAGATCACAAGTAGGCAGAGAGGCAAGCAGAGAGAGAGAGAGAGAGTGGGAGAAGGAAGCAGGCTCCCTGTCCAGGAGAGAGCCGGATGAGGGACTCGATCCCAGGACCCTGAGACCAGGACCTGAGCCAAAGGCAGAGGCTTAACCCACTGAGCCACCCAGGCGACCCATCTGTTAAAAGATTTTAGTTCTATGTGCCTGACAGTCTCCATGGCACAGAAACTGCCTCAAGCTAACTCAGTCAGCCTGGAAATCTACCTAAAGTCTCACAGGAGGAGCCAGTTCATAGATTGAAAGTGTTGAAATTAGCCTGAGTAAACATAAGAGCACATCTGATAGCGAGATCATATAAGCTTTGAAATCTACCTTTACAAACCATGTAAAATGGGGTTTATTTTGGCTTTTCCTTTGTGGCAGCAGCAGGAGTCAAAGTACAGCTACTGGCTTGGCCCAGAGAAGCCAGCTAGTTAACAAGGATTGGTCCAGAATTCCCAAGCCCCTAAAACCTTTGTCCATCTGGCAAAGAAAATGCACACACACAGAGACCACTCTAACCTCAGGAATCTCCTTTTTCTAAATATAGCAGGCAACTGCCCAGCCTCCAAGCTCACCCTCTGAAGCATTCTGTGCCTTCCAACCAAGGTGAAATGAGCCAGATGTAAACATGCCGTGACAGCTTCTGGCCCACACTGCCAAGCTGCTTTCCTCAATATTTCCTCTATTTCTCCACTCTGGGTTTCTACAGAAATGTGTAAATCCCAGTGACTCAAATTTGTAAACATTCCTCTGGCCACTAATGCTGTTTTTCTCACCCTAGTAAATGTGATTTCCTTCTTGGTCCCTGATATTTGAGCTTGGACTAGCCTATTAAATACAGGCAAAGCCCCATCCCATCTCTCATTTCATCCCTAAGAACCTAGAGCTCAGAAAACATACTGGACAGGTCCAAAGCCAATTAGGACACAGCCAATTAATTGCACTCTCTGTCTCTCTCCTCCAATCCCTCTCTCTCTTTCTCTCTCTCTCTCTCTCTCTCTCTCTCACACACACACACACACACACACTTCTTTTTTTTTTTAATCCCATGCCCTGATTCTTTTAGAATCCATGTCAGCGGCTAACAGAAAGACCTCTTCTGTTTTGTTTTTTTTGTTGTTGTTGTTTTTTAAAGATTTTATATATTTATTTGAGAGAGAAAGCACAAGCAGGGGCAGCAGCAGGCAGAGGGAGAGGGAGAAGCAGGTTCCCAGATGAGCCTGACATGGGGCTCAATCCCAAGAATCAGGACCTAAGCCAAAGGCAGAGGCTTGACCGACTGAGCCACCCAGATGCCCCATGGGCC
The DNA here is from genome assembly GCF_009829155.1 of Mustela erminea. Lineage (NCBI taxonomy): Eukaryota > Metazoa > Chordata > Mammalia > Carnivora > Mustelidae > Mustela > Mustela erminea. Next base: position 84,799,122 of record NC_045616.1, read on the forward strand.
TGTTCTGTTAAGCATGCTTTTAATTTAAGCAAAAAACGTGAAGCTTCAGAAACATAATCTAACATACTTAAAAGAGCACAAGACAAATATAAATTGATGCAAAGGACCTAAATAAAAGATGACAAAGAGACTGTAAAACCTGGAGGTTGGCAACAATTCCAGATCGAGGAAACTTCCAGGAATATTCAAGAATCCTGGGAATCTTTTCTCCCATGGAAATACTGGAGCTTACACACAAAGGTAGGTGTGCAAATGATCCCTAAAGCACTTTCTCTAATAGTGAAATACTGAGACAATAAATATCTTTCAAGAGAAGAGTAGGTTAATAAGCTGTGGTATATCCACAGCAGAACTCTCTGCAGTCATTTAAAAAAAAAAAAAAAAATGTACTATGGGACTCCTGGCTGGTTCAGTTGGTAGAGCATGTGAGTCCTGATTTAGGGTCATGAGTTCAAGCCTCATGTTTGGTATGGTGCCTACTTTAATTAAAAAAAAAAAAGAAAGAAAGAAAGAAAGGAAGAATGTACTATATACAGGTACTGACATGGAAGAGCTCTAACTATAGTATTAACCAGAAAAGGAAAGAATAATTCATATAGCATAATGCCATTTATGAACAAAACACCAAATATGCACAGAAAGAAATTTGGCAGTTGGTTAAGTCAGGAAAGTGGGTTCTTTACTCTGTATAGTTCCATACTCTTGGATGCTCTTCGGAGAATGTATTCATGAATAAACTGTGTACTTTTCTTCATCTTTATACTATAAGCTTAGGTCATTCATCCATTCATATTGTTAATCCCCCCCTCCCGCCAAATTGCACCATCCCCAAGTTGTCCTCATTTCAAAAAACAGCACCATCATTCACATAACTGCTCTAGTCAAAACATTTGAATCATTCTTTTTTTTTTTAAAGATTTTATTTATTTATTTGACAGAGAGAGATCACAAGTAGATGGAGAGGCAGGCAGAGAGAGAGAGAGAGAGAAGGAAGCAGGCTCCCTGCTGAGCAGAGAACCTATGCGGGACTCGATCCCAGGGACCTGAGATCATGACCCAAGCTGAAGGCAGTGGCTTAACCCACTGAGCTACCAAGGCGCCCCCATTTGAATCATTCTTGACCTGACTCTTTTCTCTCATAGCCTAAATCCTATTAAACAGTAAATCCTGTAGGCTCTACTTCAAAATACCACCATCTCCAGTGCTGCCACAGGTGTCACTACCTCTTACGTCCTCTGTTCCAACAGCTCCTAACTGGTCTCCTTGCCTCCATTCTTGCCCCCACTGTATCTATTCTCCATAGCAGCCTGACAATCTCTCAAAAACACAACCAGGATTACACCACAATCTCCCATGGCTTCCCATCACACTTGGAATGAAACACCAAGTCCTTTCTGGGACTCACACCATGGCCTGCCTCCTGGACTTACTCCCGGTTCCTTTGCCATCACTGTTCCTCCAAACATACTGGCCTCCCTGCTGGTCTTCATCACCCCCTGCACACTCCCACTTAATGACTTCTGCACCTGTGACTGCCACCCCAAAAACCATTACTCTAGGGCTTGGAGGACATAGTAAGAGCAGAGCAGGGCTCCATATCTGTTAAATTAAGTCTTCCTTTCACAACAAAAAAATATATCATTTGAAACACACTGGGTTATCATTTTAAAAGTCAAAACTAAGGTCAGTCAGGGGTGCCTGGGTGGCTCAGTGGTTTAAGCCTCTGCCTTCGGCTCAGGTCATGATCTCAGGATCCTGGGATGGAGCCCCGCATCGGGCTCTCTGCTCAGCAGGGAGCCTGCTTCCCCCCCCTCTCTCTGCCTGCCTCTCTGCCTACTTGTGATCTCTATCAAATAAATAAATAAAATCTTTAAAAAAAAAAAAAAAACCTAAGGTCAGTCAGAAATTTAACTTTGTTAACCACTTTGTTATGAGCTTCATACTGGAATCTCTCCCTTGGCTAGCTTTTTAAAATGCAATGGCCTTGACAGAATAACAAAGTCACCTTCATGAGTTCCTTTCCCCAACAGTTCACTGGTGATTACTGTTCCTCCCTGGCCCACTCTCATTTCATCAATTCATGGGCTTGATATCATTACTTAGTATGTGATCATTAACATCAGTATGACCAGAATTAGGAAGTCCAGTCTGGGGCTTCTGCCCAGTGGGATGCTATCGGCATTACAAAACCAGAAATGGGAAATTCAGTCTCCTAAGAACCACCATCCTAAGCCCTGGCATCCTATAACTGAGCAGTCAAATGCATCTGAAGTCAAAGCAAATAGAAGCAAAATAATCTCCAAATGAGGACAAATGGAGAAACTATAGTGAATACTGTTCATGTAATCATCAAAAGTTTTATGGGAGAGGGACGCCTGGGTGGCTCAGTTGGTTAAGCAGCTGCCTTCAGCTCAGGTCATGATCCCAGCGTCCTGGGATCAAGCCCCACATCGGGCTCCTTGCTCGGCGGGGAGCCTGCTTCTCCCTCTGCCTGTGCCTGCCATTCTGTCTGCCTGTGCTCGCTCTCTCTCCCTCTCTCTCTGATAAATAAAATCTTTAAAAAAAAAAAAAAAAGAAAAGAAAAAGAAAAAAAATGTTTTATGGAACAAAATAAAGGGAAAAATCCCAGACATAAAACACTGTCCAGGGGCACCTGGGTGGCTCAGTGGGTTTAAAGCCTCGGCCTTCTGCTCAGGTCATGATCTCAGGGTCCTGGGATAGAGCCCTCCATCGGGCTCTCTGCTAGGCAGGGAGCCTGCTTCCTCCTCTCTCTCTGCCTGCCTCTCTGCCTAAGTGTGATCTCTGTCAAATAAATAAATAAATAAATAAATAAATAAATAAATAAATAAATAAATTTTAAAAAGCGTTGTCCAACAAAAAACATCTAAATATACATCTTAGCAAAGAAAATGTACCAGTGGTCAATAAGCACATGAAAATATGCTCACCATCATTAGTGAACAGGGAAATGAACATTTAAACCAAGATTAACAACTTCACAACCACTAGGATGGCTGCAATAAAAAAGGCAGACAATGACAAGCACTGGTGATAATGTAGAGAAATTGGAACCCTTATACAAAGCTAATGGGAATTTAAAAGGATGTTCTGCACTGTGGAAAACAGTTTGGCAGGTTTTTTTAAAAAATTAGACCTAAGTTTACCATAGAATCTAGCAATTCTACTACTACATAAGAAATGAAATAAGAAATGAAAACCTATGTCCACACAAAGACATGTACACAAATCTTCATTATAGCATTATTCATAAGAGCCAAAAATGAGAACCCAAATGTTCATCAAATGGTGAATGGATAAAGAAAGTATGATTTACAAAATGGAATACTCTTCAACAATAAAAAGGAATAAACCACTGACACAAGCTACAGCATGGATTAATCTAAAAACACTCTGCTAACTGAAAGAAGCCAGATGCACAAAAACACATATAGTATAATTCCATTTGGCCTAATTTTCACAGAAGAAAAATCTACAGAGACAGGAAAAAGTAGATTAGTGGTTGTCTGAGGCTTAAGGTAAGAATAAAAAGTACCTTTTTGGGGTGACAGAAATGTTCTAAAACTGGAATGGACTGATAATAGTAAACTAACTACAAATTAATAAATTATACACTTAAAACTGGTGAATTTTCTAATTCAATAAAGCTTTTAAAACAAAAACAATTACCCCAAAATAGGCTGACCTACAACAAATGGCTATTTTAAAAGGAATAACCAGAGGGGGGCCTGGGTGACACAGTCAGTTAGGCCTCTGACTCTTGGTTTCTGCTCAGGTCATGATCTCAGGGTTGTGAGATCAAGCCCCTTTTGGGCTCCACGCTCAATGTGGAGTCTACTTGAGATTCTCTCTCCTTCTCCCTGTCCCGCCTGCTTGTGCTCCCTCACTCTCTCTAAAATAAATGAATAAATATTTAAAGAAAGAAATAACCATAAACATCATGTTCATGACCGGCACTCATGATAAATTGATAGGTCAATTCCAACTCTCAGTGATCATTCTGTGGGGGTGAAAAATGAAGAGCAGAAAAAGAGCTTTTTATTATTTAAAGGAGCAGTGGAACTATTCTGTATGATGTTGCAATGGCCAATACACATAGTTATAGTTCTTGGTAAGGAAGTTATAGTTCTTGGTAAGGAAGCCCAACAAATAAGATATTCAACCATAAAAAGGAATGAAATTCTGGCACACACTACAACATGGATGAACCTTGAAGACATTATGCTAAGTGAAATAAATCAGACACCAAAGGACAAATACTGTATCATTCCACTAATATAAGGTACTCAGAGTAGTCAAATTCATAGAAAAAGAAAGTAAAACAGAGGCTACTAGGTATTGGAGGAAGGGGAAAATAAGAGTTATTGTTTAATGGGTATAAAGTTTCAGTTCGGGATAATGAAAAAGTTCTGGAAAGCAATAGCACTGCTGGTTATACAACACTGTGAATTTACTGAACACCCAGGAAGTGCGCACCTACAGAAGATTAAAGTGGTAAATTTGTGTTATCTGTACTTCATGACAAACAAACAAACAAACAACAACAACAAAAAAACACCTCAACAAAAAAGAATCAAACAACCCAATTAAAAAATGGGCAAAAGACCTGAACAGATACCTCATCAAAGATAATGCAAAGTGGGCAAATAATACACATGAAAAGATGCTCCACATTGTGCTATTAGGGAGCCAAATTTCAAAAACAATGAGACAAACCCTACATGTCTGTTATGGTTAAATCCAAAACACTGACAACACCAAATTCTGGTGAGGACACAGAGCAACAGGAGCTCTCCTTACTTTACTACTGGGAAGACAAAATGGTCCAACACTTTGAAAGTGATATTTGAAAGACAGTTTAGCAGTTAGTTTCTTTCTTTCTCTTTCTTTCTTTCTTTCTTTCTTTCTAATTTTATTTAGTTGAGAGATAGCACACACGCACAAGAGAAAGAGAGAGAGAGAGAATGAGAGGGTGAGAACGTGAGCATGCATGAGTGGACAGGAGGGGCAGCGGGAGACGGAGAAGCAGCCTCTCCACTGAGCTGGGAGCCCCATGCAGGATTCAATCCCATGACCCTGAGTTCATGACCCAAGCTGAAGGCAGATGCTTAAATGTCACCCAGGTGACCCAGTTTAGCAGTTTCTTACAAACTGGACACACTCTTACCATATGATCCAGCAGTTGTGTTCCCAGGTATTTCAACGCAAATGAGTTGAAAACCTACAGACAAATGTATCTATCAGCTTTATTCAAAACAGCCCAAATTTGGAAGCAACCAAGATGCCCTTCAATAAATAAATGGATACATTCATATGGTACATCCAAACAAAGGAATATTTGTCAATGACAAAAGAAATAAGCAATCAAGCCACAAAAAGACATGAAGGAATCTTAAATGCATATTGCTAAATGAAAGAAGCCAATCTGAAAAGGCCAAACACCCTATGATTCCAAGCACAATATATGACATTTTGGAAAAGGCAAAACTAGGGAAACAGTAAAAAGAGCAGTGGTTGCCAAGAATAGGGGCACAGGAATGAGTAAGTGAACAAAGGGGATTTTTAGGGCAGTGGAACTATTCTGTATGATGTTGCAATGGCCAATACACATTATTAAACATTTATCAAAACATACAGAATATATAACACAAAGAGTGAACCCTAATGTGAGCCATGGACATCAGTTAATATTACTATATCACTGCTGTAACAAATGCACCACACTAATGCAAGATGTCAATAATATGAGAAATAGAGGGGCATCTGGGTGGCTCAGCCAGTTAAGCTTCTGCCTTCAGCTCCGGTCATAACCTGAGATGCACTCCTGCTTCGAGCTCTCTGCTCAGTGGCGAGTCTGCTTCTCCCTCTCCCCTGCCCCTGCTCATGCTCTCTCTTGCTCTCTCTCTCTCAAATATATAAACTCTTTAAAAAATAGTAATAATAATGGGGAAATAGAGAAGAACAGGTATATAGTGTTATATGGGAACGCACTATACTTTTCCACTGAACTGTTCTATAAACCTAAAACTGCCATAAAAATATAGTCTCTTAATTATAAGAGGGACCTTAAACCTTCGTCAGTAGGTTGAGAACTATCGATTAGATGCAATTTATTCAACCCAGTAGAGAAGAGAATGGATTAACGTGGAAGAACTTTTTTATAGTCAATGTTATATAAAAACTACAAAATTATATTTGGATATAATTTATTGTTGTTTATATTTGTATGAGTAATATTCCAAATGTCAATATTACAAATTACAACCATTTAAAAATATTTAGGAAATGCCTTCTTTCTTCATTTGCAAGATGCTAAAGCAAAGCAAAGGAACTGGGAAAACCTCTTGGCTACCTAACTCCATATCCATTTGTCCTATTAGGATTTTGTAAGTAATATAATTATTCCTAAACAAAGCAGGCTGGCAGTGAACATCCTCTGGGAGGCCATTCGAATGAAGGGCTCATCTTGCTAATGCAAAAAGCCTATGCCAAATCTCAAGAACTACAAAAGTGTGACATGATTTCAAGCATAAAACTTTAAACAAAAGTAATAAATTCAAAACAGAAAAAATAATAATAAAGCATGCAACTCCCGATTTTTTTTTTAACTCGTTTCAACGAGCAAAGAGGATAAACCATTCATCTTACATCAAATCAGACCAGGGACCAGGTTTCTGGCCCTCCTGTTTGATGCTTTATTACCCAACTAAAAGAGAATCACTTCCAGTTATAAAATAAATAAGTCATAGGAGGTAATGTACAGCATATTGACTACAGTTAATAATAATGTAGCATATGTTTGAAAGTTGCTGAGAGTGGATCTTAAAAGTTCTCATCATAAGAAAAAAAATTTTAACTGTATGGGACAGATGTTAACTAGAGTATTGTGGTGATCATTCACATCTATAAATGCAGAATCATGTTGTACCCCTGAAACTAATACAAAGTTATATATCAATGATACATCAATTTAAATTTTTTTAATTAAAAAAGTTAATGCTATAAAAGTACATTTTAAAAATCATTTTTAAAAAGAATCACTGATAATCACTCAGTGCATATCCAAAGCGAAACTCTACTGTTATATAAAACCAAGAGATAGCCAGACACCCTCATTTGCCATTCTAGTCTATCTTTAATCTTATGATGGAAAGGAACACAAAACTCCAAAGCACAATACAAAATACTAGCTATTCTTTGCCTACCCAGGTCTCAGAATCTGAAAAACCAATGGCACAATATTTTTACTTAACCTAGCACCTGCTGCATGCTTCTCCTTTCTTGGGTGTAAATCTATGAAGAATTTGCATCTTCACTACCAGTGTAGTTACTGAAGGCAAAGAAGAGACATGTTCAAGAGAAGGCCCTACTGTCTATTGCCAGGTTCAAAACCTGGTTACACAACTTCCTAGCTATGTGAACTTAGATAAGTTATTCAACTCTAAGATGCAAAAAAGTAAGAGGTTTCATCTCACAGGATGGTGATAAGGATGAATGAGACAATGTAGACACTTGGCAAAGTGACATGTACTTGGTAAGTGCCCTAAAAAACTGCCATAAAAATATAGTCTCTTAACTATAAGAGGGACCTTATAAACAAAAAAGGGACCTAATTATAAGTGGGACCTAATAAACAAAGGCACATCATCTCCAAAAATTCTCATAAATACTACAGGCTCAACAACATAAGTATAAATGCATTTGCTTCATTTTATATGTCACCCATCAGGACAGGACCCCAAAGTAAGGCTTTACGGAGCAGCACATACCCTGCCCAAGTTGACTGAAAGTTCACAGATAGAAGGGGCTAGATTCTTAATTTTATCTTGGTATCCTCTGTATCCATCACAGTACCATGAACCAAAACTAATCTACTTCCTGCCCATGGATTTGAAACACAAAGGCATACCTGGGTTTCTCCTAGCCCTGGGACACTGTTTGGGATCTCACCCCTAGTTAAACCCCCTGAAAAAAGCAGTTTATGGATTCAAAGTTCTACCTGAAATTCCAATGATAAACCATGAGAGACTGTGGACTCTGAAAAACAAACTGAGGATTTTGGAGGGAAGAGGTGTGGGGGTTCGGTGAGCGTAGTGGTGGGTATTAAGGGGGGTATGTATTGCATGGAGCACTGGGTGTGGCACATAAACAATGAATCTTGGAACACTGAAAAAATTAAATTAAATTTAAAAAAAAAATTCTATTCCTAAAGTTGGTCACCCTACTTAGGAAGAAACTACTAAAACTGTACCTGTGATGTTTGAAATAGGCAAATCTATAAAGATTGAAAATACACTAGTGGTTGACAAGGGCTGGCAATAGAGGCAGGGGGAGCTGGAGAAAATGGGGAATGACTGCCAGTGGGAATTAAATTTCCCACTGGGGTGGTGATGAAAATGTTCCGAGTGAACATTCGGGGTGATGAAAATGTTCCGAGACTGCGGGGATTACTGCACAATTCTATGAATGTACTAAAAACCTCTGAATTGGATTCTTTAAGTGAGTGAACTATATGGTAGGGTGAATTATACCTTAAAAGAATTGATATTTTTAAATTTTGAATTTTCACCCCAACCCTCCCACCTTAGACTATGAAAATAAGGGTATCCATTTTATCTCAGAAAGCAGACACTAAATACACAGGAACAAATCCATAAGCCAACTATCAAGAAGGAAAGAAAGAGTTCCTGAAATCCCATACCACTCCTCAAAACCAACAGCCTAATTCACTTTCACTTCTGTGAAACCACATTTGGTTTGCCACAGGGTCCATGAGACCAGCCATGAAGTCCAAAGCATTCTGCGAGCTTCTTCTGCAAGGCAAGAGAGAGGCAGCCAGCCCTGCCACTGAAGGGGTATGTTAATATATCAAGAAGGTTGAAAAATTTAAGTTACCAAAATGTTGTTAGGAACAAGAAGTATGTTGGAAGAGTTACTTTTTTTTTTTTTCTTTTTAATTTGTGGGACTTTTTTGGCATAACCACATTATACAAACAGGATTACCAGGATTCTTCCCCCCCAGTGGTTAATACATACACACCTGTGTAAATTATGAAGAAGACATAAGCCTAATTCCCTGCACCCAAACCAAAAAATATACCTCTGCTCTTACTGACTTTTGCTCTGAGTCTTGATAACCTTGAATCCTGGAAGATGATTATAGTTACCAGCAAGTGAGCAGTGCTATGCACCAGGGTCCAAGCTAAGTGCTTCTTTACAACCAATGATTTGTTTAGTCCTCACAACACAAGATCAGGGTGGCTACTACCATTTTACATAGGAGGAGCTCAGGTTCAGTGATTTGTCGAGTCAACCAGTAAGTGATGGAATTAAGCTTTGAACTAAAGAAATGTAAAAACTTAACTCCACACGTCTGAATTTCATTGAAGCTGCTATCGTCTCAACAGAAAAATAGAAAGTCTTGAACATACAAAATCCTCCCAACTGAAACACTGATTCATCAGGGTACAGAACAATCCTGGGCATATGAACACCCACAGAAAAGACCTGGACAAATCAGGACAGAAAAAACTGACAAAGAGTTACCAAGGTAGGTCACAAATACTTTACTGTTTCTCTTCTATGTATCCAGAGGAGAGTCTTAGACTCCAGGGAAAAACTTGAAGGGTGTTATTTATCAGATCCTCAAGGGGATTCAAGAGACAACTGACCTCAACAACAGTTTTGCTTCAGGGTTAAGTGCACAGACTTTGGAATCAGACAACCTGGGTTTAAATACACCTAACTGCTTTGTCACCTTGGGCAGGTAACTGACCTTTCTGATCTTCCGTTTCTTCATGCATAAAATAAAAGTAGTAATAACAATGATCAAGCTGAACTTTGGCAATCCCAAGAGGCTAATTTTATTGCCTCAAATTAACACACGAAGGAAACAATATAAAACCATAAAATTTTATAGCTGGCTAAGACTATAAATCATCTAAACCAGGGTTATTTATATAATTACATATTTATTTTGTGTAATTAGTTTTAAAAACACTGACTTTACATTTTCAGTATTAAGAAAGATGAACAGAAGAAAAAAACAATAGTACACAAATCCTAAGATAGTAATACACACTGTAGCAAGCACCTAATGATAATGGAATGCCTGAAATCTGGGAAAGAGTGATCGATCAACTCCACCCTTTCCACTGAAGAAGTCACACATTATCTATTCAAGTATTAGTTGCAAAGAGCATAGTTAATACATACAACTGGATATACAGAGATTAGAACAATAAGTTCCTTACTAGGCTCTCCCCCAAGTTACAGGGCTGCTCCATTCCATTAGACAACTTAAATAACTCTTAAACCCTATCGCTGCATTATTTCCTCCTACCCAAGAAATTCTTACTCCTGGCAAAAAAAAAAAAAAAAACAAACTAGCGACAAATAAATTTCCAGTCACACAAATGCACCCTACGCATACTCAAGACAGACATACAAGTTCAGTTTCCAAAATCTAGCAGGCTTGGTCCAGACGGTCCTTTGTGGGTAAGCAGGATGGGAAAGGATTAGGAGCTCTGTATTAGCAGGAACTCCCAACTCTGGCTCAGACCACGCAGGGGCTCAAAACTAGGCCCCTGCTGGAGCTGTGTGGCTCTGGACTAGCGACACCACCAAACCTATGTTCTCATTTGTAAAATGAATAACATGAGATAATTCACTGGCAAGGAGTCAGTCTCTGTAGCCACAGGAGAACAGAATATTCACGGCTCCATGGTCAGAGCCCAGGGCAGCACCCAGCACACAGCAGACACTCCATATGTTTGCTGAAAAAAGCAGAAGCCCACTTAAACCCAGCCTGAGATTCAGTCAAAATTCATGGGCCCAATCTATGAGGGGGCTCCTAACTTACTCCAAACCCAGGGTGGAGTGTTCCCTGAACCAAGGAATGTCACAGAGAAAGGAAGAGTTATTCATAGGCTTCAGATCAACAGAGACCCTGCCTCTGAGGAACCTCCTCACACCACAATTTCATGTGTATTTTACCCCAAAAAACTGGCAATTGCTGTCTTGGGCTTCCACTATCTCCCTTTTCATTTTTAGACGCAACAGGATCCAAAAAATGACATCTCAGGCCCTTGATTTCTGAAAGTCTCCTTTCAAGAGGCCTGGGAAGAATTTTCACAGGTAGGACCCCGCACAGTCAGGGCATCCTGTCTTAGCTGAAAGGTATGGCCTATTAAGAAATCCATCACACAGACAGGAAAAGTAAAGTCAAAGACAATTCCGCTATCTTCCTTCACGTCATTCCTGATTCTCAAAACTAAAAGATGGACCGAACTATTTTTAAACGGGCAGATTGACAAGGCACCAAAAACGACCTCACAATCCAAGGAGCTCATCCCTAGAAGACTCTTGTTTGCCCAGGAGAAACTCTGGCTCTGCAAAAGTCAAGAGAAAATCATACACAGAATGCAAATCTCGTTTCTTTGCCCCGCTCCGCCCACCCCCTTCCCCACCAAAAGGAAATAAGTAAAAATGGTTTTACAGAAGGCTCCAGAACCTTGAAGGATGAGCTTAAACTTCTGCTTTCTGAGTGAGGCCAGAGGACATTCCCTTAAAACCTTTGAGTTTTCAAGGGTAATAGGAGAGGTAAAAGAGCGAGGGAGCGGGAGAGGGAGAGAGTCGGGATATGTTCTATTTTTAAACCCTCGCCCACGGTTTAGAGTAAAGGAACACTCTGATGCTGTACTCCCACCGCTGTCACCTTCTGCTAAACACAAGAATCACAACCTGCACACGTACACGGCCCTGGGTCACCGGCGGCCGCTACCGCCCGGAACCGCGAGCTCAACCAGCCATTCCACCCAGCCCTTCCTTGGCAGCGCCAGTGCCTTTCGGAGAACCCGGCGGCCCCGGGCGGGCTGGCGGACTGAGAGCAAAGCAATCCCGAGCCGCCTTCTCCTGAGGGGAGGTAGCGCCCCCTTGGCAGGGCACGTTCTGCTTCCGCGGCTGGGTACCCAAGGGTGAGCGAGTGTTCACCCAAGGGAGCCGGCGTGATGGACGCGACGGCATTTCCCAACCGGGTGCAGCGCGCCAGGCACAGGCGTCCGGCTCCTGGGACACCTGTGTGCCGCGCACACCCAGCCGCCGCGCCCCAGAGCCCCGCTCGCCCTCGGTCACCTCCCGGCCAGCCCAGAACGCCAACGGCCGGGGGGCCGGTGCCCTTCCTCGTCGACTGCTGCTGGCTCGCCCATCCTACGAACCCTTCTCGCCCCACTGTAAGCTTCTACCGCCGGTCCTCAGTGCACCCAGGGCGGAACGGCAGCCGCCGGCGCGCGGACGCCCAAGGGCCGAGAGCCGCCCGACGGCCTGACGCGTCAGGGCCCCGTCCCCGCCGGACTCGGGACACTCACTCTTGAGCGCGCTGATGAGTGACTTCCCGTCCTTGATGAGCTCCTTGATGAATTTGTTGGTCTTGTCCAGCTCCGCTTCGTGAGACTTAAGCGTCTCTCGGAAGTGCGGGCTGTCGAGGCAGCAGTCGCTGAATTCAAGCGCGGGGAGCCCCATAGTGCTCGCGTCGCCCAGCCGGGGGGCGCGCCTCCCCCAGCGCCCGGGAGGCCCGCAGCCCCGAGCACGCACGCGGCGGGACCCCGACCGGGACCCCCCACGCCCGCCGGCTCCACAGGTGTGGCGCCGGCTCGCCCTCCGCGCTGTGTCCGCCGGCGCGCACGACTCCCGACCGGAGTGGGGACCCGGCCGAGGGGCGGCTGCTCCGGCGGCGCGCCACGGAGCGGCGGGCGGGCAGGAAACGCAGCGACGGACCCGCAGCGGGGCCGGGAAGCGAGCTAGCAGGCGAGCGAGTGCAGCCGCCGCCTCCCCGCCTCCTTCTGATAGCTCTCCAGCAGCCTCGAGCGCCCTCTCACAGCAGCCTCAGCAGCCCCGCCGGCGTCCGGGCCGCTCGAACCTGCTAGTGGTGACCTAATCCCAGCCGGACCAATCAGCACGCCCGCCTCAGCCCGACCCCCCTGCCTCCCGGGGACTCCCGGCCCTTCCGTGGCCTTGATCCAATCAGCGGGGCATGGAGGCGGGGCATGGGGCGAGGGGCGGGTCCACGCCACCGCCTAGGTCTGCAACACAAGCTCCGCCCCCTCCCGCCAGCACGGTGTTGCAGACCCGGTGCTAAAAGGAAGATCGCTGCGGTGCATGGGCCTTTCCCACTCCGGATCTTGTTACTTACTGTGGCCCGAATTCGAACCCGAAGTGGTGCTTCTGCAGTTCTGGGAAACAAAGAACCCTAAATATGATTAGCATGAAAAAACTGGGAATTGGGGTTGCAGTTCCCTTCAGCCCGCCCTGCAAGGGCTGGGCAATCGAGCTTTCCATTCAAAATGCAGCTCCCTACCCTGGGAGAACCTCGAGCGCACCGAACCACCATGTCAACTCTAAACACACGCTCCTTATTCCAGTCAAGCAGAAAATATTTGCATTTTTGAATTACCGGCTTCTCTTGTCTGCAGTCTTCTCGCCCCCCACAGTCTGTCCCCCTCGTGGCCACTCCTGCTCAAAATCCGCCCACGGCTGCCCCCAGCCGAAGGATCTAACATCCTTAGGAGATTTCAGCCGCCTGTTGTTTTCCTGCTGGGCATCTAGCACAATTTTACATAATTACGTCCTGCCTGTTGTCCTTCAATACGTTGTGAGCTTTCCGAGGGCACAGACCACTGCAGTTTTCTTGTACGCTGCTGCATTCACAACACCTAGACCAGCGGCTTGCATTCAGTAACAAAAATTTAGAGCTCACCACGTGCTGTGAATGATATTCGTACTCCGGTGACTGACAAATATTTGTGGAATAAATGAATAAATCTTTCCCCACCTCCCACCCCGAGGTCGCTGCCCTGTTGTCCCTCTTCCACCACTGGAATCAAACCAAGCCCCTCACTTTAGTGCACTTGTCACGGTGGTTCCCACAGTGCCTAGTACTGAACTGTGAACTCCTGGAGGATAAAGACTGTCCCTGAATGAATTTTTGTTATGTCCAGGAACTAGAGGCTCTCCTTCAGTTAAGGTTTTCCTGTTTGTTTTTTTAAAATAGGTCTGCTGTGTGCAGGCGCTAAACTAGATGACAGGGATACTAAGATGAGGAACAGAATGAACTTAACTGCTGCTGGTCGGTGGGAGAGACGGGAGAAAAGCAATAGCGCTGCTCGGTGAGACAGAAGTCCTCAGTGCTGGGAAACACAGGGAAAAGTTGCCAACTCAGGAGCCAGAGAAGACATCTATGTTGAGAAATAAATTGATTGGTTTATTGAATGTAGAAATGAATGAATGAGTGTGATCTGTTTGGTGTTGTAGCTACATATTTAGACTTGAGAGCGGGCCCAAACAGCTATGGGATAGATAATTAAAACCCTGAAAATAGTTGCTCCTCACTTGCCAAGGATGAGAAAGATGTACTTAATGCTGTATTTTGAGCACTTAAAAGGTAGGTGTTCTGGTTCTCTATGGATACGTAAGAAATCACACTGGAACTTAACGTCTAAAATAACAATCTGTTTTCTTTCATGACCTCTATGGGTCAGGAATCTGGGGGAGTTTATCTGGGTAGTTCCATCTTAGAGTGTCTCCTCTTTTCTCAGTCAGATGGTGACAGGCATCGGAGCAAGGGTGATTGGCTGAGCTGCTCCCTGTCCTTGGATGGGCCCAGGGCTTCTCCACATGCTCTCTGTGTGCCTGACTTTGGACTTCCTCACTCCATGGCAGTCTCAGGACTCTAGTGTGAATGCCCCATCTCACAAGGGGAAAGCTGCACCACCCTTTATGGCCTAGCCTTAGAAGTCACAATTTTCTACCACTGTCAATAACTACAAGCAAGTCACAATCTCTCACAGATTCAAAGAGAAAGGAATGAGACTATGCCTCAAGGTGGGGAAGTGACAGAACGGGAGATAGTTACAGCCGTGTCTGAAAAAAACAATCTGCCACAGAGGCACTGACACATGATATTCAACAAATGTTAAATGAATGAAACAAAATGGGGGCCACAATGATTGATCTTCTCCTATTGCAGAATATTGGGCAACTGTGTATAAAATAAAATAAATTTATTAATAATAATAATATTCGCTATCATTTGTGCCAGACACTATGCTAAATTATTTATATGCATTTAATATGTACCTGGTAATATTGGTACTATGATAATCCCCATTTTTCAGATGAGAAATTGAGATCCATTGTAACTTAAACCAGGTTACCTAGCTGAGAGGAGTGTGTGACACATATACACATACACCTTAATATGCCCATTTGCAGACAAATATGTGTGGATAACATTTCATTTCTTATTAATTTAATCCAGTATTTCAAAAAACACCTCCCACACTTCAGGCAACATTACCAGAAAAAGAGAATTAGAATGCAGTAGTATTTAGTACAAAATTGGCACATGGAAGGTGCAGTTCTTTCTCTCTTCCTAGAAAATAAGCTCCGTAAAGTTGAGGATTTTATGTTGTCTGCTGCTATAACCCCAGCTCAGAACAGCAATGGATACTTCAGAGCCGCACAATGCCAATAGAAGGGACACAGGTTTAATAAGGAAGAAACAGCAACATGTGTGACAATATAGGCTGTAGCTATGAAGGCAAATAAAACAAAAATCACTTTCATAGGAACTATAGAAATAATTTAGGCAAAATAACTTGGTCTAAATTCTTAGGAAGATGTCTGAATTCCTTCCAATTAGTCAAACAATTACTCTAAATAGTTCTACTTTCGGTATCAGTATAGTCTGAATCTGTAACTTCTAACTTCAGTTGTCCAATTTATTTTACACCTGCCATACAATGACCTTCCACTTAGAAAATTGGAGAGCATTCTCATAGATGTCTCCCTGAGCCCACATAAGCAGAGATGAGCAGAGGCCACTCATTCATGGCTCCTGAACACAAACTGAAGAACAGGGCTGGTCCACGATGAAGGTTCTTAGGTCCTCATGCAACTAAAGACCAGAAATAGATGTAGCTTCTGGGTACTTGGATGATGATGTCAGCACAAGATTTCTCTCCATCCCATGAGCTCACCTTCCTCTATGGTGCCTTCATTCTCAGTTTCTCTCTGCTCCTCCAAACATATATCAAGCAATATTAGCAGTAACAGTGGGGTTCCCCCCTCCACCCCAGCAAGAATTAAAGCAGAAATTACAAGACTGAAACCGGGGGTTCAACAGTCCCACTCTTAAAACATAAAGCACTGGGGAAGAGTTGTTTCCCCCAAAGGATAGACAAAGGGCTGTGAACAGGAAAAGAGGGAATTAATGCTGAATAGGCAGAAGCAATAATAAGCAGTATATTTGACCAGTCACCTAACCTCTTCAAAAGGAATGCTCCTTCTGCTACATTTCCATGGTTTTGTAATCCTAGTTAGCACGTACTCATTCTTTTTTATATTTGCTACCACGTGTTGCTTTTACATAGTGACTCTGCCTTTGTATCATTACCAGATAAGACATCAGTTTTCTGGTTTTAAAATAATGACTTGGGAATTATGTTGTAAATATTCTATGTCTCAATTGTGGTGATGGTTACACAGGTGTCAACATTTGTTAAAATTTATGGGTGCATTTTATTGTGTCTAAATCATACCTCAATAAAGTTGATTTTAAGAAATGATGATAGGGGCGCCTGGGTGGCTCAATGGGTTAAGCCTCTGCCTTCAGCTCAGGTCATGGTCTCAGGGTCCTTGGATCAAGCTCCGCTTCGGGTTCTCTGCTCAGCGGGGAGCCTGCTTCCCCCTCTCTCTGCCTGCCTACTTGTGATCTCTCTCTTTGTGAAATAAATAAAAAAAGAAAAGAAAAGAAATGATGATGGTAGTGATATTAATGATGATATATTTATTGAGCTTTTTTTTGGTAGGATCTGTGCGAAGTTCTATATTGCAATTCTAACCTTTACTAAAATCTGGGAAGTAGGTACTGTTACCATCCTTATTTTTAGATACAGTAACTAAAGATTAGAGAAGTAAGGTGCCTAAGGTCACATACTTAGTTGTAGAACTAGGCTAAGAATTCAAATCCATATGCCTTAAATAACTATTGCATGTAAGCTATCTATAGAAAGATATTTTATATATATATTTTTAAAGATTTTATTTATTTATCAGACAGAGATCACAAGTAGGCAGAGAGGCAGGCAGAAAGAGACGAAGGGAAGCAGGCTCCCCGCTGAGCAGAGAGCCCGATGTGGAGCTCCATCCCAGGACCCTGGGATCATGACCTGAGCCAAAGGCAGAGGCCTTAACCCACTGAGCCACCCAGGTGCCCCAATATTTTATATATTTTAAAAAATTAATAATACGAACCAAACCTAAAATGGGAATAAAACCACACATGAATGATAGAGGACATATCTCATTCTGAAATGTGTGTGTTTTTCCAGGACTATTTGCTGGTATGCCCCCAAAAATAATTCTGCAAGCCTCTAATTTGTTTTGGCTTTAAATCCAAGGCCCCTACCATTAGTGTAGAAGCAATTGACTAAAACAGACATGAAATCCTTATTTTCCTTGGAAGAATAATCTATCCTTACAAATTCATGGGTTTGTAGTTCTTCAGGGGAGGTGGCAGCACTTAACTAACATTCTTTGGCTCAAGAAATCAATGAAATTCATATTACTTGTAGTATACAGGTCTGTTTTATATGTTATCAACATTTTTCACACCTGCTACTTTTTTATTCACTATCCTTTCCTTATCCATTTATTGAGAAAGTACTTACATATAACATTTACTATGTACCAGATACTCTCCTCCACACTTGACAAAAATTAATTCAATTAATCCCTTAACAACCCTATTATTATCTTATCTCCATTTTATAGTGAGGAAACTGAAAATGACTAATCTAAAGTCATAATCACTGAGCATCAGAGCTGAGATTCTAACTCCAGACTAGTCTAGCTCCAGACTTAAACTATGTTACTAGCAGAACCCCAAGTTCCCAACTGAAGAATTGAATTCCTCAGACATCTACACAGCTGCTTATGGCCATGTGCCATTTTTTCTGGCCATCAAGATCTAACTGGAAAGCTACTGGGTGGGGCTTTGGAAAAGATTTTGGTTTTTTGATAAAGGGACGGCTAACACACACTTTTTGCCCACCTTCTCTCCCAACTCTTTTTGCCTAGACTATGGATGTAATGTGTGAAGGAGCAGCAGTCATTTGCAACCATGAGGATCAATGCCACATGATATCCATAAGCCACAACACCCAGCGCTAGGATGCCCAACTACCAACTACTCAGAACAGGAAGGGAGAAAAAATTCAACCTATTTGGGCACCATTAATGGAGTTTTCTGTTACTCAAAGCCAGATACAACCCTAACTGATATAATGCACTAATCACAAAAGCTATTTATCGTATCACCTCCTCTTGAATTTTGGGCATCTGCATTAATACATGGTTCTTAGGGAGTTTCCAAAATGGAAAATCATTAGGATTATTTTTTAACATTTTATTTATTTATTTGTCAGAGAGAGAGAGCACGCACAAGCAGGAAGAGCAGCAGGCAGAGAAACAAGCAGGCTCCCTGCTGAGTAAGGAGCCCGATGCAGGACTGGATCCCAGCACCTGGGGATCATGACCTCAGCTGAAGACAGGTGCTTAACTGACTGAGCCACCCAGGTGTCCTGAGAATCATTGGTCTTAAGGATGGTTTCCTAAACATTTAAAAATAATATCTACATTTACAGGAATGTGTATTAAATGAAGAAAGATACTTAAGAAAGATGATACTCCATGAATAAAAATAAGCTTGTTCAAAGACTGAGATCAAACCAGAAAATTATCAAAGATAATTTCGGGGCGCCTGGGTGGCTCAGTGGGTTAAAGCTTCTGCTTTCGGCTCAGGTTATGATCTCAGGGTCCAGGGATCAAGCCCCGAATCGGGCTCTCTGCTCAGCAGGGAGCCTGCTTTCTCCTCTCTGCCTGTCTCTCTGCCTACTTGTGATCTTTGTCTGTCAAATAAATAAATAAATAAATAAAATCTTTAAAAAAAAAAAAAAGATAATTTCGATTACAGACCCAGGATTATCTGGGTCCGTAAAAATAACCAGTCTGTTTCTCATAGTTGCTGCTGCTGAAATGACCAAGGACAATAGCTTACTTCAGTGAAGTCACCTACACAAAAGCAGTCCTGTACACTTGCTCTCTTTCTTGCCTCTATATTTTCACGTACATTTGTATACAGTGCATGACAGCATATTCGAGGTCCTGAGATGTCCTGTCATAATTAATCCTGTGAGACTATTCTGAACGTAGCACTTCTCATTTTCGTTTGAGCACAGAATCCTGTTTCCCCCACACATCCCCCATAGTTCGTGCTCCATGAAACACATCTGGGAAATGAACAATATCCTAAACACCAAGAATGGGGACATTAGCAGGGGTCATTTCTAGCTTTTGGTTGCCATTTCATTTGTTGCAAAATAGAAGGTTTGTCACTGGGAATTTAAAAACTTTCTAAAGCAACTAGAAAACACTCACTATCCAACCTCAAATCCTTATTAGTGGGTAAGTTCTCTTCTCTGGGGATCCCTTCCCCTTTAGATGGCTTGGGTTTTGGGGTGATGCTGTGGTTTTTAGTGGGTGCTCTTTCTATCGCAGTAGCATTGGTGGTGTAGTAGAGGGCAGTATTTCCGTAGAGAAATTATTCTCACCGTCACTTCCTTCTAAGGAGAAGCCAGTATGAAACATGAGTACAAAAATAGGTTATCTTGCATCTATAGACAGGGCAAAGGGGATATAATATCTGATGGATCTGCAAGAGAAGATGTTGGCAGATTTCTTTATTTCCCCACTTCCCTTTCTAGTTCGTTTCTGGAATTTCCCATCACTACATTTGTATTACCCGGCACCATCTGCAGAAAAATTTGACTTACAAAATTAGTGTCCGTAATACTCTCAGCCTGAAGAATTGCACCACGAACACACTAACAGTTTCCAATTTAAAAACTAGCTCTTTTCTAAAGGCTGTTTTGCCTGGAAAGTGACAATGTGAACCAATCTTGAGCCTCCCAAAGCTGATCTAATGACCTCTGCCAGCCCAGAACGAAGTTTTCTCTGATCCATCACGGAACAAGAAGAACAGTGAGAATGCAATGAGTTTTCCATAACATGCATTCCATTGGAGACAGCGCTTTCTATTTTGAGATTATGTCCTTCCTGCAAATTTGGTATGAACATACTCATTTTTTTGTATTAACATACTGTTTTTGTTTAAAGTAGGATGATGATAAATGAAGGTAGGAGCAGTATTTAAAAAAAAATCTTTGGCAAAATTTAAATTTGGAAGTCCTGCGTCCCTCCAACTTTGTTTGCTGTTGTTTTGTTTCCTGTAAGTAATGTCTACACTCAATGTGGGGCTCAAACTCAAGACCCCAAGATCAAGAATCGCATGTTCTACCCACTCAGCAGGCCAGGCAGCCATTTGTTCTGTTTTTGATTTGAGTTTAGAAATGGCTCCTTGAGCCCGGGGAACTCGTGTATCTTGTCCATGGCTGTGTTCCCTGTTACTTGTAAAACGCCTAGCAACAGGAGGCAATCAATACAGTATGACAGGTGTTAAAAGATAAACTGAGGCACATTAAACTCTTTGACAGTTTATTTGAGCAAACATCAATCCCATCAGGCAGCACCAAATGGAATGACTGGGAGTGCTCCACTGAAAGGAGTTAAGGGCAAAGTTTTTATGGAGAAGACTTGGAAGCAAAGCAAAGCAATTATTTGGTTATAACTTAAGTGGTTGTTTTACGTGGGAAAGCCTGTGTGGTTGTTTATGATTGGTTGCTCTTCAGTTTCATTTTCTCGGATTCAAGTGCATTGAGTCCTTCTTAGGTTTTGTTTTGGTTACTTGGCTATCAAAGCCTCAGAACAACCTCAGTGGGTCTCCTTGTTTAATCACTTTAACACAAACTAACCCAGAGATCAGCAGACTTTTTCTAGAAAGATTTTCCAGGCTTTTTGGACCATTCAGGCTCTATTGTACCTCCTCAAGTCTGATGTTGTGGCAGGAAACCAAT
Organism: Mustela erminea; assembly: GCF_009829155.1. Lineage (NCBI taxonomy): Eukaryota > Metazoa > Chordata > Mammalia > Carnivora > Mustelidae > Mustela > Mustela erminea. The sequence goes on from NC_045616.1 coordinate 84,820,169, forward strand.
CACAGATGATACACAAATGAATGAATATGGTGGCTTGGTTTCCAAAAACTGTATGGACACTGAAATCTGAATTTCTTGTAATTTTTGGGCATCAGAAACTCTTCTTTTCATTTTGTTTTCCAGCCATTAAAAAATATAATACCTAATCTTAGTAAGCCATATAAAAATAAGTAGCAGGCTAGATTTGGCCCACAAGCCATAGTTTCCTAATTCCCGGACTAACCAAATGAAAGAAAGGAAAAGCAATTCAAATCCATTTCTTTGGCCTATTGTTAGTGATGAGTATTATAAATGACAGTGAGGAAGCATTTTGAAACTAAAAAGGACCAGATAATATCTCTTTCACTATAAAAAATAGTAGATAGACCTACTAAATTTATTTAAAAGATTCAGTTTCTTACTGTTTCCCAAAAAGCAGAAATGAGAAAACCAGGAGTCCCACTGCACACCAACCAATTATCTCTGAACTGGGCTATTCATGGACTCACAGAACCAAGTGGCCTTAGAGCTAAGAGATTATGGAAAATATCCAATTCAATCACATTGTCTTAAAGTAAAGGAAACTGAGTACCAGGGAAGAAAGATACTTCCCCAAGGTCACGTACCTAAAGAACAAAAATAATCTAATAAGGAAAGAAGACTTCTGAAGGCTGAATAAAAAATAAAGTTGTATAATGAAAAAAGCATCAGTTTCCATCCATAGGTTCAAATTCTGGCTTTGACACAATGATTTTGAATCTCAGGTAAGTTACTTAACTATCTGAGTCTCAATGTCTTCATCTTTAGAAGATGAACAGTAAGTAGTTATCACAGAGAGCTATAGTTAAGAACAAGTGAAATAATTTACCTAGTACATTGTCAGACATAATAAATGCCCAATAAATTATAATTTGTATTACTATATGAAATTTTAAAAACGTCAAAATGTATTATGCTTGTTAAAAACATCTTGAAATTATAGCTTTTAAAGTGAGCTAAGAAGTGAAAGCCAAGTATTTGATGTTTTAACAAACATATTTTTATCTTTATTAGTTGAAATACTTCCTTGAATTTCTATTTATAGCATTCCTCAAAGATGACATGCTTGTTTTAAAACTGAAATCATGGGGCGCCTGAGTGGCTCAGTGGTTTGAGCCGCTGCCTTTGGCTCAGGTCATGGTCTTGGGGTCCTGGGATTGAGCCCCGCATTGGGCTCTCTGCTCAGTGGGGAGCCTGCTTCCCCGTCTCTCTCTGTCTGCCTCTCTGCCTGCTTGTGATCTCTCTGTCAAATACATAAAATCTTTAAAATAAAATAAAATAAAACTGAAATCACAAACTAGGATGTTTTCTTTTTCTTTCCTTCTTTTTTTAAAAAAATATTTTATTTATTTATTTGAGAGAGAGAGACAGTGAGAGAGAGAGCATGAGCGAGGAGAAGGTCAGAGGGAGAAGCAGACTCCCCGTGGAGCTGGGAGCCCGATGCGGGACTCGATTCCAGAACTCCAGGATCATGACCTGAGCTGAAAGCAGTCGTTTAACCAATTGAGCAACCCAGGCACCCTCTTTTTCTTTCTTTAGGATGGCATCTGATTAAACAACACTAACACAGGTCACTGAAATACCCGCCAAATCATTCAACTATAGAGAAACCCTACCACTTGTGAATTTGTATTTAAGTTTCTTAGCTAACAATAATTAGGGGAAGATGAAGAATGTAGTAGTTAAAAAACATGGTCAAGAATGTTCTCATATCATCTTTTTAAGTTAGTTTATTTAAGTAGTCTCTACACCCATTAGGGGGCTCAAACTCACTAACCATAGATCAAGAGATGCACACTCCCACAACTGAGTCAGCCAGGCACCCTTCACATTATCTTTTATAAAGTAATGCCAATAACAAAATCTCAAGCAACAGACAGACATGGCTTTTAACCACAGCTCTGCTGCCTGCTGGCTGTGTGACTATGGCCAATTAATCTCTCAAAGTCTCCGGCATTTTAAGTATACAATGGGGGTGACAATGTTCCCTACCTTACAGGGCTGTTGTGAAAATCAAATAGTAGCATGCACAGAAAGTGTGCACTACTTAGACCAGTGTCTGCCCTGCATCATGAGTTCAAAAACAAATAAAACAGTAGCTGGCCATGTTGTTTGTTGGAAGACGAATTTAAATAAAATCCACTTTTATAATTTTTTGTCTCCTCTGCTGGATATGAGATTTAAGTGTGAAAGAACTGTTTTTCAGAGTTATAATGTAAACTGAAACAGTAACGGTGCACTTGAAGCTAGAACTGCCAAAGGTTTCCTCCATTGTTCCAGTAAACCAGGAGGAAACCAAGAGCCTCGGGGGTTTCTAGGAACTAGGAACACAGGTTCAATTCCAGACTCTAAAATAGAAAAGGATTTTGCTGGTTACTTTGGAGATATTCAGCTCTAACTCTTCAAGAAGCTTTCCTGCCCTCACAGTTGAAAATAGTCCTCACTCTTGGTCTTCATTGCTATTCTGTATCTCAGACCCCTGCTCGTTTTCTTCAGTGCATGCATAACAATTTCAAGTTATTTGTTTATTGACTACCCCTCAGACACATTATCTCCCCCTTCTTCCTACCTCCTCCTCACTTCAGTAGAAAGTAAGCTTCTCATTGGCAAGGACGGAGCTGGGACCATGTGGTTCACGGCTCCATCCTCCCATGCCTAGAACGGCAACTGTACATTGTAAATTCCCAGTAACTATCTGGTGAATGAACCAATGAATGAATGAATGAATGAATGAATGAATGAATTACCGTATGAATGGGCAGCCCTGGCAGAAGCTTCAGGCTTTCCCTCAAAGTCTAGAAAGGAAAGGGAACTGATCTTGTGGCTGACACAAAAGGAAAAGAAAACTAATAAAATTGTGACCACACAGACCCAGCACTGAAGTCCTAGACCACAGAGGCTCAGAATTTCTAGGGCAGGGAATACAGGGTGTGTGTGATATGTGGGTGACTCCAGACCAAAGAAGTTACACACATACACACACACACACACACAGAGAGAGAGAGAGAGAGAGAGAGAAAGAGAGAGAGAGAGACAGTATCCAAGGACAGGGTACATCAGAATTTGCTAGGTTGTTACTTAAGGCACAATAATTTCTCTTCACTTGGCCTCTGGGTCACCTCCCACTCACTGCCCTTAGGTCTCCTTTCTCACTGTCCTGTCTTCCTCTGTTTCCTTTGCTGATTCCTCCCTGTTCTCCCATCCTCTGGCCACCAGACTTTCCCAGGTTAGCGGGAAAATCTCTTATTCACACGCACCTCCTAGGTTACTCCAACCTGCCTCACAAGCACAAATTCTATCTGCAAGCTAACAAACACTGAATAGCTATCCTAGTTTTGACCTCTTCTCTGAACTCCAGACAGGCATACATAGCTTGACTGCTCAACACTTTACCTGTAGACCTAAATAAGCATCTCAAACTTAGAAAGAGACCTGGACTGAACTCTTGATTTTCTCCCCAAATCTGCTCCTCCCAATGGCAAATCCAACCCCACAGATGTTCAAGCCAACAACCTTACAAGCAGCCTTGTCTTCCAATTATTGGCAAGCTCTGTTGGCTGAGTCTTCAATACAAACCCGTAATCTGACTGTTTTTCCATCTTTTCCGCTACTATGGCCCAAGCTATCACCATATTTTTCCTAGATTATTTTTTTAAAGATAGCTCCTATTCTTTTTTTTTTTTTAAGATTTATTTATTTGACACAGAGAGAGAGATTACAAGTAGGTAGAGCAGCGGGCAAAGAGAGAGGAGAAGCAGGCTCCTTGCTGAGCAAAGAGCCAGATGTGGGTCTCGATCCCAGGACCCTGACTGAGATCATGACCTGAGCCGAAGGCAGCAGCTTAACCCACTGAGCCACCCATGTGCCCAAAGATTTCATTTTTTTATGGCTGATGTATATGTATTTATGTATGTGTGTGTGTTTATCATAACTTCTTCATCCATTCCTCTATAGATGGACACTTGGGCTGCCTCCATAATTCAGCTGTTGTAAATAATGCTGCAATAAACACAGTACCTGTATCTTTTTGAATTGTTTTTGTATTGTTTCGGTAAATACTCAAATAGTGGAATAACATGAACATAGGATAATACTATTTTTAATTTTTTGAGGAACCTCCATGCTGTTTTCCACAGGGGCTCTATCAGTTTGCATTCCTACCAACAGTGCATGAGGGTTCTTTTGTCTCCATACTCTCACCAACATCTGTTGTCTCTTTTTAGTAACTTTTCTGAGGCTATGGTGTCAGACCAGCACATAGTTTAGGGTCTATAGCAATTGCTTTAGGTCCCTAGAGTTAATCCTTTGGGCAAAAATGCAAATTAGATGACCTCCAACTGTCTGTTGGAAACCCTCTATCCCAGTCTTGGACAACAATTTGCTCTAGTTTTAGTATCTTAGGGGTTATCTTTTCATGCCACAAAAGCTACTAAGGCCAAAACATCCGCTCCACTTAGGAGGAAACATAGACCTTCAACAGATACTTTTGAAATCCGACTAGGTTTCAGGTGCTGGTGAGGCACTGAGGAGTCAAGGGTGAACAACAGAGGCCCACGTCTTCAAGGAACTCATAAAGGAGTCCGGGTGATGACAAGAGGACCTGGTCTTTACAGAGCAATGACAGAGGGATGCCCAGCGTACTACAGGAGCCAAGTAGAGGGCACCCAACTCAGCCGGAAGAGGGTCAGCCACGCTTCCTAGAGGGATGGGCAGCTAAGCTGAGGCTTACATTGAGGTATACAAATGAAAGTACACAGTGGGTCATATATTAGAGTGGAGAACAAAAGCAAAGAATCTGCATGTTGTGTGTAGGAAACCACAGACATGTGAGGCAATATACTCTTAAGGTGAGGCTGGAAAGGAAGGCAGAGAGCAGGACACAAAGAACTTGATTTAACATAAGCGAGGAACATGATCTTCATTCAGCAGGCAACAGAGAGCCTGCGAAGAAGGAGAATGTGGATGCTGTAAGGACATGCTTGGAGGCAGGCAGACTGCAGGGAGCATCCAAGGAGAAGATGACACAAGTCTGAATTAGGCAGGTGGAGCAGAGATGGGGGAGAAAGGCAGACTTTAGAAACAGTGAGTTAAAATTAATGAAACCTGATGTGAAGGAGACCCGGAGGAGGCAAGGGTGACCTTATGGTTTCCCTTCTTGAGGCTATTATCAAGTTCAAGTAGTAATATCAGGCAGGAAGAGGATTTCATTTTAGAGGCATTGAACCTGAAACTTTAAGCGAAAGGCATTCATTCATTTATCCCTTAATTTAAGAGCTATTTATAAAGTATCTACCATGTGAATGTAGGAGTGTGGATGTGAAGGGAGAGGTCTGGACTTCAGAGAGTGGGTGTCATGAGCACATGGATGATTGGGAATTCACCCACAAGGACGGCTTGCACAGGACTTGGCCCAAAGGAGGCTGTCTGTGGGTACCTGCTGGGAAGAATGAATGAAGAGTTAGTGTTTGTAAGAAAAACAGAGCTGTGAACGAACCAGGACACTCTGGAAAACACCAGTGGTTCAGGTTTGAGGAAAGGATATAGAAATGGAGTAGTCAGAAGTGTGGAGGAGGGGCAAGGTGCCGTATCATGAACATCAAGTGGGATAGGAATCAAGTACACACACATTATCACGTATTAGAAAGGCTTCTTTATTCTGAGACTTCTCCGCTGTTAAAATTTCTTCAGGAATTATTTCTGAGTGGAAAGTGAAATGGGTCTCTAGACAAATATAGAGCCCCCTGCCAAAAAAAAAAAAAAAAGTCTCTCTTTTCTTTCCTTAGATTTTTGTCACCTTGTAATCCACGGGTTATTTGGCCAAGAGCTGCATTTCTAGTTAGCAAATTTAATTACCACATTTGTGCTATCCTGTGATTTTGCTTAAATCAGTTTGGATCTTTTTTTTCCTCATACATGATGATTATTTTTTATCCTCGGTGTTAACTCACTGATGCTGATTTAAACCAGAGGATGTAACTTTGTTAGTGCGAAAACAATTGAATGTCCAGGACCTGATGGTATCATTCACTTAGTATTATATTCATCTACTGGTGACACAGGTGATAGTTTCTGGTCAATGATGTGTGAGTGTGATGATACTAGTTTTTCTTTGTTTTTGTTTTATTTTGGTCTTTGTCTACCCAACATCCATTTGCGTATCCCATTCTTATGATAATGATATCTGAGTTTTCTTGGGAAACCACATCTTCCCCATCTCTAGTCCAGGTGATTTGGATAGAGCTGACTACACTGGGCTTCAAGGGGAAGGCATGTGACCCAGGGTTGGTCAGTAAAACACGGTGATGCCCTGGGCTCAGTGACTAGCTCATGACAGGCACATGACCCAATCAAAGGCAATGAGATGGAATTCTTGGACCTGGTAGAGCAATCAGACCAAAGGTACTCTACTGAACTTGAAGTTGGGTGGATATATATGGATATATACTAGGAGCTAATATGAGTCACCATATAATAGGGAGAGCCTATCTGAGAATGATGCTGATGTAGAGGAAGGAAGAGATGAGACATGAAGAGAAAGAGAGACTGGCCAAGTACAAATGATACTGGGATCCTAGATATGGCCATACGTGAAGCTAGCTAGCATACTGCTATACTTCTTAGTAATATGAGCTGATCAAGTCCCTTTAAGGCTTTGGCCACATTTTGTTAGCTTTCCCACCTCTTGAACTCAAAAAAGACCAGAAGAGACACATAAGGGCATCATTTTTTTCTGCTTTATCTGCCAACAGAGAATCAACTGTGTAAAGTCATACAAACTCCCTTAGCCCAACTACCTTATGAATTGCAACCCACATTATAACAGAGCATCTATAGGGGCTCTCATCACCTTCTGTGTCAGCTTCATTCTCTCTTTCTAATTGATGCTCTCTCTGCCTCAGCTCTCTGTTCCTTACCTGAATTCACAGAACCCACAATGTTCTACATTGTAAGGTCCACTAGGCTGTGGTCCTCACTGCTTCCCAGGGACACTGCTTGTGCATTACGTTCACCTCCAGCGGGCTCTCTCTACACCATAGCAGTCTGTCTGTTTTAATAACAAAAGCTGGACTGGAGGACTGAATGGCAGCCACTGCTGTCCTCAAGCTTGGAAAGCCCAGTGCCCAACTGTTGGGCTCTGGCTACCACCCAATGGCACCAGTATGCTCCAGCCTTCTTGTCCTGAATGCCCTACCTGTTGCTGTTTTTTCCCTCCCTCTGAAGACAAGTTTAGCCTGATGCTATCCCCAACTCTGTCATTTCTGTCACTGCTGTGCCACCCAGGACCTTTGCCATATCCCCTCAAGGATCTCGGGAATGCCTATGAAACCATACCTTAGTGGTCTATAGGAATCTAGCTTTCAAATGCTATTTCACAAGTACCGTGATGACACTCTTTCTCCTAAATTAAATTGTTTAAAGCTGTCTCCCCTTTTCCTGCCTCCAAACAGACAAGGGAAGTCATTCACATCTGCCAAGAGAGGAAAATAGCTATCTTCAAAATTAAACAAGAGAAGAATTTTTCCTTCAGCTTTTGCTGAAAATCCCGAGAAATAACAGAGGGATCAACACTTCCAAGGGAAGATGATCTTCTTCCTCTGCTTTTACTACCTTTCTCTCATCAATGAGTATAAACTGAGTAGTCTTTTACATTCTTGTCAAGCCCCGGAAAACTGAGTTGTAATCATTTAACTCAAATACACCAAATGTTTAATGAATATCTATTACCTGCCAGGCACTAGACTAGGTAAAGGGTATACAGAGGAGAATCCTACAGGAAAGATCCCTGCTTCATTTAGATTCTGTTCTAGTGAGGGTAGAAAAGAGGCAGCAAATCAATGTATGAACAAATAAGTGAAAAGAATTTCGACAGTGGGAACTGCTATCAAGGAAATATAAGGGAACAATTTTAGAGTTATCAGAGAAGGTTGTACTGCAGAGGTAATAATTGATTAAAACCCAACTAAAGAAAAGGCATAAACCACATGAAAGTCCATGAAATGGAGCATTCTGGACAGCAGGTCAGCATATGCCAAGACCAGGGCTTGGAGCAAGCTTGATGTGCTAGGGGAGAGGTCAGTAAAATATGGCCCAGGGACCAAATCTGGCCTGCCTTCTTTCTATGTTCAGCCAAAAAAAGTAAGAGTGACTTTTATATTTTTAAATGGTTAGGGGGGGAAAAAAAACCAAAATAAAATAACAATATTTCATGACACATGAAAATTATGTGAAATTCAAATTTCAGTGACCATAAATAAATTTTTTACTGGAAAGCAGCCAAGCTCACTCATTTATATATTTTCCATGGCTGGTTTTATGCCTTATTGGCAGAGTTGGGAGACTGTGTGGCCTATAAAATCTAAACTGTTTACTCTCTGGCTTCTTGTGGAAAAAGTTGACAGAACCCTGCGTTAGAAGAACAAGAAGATATATCTTCCCAGGGTAGAAATAAACTTGAATTTCTTTAATTATTTTGGATTCGTTTGCCTGTAAATAACAGAAATTGACTTAAGTAATGTGGAGAATTAAAGGTAGCCATAAACTCTTTGATACGTTCCCATCAAGAGGTGGAATCTATGCCATCTACTCTTGAATCTGGGCAGCATTTATACCTGCTTCGATCTATAGAATATGACAAAAGTGATTCTGTGCCAGTCAAGGCTTGGGCTGGAAGAGACTGGCAGCTTCCACTTCCTGCCTCTTAGAACTTTCTCTCTTTGAAAGTCCTGAGCCCCATGTTACAAGTCTGACTACCTTGAGATGGCCATGCTGGAGAGCCCACATAAACATGCTCTGATTGAAGATCCCAGCTAAGCCCAGGCTTCCAGCCATCACAGCTAAGATGCCTACTGTATGAGGGAAGCCATCTTGGATTTGCCAGACATGCCCATTAGCCAACTGAATACCACTGAGTGAGCTCAGTTGATGCTACATGGAATAGAAAAATCATTTATCTGAGCCCTCTCTGGCTTTTGGCCCACAAAATTGTGGAATATAATAAAATGGGTGCTGTTTTATGTCTCTCCATTTTGAGGTAATCATTTCATAGCAATAGACAACCAGAACAAACAAGAGAAAATTTCATTATCTCATGTAATAAGAAGTTCAGAGATAGGTTAGGGTCCATACACAATATATCCTCATACAGCTTTTCTGCAATTCCTTTGGCTCTGCTCTCTGTTTCGGGCTGGTTTCATCATCTGGCTGGCAGCAAGATGGCTGCAGTAGTTCTAGAAGTCTCATTCAAACCTGACAGTGTCCAGAGTCAGAAGAAAGAATGTTCTTAAGAGAGAAAATATATGTAGGCCGATCAGTATCTACCCTGGAATCAGGGATGGAGTTTCCTCTTCTGAGTCACTGGGGAGGAGGGGGCACCTGGGCGGCTCAGTGGGTTAAAGCCTCTGCCTTCGGCTCAGGTCATGATCCCAGGTAATAGGATCGAGCCCCGCATCGAGCCCCCATCGGGCTCTCCGCTCAGCGGGGAGCCTGCTTCTCCTCTCCCTCTGCCTGCCTCTCTGCCTTATGATCTGAGTCACTGGGGAGGAATGAACACCTGATCAAAACTGGCGAAAGGCGGGTAAGAAGAAAGTAGGGAGAGTGCAGGCAAGTGGATATTGGGTCAGCAACCCACTGTGTTCAAGGAGCCTTTCTTCCTACTATCATTTGTTCATTCATCCAGAATACTTTATGCTGAACCGTATGAATATTTTTTTAAAGATTTATTTATTTATTTATTTGACACAGAGAGAGAGAGAGAGCGATCACAAGTAGGCAGAGAGGCAGGCAGAGAGAGGCGGGGAAGCAGGCTCTCCGCTGAGCAGGGAGCCCAATGCGGGGGCCGATCCCAGGACCCTGAGATCATGACCTGAGCCGAAGGCAGAGGCTCAACCCACTGAGCCACCCAGGTGCCCCCCACTTTTTAAGGTTTTTTTGTGAATATGTTTTTTAAAAAATAAGTCAAACATAGCCAAATTTCAAAGGGCTATCATTAATATTTATTAGGTCTTGGCAGGCCTGGTGCTAGACACTTAGGACCACTATACTTAAAAGGTACTAAGATAAAGGAAGGGAAACAGTAGGATCTTAAATACAAGACCTGCATAATGTATAAAACCTAGTCAAAATAAAAATGGAGAGTCCCTTATTAAAAAAATTATTTCAAGATGGAAGCAGTGCACCTGGGTGGCCCAGTCTGTTGGGCATCTGCCTTTGGCTCAGGTCATGACCCCAAGCCTGGCTCCCTGCTCAGCAGGGAGTCTGCTTCTCCCTCTCCCTCTGCCCCTCACCCTGCTCATGCTTTCTATCTCTGCTCTCTTTTTCTCTCTCTCAAATAAATAAAATCTTTAAGACAGTAAAGAATTTCAAGACAGCAATAACAGAATATTAAACCAAACACGCAGTCTTCAGCATACAGGGCCCTGTGTGATTGCACAGGGTGCATGCCCATGAAGCTGGCCCTGGGAAAGAACAGGGATCCACAGGAGAGGACAGCAGAGGGCCAGGAAGCCCTCCTTGAGGAGGTGGTATTTACGCAAGGACCAAAGGATGATTAGGAGTGGCCAGGGGAAGAGCCAGGAGGAATGGGGCTCCTCAGCAGAAGAGTAGTCTTCTTCCTCCCTCCAGGTTGGCTGCGAGACTTAGGGTGGCCTGTCTTCCTCAGTAATGCTGAGACAAAGAGACGAGGGTAACAGATCCCTTTCCTGTCTGTGCCAGCTCAAGCCTGTTTCCCACCCCTTTTCTGTGTTCCAGGTCTTAGCACTTGGGTAATCTACCCATATAATCTGATCCTTCCCTTCTAGCGCTAGAGATGTCAGGGGAGCCCTTGAGGGGCCCAGGCCTATTCCTTGCAGAGCTCAATTGTAAGTGCTTCCCAGGACAGCGGCCCAAACTTCCTGATCCACTTGGCCCAGGCCTAACATGAACAGGGAAGAGTTCTTCCGATCCTCACATTTGCTAACTGCAAACCATGAAGACAGCTAGCACTAACTGGACCTCAAAAAAATTTTATCACCAAACATGAATTTTTTCCCTAGAATTACCTTAACCCATTTTCAGTGCTACAGTATTATTCTTCTATGTCAGACCCTATGGAAACTTGATGGAGTGGGCCTCCAAGTTGGTTGTAAATATAATTAGATAAGAAGCTTATTAAAAATACAGATACCCCAGCCTCATGCCAAACCCAACACCTCTATTTTTAACAAGTTCCACAGGTAATTCTGATGCTCTGCCTGGTCTTTGAACCATTGCTCCAGCAAGCTGGAAAAAATAAGGAAATAATTCCCATTTGGCTGGTAGGAGTCAACAGGTTCATTTCTGTCATTAAATGTAACCCATGAAGCAAGCTGCAGTTCTATTTTCTAAACATACACAGCTATGGTAAAGTTTAACTTATAAATTAAGCACAATAAGATGCAAAGAACAATACAAACAAAAAAGAGCAATTACAACAATAGACTATAATAAAAGTTATATGAGTGCAGTCTCTAGCTGTATCTCAGAATATGCTTTTGTACTGGACTCACCCTTCTTGCAGTGACTGAGATGCTAAAATGCCAGTGTGGTGAGATGATGTGAGGTGAACGACGCAGGTGTTGGAACATAATGTTAGGCTACTACTGACCTTCTGACATTAAATCAGAAGGAGTTAATCTGCTTATAGACCGTGATTAACTGCTGGTAACTGAAACTGTGGATAACAGGGTCCTACTGTACTTGAACGCAGTACCTCAATTTCCCCAGTAAGTAATCTCTCCAATACATCTCTAGCCTGGACGCTCTCCAAAGTGTAAAGTTCTTCTTGCCTTCCCATTAATGTAGTCCCCCTTCTAGGGGCAGCACCTCAGTCTCCCCAGGCAACTAACGACCCCTCTCCTATAGTAGGTAGGTTTGGTAGGAGTGTCAGTCAAGGTGCTCTGAAGCACCCTAGTTGACCAGTGGACCCAAGACCCATGTTTGGCCAACCAGATTTTTTTGTCCCAGGAAATGAAATCTTGAGACAAGTGAAACAGAGACCAAAGTAAGTGAAGTTTATTCATCTGGTGTGAGTGACCCCAAAAGTCTATCTGTTGGTTCCTGTTCCCTGAGTGTGATCCTGCTTCCTCTGCTTTCTGAAACCTGGTTTTCCAAGCTTTGTCTTGGGATCTGCAAGTGACTCCATTGCCCATTTCTTTTGCCTAAGTAAGCCAGAATTGGTTCTGTTGCTTGCCACTGAAGAATCCTAACAGATTCTTAGAACTGAGCTCTCTGATAGCACTCTACGGGATAATGATGTCAGAACTTCCACTCTTATCAAGCCGTTATGAATGACACTCTTATAACTAAAGTGGCCATTCTACACGAAGAGTTTATTTTAATAATGACATCTTTGTTCCAGTAATAATAGACAGTGAAAATTCCTCAATAGGAAAAAGGATTATTCACTGTCCTGCCAAAATGTCTTCAATGGAAACAGGCTTTGGGTAAATACTCTTGATCTAAATGAGGTTCATTGTCCTGGAACTTAGGGAAGGAAAGGACAAGAGAAAAAAAGAAAAAGGAGAAGAGTTTGGTTTTCACTTTAAACCAGCTCCCCTTCAGTTGCATTTCACCCTTTTTACACACACATTTAAGACGAGGTCTACTCTTGAAGTATCTAAAAGAGGGCTGGAAATTGCAGCCAAACATGCACTTGGAAGGGTGACTAGCGCAGAGGAAATAGCTTCAGCGACTGAACCTTTTCCTCTCAGCAGCCTCAACCTTATTTCTACCCACATCTTGCTGTGACAGTACAGGCTTTGGTCTCAGTAGACATCTTTGTGATTATGATTTTAACTAACAGTTAGTGAGTCCTTCCTGTGAACCAGGCATGCTGCTAGGTGTTTTATAGGCATTACACATTTAATCTTTACAGTGGCCCTTCCAGGTTAGTATTCTCATCATCCCCATTTCACAGAGGGAGAAACTAAGTTCAGTGAGTTTAAGGTATAGGGCTAATGATGGATAGAATTCACCACTTACTACTGGTGTGTCCCCATCTGTCCTGAAGCCTTCCCCTTCCCCTGTGCCCTTTTGCCTTAAGTGGAAAGTGCCTGTTCAGTCCACGCATCACTGGAAAGAGTATTGAACATGGCATTACATCTCAAATCAAATGGCAACTAGTCTGACTGTTCACGTAATGTTCTGTTTTCCTGAATAAATTATAAGTTCCTTGAAGACACAAACTATCTTTTGTCTACCTTGAGACACAGTCTCACCAGCTCATGTCTGGCACAGAGGAGGTGCTCAAAAAACTGCTTAAAGAATCAATGACTATCTTGTAGGGTCCTCAGACCTTACAGAAAAGGAAGGTTCCTGTCAAAGGGACCCTTCTCAGGAAATAAAAATTCCAAATCACCCCTAGAGAATCCAGCCAACTGAAAAGTTCGGCTAAGCCTTTAAACAGCACAGATGATTCCCAATTTGGGGTCCTGGGCAGTGCTTTACATTTCAGAAAAGCTATTCTCTCTTTGAGGCACAGTCATGCTTTGGCTTAGGTTTGAGGAGGGGAAGTTTCTAAAAATCTGAGAGGGAAAGTAGAAGCTAAAAGGCTGACATACAAGTCATAATTTTTCTAGGACAGCTACCTCACAAAATGCCCAAATCTGACTCTCATGCACTCCACTGAGGACTAGGAGCTCTCAGAACAAGAGCTAATCTTTGATTGATACAAGATCCACGAGATGTCCCTGGGTAAATTCCTTTCATGCCCCAAATGTGGAAAACCTCCAAATAACAACATATACAACCACCAAAATTTCCTGCCAAGTCTATGGGGTTCCCTTAGTGCAGCCTCATTTCTTCACTGTTACTAGTTCAGAGTTTGGCCTACGGATTCAAGCAAACCTGAAATCAGGTGTTGGCTGTGCCATGTGCTAGCCAAGTGACCTTGCCTGTTCTTGGGAGAATATGATAATGTCATTATGTGTATGGAATGTTAACCTGATGTCAGGCACATGAGAAGCAAGCAGTAAATGGTGGCTTCATGATACCTCTGCTGGCTTCACTTAGACATTTCATTCAAATCAGTTAGAGTCCAGTGCATTCTTGGTGATTTAAGAGGCAGGTGTGATCTGATGTCCTCCTTCAACCATGTAAATTACTTTCTCTACTTCCAAATTAGGAACAGAATGAATCAGGAATAGGAGTAAGGCAAGGAAGCTATATAGACTTATCATGACATTTCTGTTCTGAGCTCTCCCTTGGAAAAGGTTTACCAAATCTATTTTTCTTACTAGCTCTGTCATAATCTATTATTCTTCCTGGGCCAATTATAACCTATTGTATTTACTAAATCTATTGTTCTTACAAAGATCATCTTGACCATTTGTCAAGGAAAAGCAACATCACTATTAGACGTACCTTGACTGTTTCATTGCCCAAACTTTCCGTTCTATTTTAAGGCTTCATTGTAAGGTATGGAGCAGGTTTGTCTTTGAACACAGTGAGCAGATGCTTTCTCAAAAGAGACTCTTAGCAGGCATTCAAAAATCCCCATCCTGCTTCTTTTCATTAGATCACTGGTCAGTCCTCTATAGTTTCAAGCCAAATGATTTCAAAGGTTCAAGACACCTCTTAGATCACAATACCTCCAGGCAGAACCATCTGAGAGGGAGAAATACCAACATAGTAACAAGAGAACTCTGCTCAAGTTAGGTATGGCTGTGGGAATGGGAGCTCCTGGAAGGTGGGTGATAGTCTATAAGAATCAAAATACGACTTATGTGTCCCCCTTCACCCCACCAGGGACAGAGGACACTGATATGGATATCCAATGTGAGCCAAATAACCTTATGTTATTTTCAGCCATAGAGATTTTAGGGCTCTTGGTTTCTTTTTTTTTTTTTTTTAAAGATTTTATTTATTTATTTGACAGAGAGAAATCACAAGTAGATGGAGAGACAGGCAGAGAGAGAGAGAGGGAAGCAGGCTCTCTGCCGAGCAGAGAGCCCGATGCGGGACCCGATCCCAGGACCCTGAGATCATGACCTGAGCCGAAGGCAGCGGCTTAAACCACTGAGCCACCCAGGCGCCCCGGGCTCTTGGTTTCTACAGCATAATCTAACCCATCCTGCCTGATCAGAAAAGTTACAAACACAACTGACTATGTAACAGACACACTCAAGGAGCCATGCCTACTAATTCTCTCATCTTGGTCAACAATTTCCAGAAGCTAGCAGTTTAGTGTTTTACAGAAATGAAGCTCTGAGTTGTGGTCAACAACACAATAGTTTTAACAGACTGGTGGAAAGATTCAAAGCGATACTCCTCTATGCCACTGCGAGGGTGAGAATCATGATTCCCAAATCTGTATTTCTAGCTGGAATTCTCCTCACCTGTAGATAGACGAATCCACTGACCCCTTGTGAAGAATCCAGAGCAGCCTGTCTCTCCCTCAGCCTCAGGCACTGTCCAGGTCTGTTGGAGAGCTGGTGCTGACCTCAAATTGAGAACACTTGGGATATACCATCCACCCAAATAGCCTTCAGGATCAAAGGCGTATACTACCTGTCTCTCAAGTCTCCATGGAGGGAGGGCTCAGGGTTGATGCCCGTCTTGTACATGTCATGAACATTACTATTTTAATAAAAGAACCATATGTGCTCTAAATCTTACTAGTAATAAATAATAATGATGATCATTTGTTGAGTGCTTTCTAGGTGACACCCCAATGAGCACTTTATAGCTCTCATTTTATCTAGTCCACACAAATTGACTAGGTAGAAACTAAAAGCTCCTGTTCTACAAATGAAAAACAAACAAACAAACAAACAAACACAACCCCCCCAAACTTAGAGGTGTCAAATAACTTGCCTAAGGTCAGCCAGCCGAGAAACAGCAGAAATATGTCAGCTCAAAGCTGTGCTCTTAGATGGGGCATACTTGACTCCCTCTCCTGGCCATAGTGCTATGTCTCTCAACACCCCCACCCAAGATCTAAAACCCTGGAGTTTTCCTAGTCTTCGTTGTGTTGCCAGTGACTTGATGACATCATTTTTGGTCTCAAACCAACATTGCTTTAGTATATTCCCTGGGAGAATGAGGCCCTCAACACCTGCTTAGTTTCTTCCTGCCTCCACAGAGGAGGGTCTGAGAAACTAAAGGAAAAACAAAACAAAGTGATCCACAGGGAAAGAAAAAAAAAATAGATCGAGAGACGTTATTTTCCTCTTTGATAACTGTGGGACTAACTAGCTAACGGAGGAAAAGAAAACTGATCTGTGGGCTTTTAAGAGAGCCCGAGGCGGAAATAGACCCTGTGAGCCCAAGAAGGGGGCGGAACCAGAGTCCACAGCCAGGAAACAAAGGACAGGAAACAGGATTTCTTTTTTCCAAAGTCCAGAACAAAGCTGACGAAGAGTTTGGCAGGAAGAAGGGCCACCATTTCATACTTAAAGTGGAAAAAATACCAAGGGCTCAAAACTGAAGATATTTGGGAATGGATGAGTCATAGAGGAATGATGATAAATAATCTTTGCTTTCTGAGAACACACACTTAATATTCCTGCTCAGCATTCTTTTATGATTTGGCTTCAGTCCTCTTGCTTTTTATGCGAAGCCAGGAGAGGGCTGGCATGTTCTCACCTTGCTCATGATGTGATACTCAACCTGGAAATCTAAGCTCCATTTCCTCCTTTCTGTTCCCTCTTTCCTACTCTGCAGTCCCTCTTCCTGGAATGCCTGTCCCACTGCCATTAGCATACATAATTCTTCATTTGTAGGTCTCAGCGGACATGTCACCTCCTGAAAGGTGCTTTGTCCAACCTTCATTCCGTGGCAGAATGTGCTAGTTACCTACCCAGGATCCATCTCCCTTCTTTCTCATTGACAATATCTTCATTTTGTTGGTCGTGAAGTTTCAGTTAAAAGGTATATTTCCCAGCCTCCCTTGCAAGGACCCTCTTCCTTGCCTGAGCCTGGACCTCAGTAATGGTGAACAGCACTCTAGCATCCTTAGGCTACATATGAAGTGCCAAGGACTATATACTAATGAAGGCACATCAGAAAGCTAGAAGGAATCTGAGACCCTGATGACATGTGTCTCTGAAGAGACAAAGTAGAAAATAAGTAATGTCTAGATCAACAAAGTAAAATATATATTTGCCTTTTTAACCCAAGCTGGTTTTGTTGCTGTATCATTTCCTGGAGTGAGTTTTTGCAGCAGACAATGACATAGCTTTTATGTAGGGGTTCACTGAAAAGACAGCACCGTGATAAAATAGTGAGGATTTGAGAATTATTAACCATGGACAGTATTGTGATGACAGTAATGCCTGGGGAATATCTCCTTTATCTCTAGCCTCTCAAAGTAATGAAGTAATTTCATGCACAACAATTTTGCTGCCTAGTAACGCCCAGGCTTCAAGCATATTGACTTTTCTCCATGGGAGAACATTATCCAAATACAACTTTTGTCTCATGTTTACTTATGTGTGTTGGAAAGAGCCAACTGGAAACCGTTTAGACTTAGTTTAATTTCTTCTTCTGGAAAATATTTTCAAATTGTTACTTTGGTAGGAAAATGTTACCTGGATAAAATATGTATTAAAATAGGGTCACACTTGTTCCCACTTACCATTTAATAAATTTGCACAGACAGTACATGGTTGTATAAAGCATACATCATGAAACTTCAGTTGGTGAGTATAAAAGTGGCCACAATTCCCTGATTTGCAAACAGCCTTTAACTTGGTTTGGCCTCCCCAAAGAGCAGACCAAGAAACAAAGACTTGAGAGCAAATAGTTCATTTAGGAGGTGCAGGGACACTGGGTCAGGGTCGGGGCGGTGACAGAGGAAAGGCAGGCAGTCAACAAGGGTGTGTTTGTACGTCTGCAGCTACACCAAGCGACTGGGACTCAACCCTCCAGAGAAACTCTGGGAAACAGTATAAAAGGCATGCTTCTGAAGTATCCCACCAGAGTGGGAAGGGGGGAGCTGGGCTACTTTTACACCAATTCCTATCAGTCACTGGTCAAGGCTACACTCAGGATGTGAATTCCCCGGCAGCCCCAGAGCAGGGCAGAGGGGCCTCTGTGTCTGAAAAAAGCCCTTGGGCACAGAGGTGCACATCCTGGCAATGAGAAGGGGTGACAGCACAAGAAAGCAGCAAGGTCTAAAGGATACCGACAGTCAGTGCTACAGCCCCTTCAAGTAAATTTCAGGCATCGATGTCCAATTTCATCGGTGACAGAGAAGTTTTTAGGTGGTAGAAGGACAAGCCTTTTTATTTTTAATAGTTATAAATTAAACTTAAAATTTCCTTTACTTAATGCAGAACATGCTGGGTTTCCCATTTGTGGAACTGATGTAATAAACAGACTATAAAAGAAATCAAATCCAACAAAGGTGATCAACAGATTTAAAGAACACGGAAAACACTAATTATACGGATGGTATGCTAATATGCAGAAGTAATGGGAAATGACAGAAGTTTGGGGATCCCTGAGGGGTATGTACAGCTAATGGAATGGAAACATAAAACCAGGCTGTTGCGTGTTCAGTAAATATCTACTTTGTACCCAGCACCCTTCTAGAATATAAGAGATTTAGAGGGCATGAATCCTGCATGAAGGACATTAGCAGTAGTGGCAGCAGCGGGGGTGGTGACAGCACCACTAGTAGTGGTGGTAATGGTGGTAGTAATGGTGGTGGTGGCAGTAGGGGTAGCAGTAGAGGTAGTAGCAGTGGTGGTAGTGGTGGTAATAGTGGTAGTGATAGCGGTAGGAGTAGTAGGGGTAGTAGTGGTGGCAGTACTGGTAGCAGTGGTGGTAGTAGGGACAGTAGTGGGGGAGTAGGAGGTGGTAGTAGTGGTAGTAGCGGCAGTCGTAGTGGTGGTAGTAATGACAGTAGTGGTAGTAGTGGTGGTAGCAATAGTAGTGGTAGTGGTAATGGTGGTAGTAGTGGTAGCGGTGGTAGTGGCTGTAGCAGTACTAGGAGGCGCAGCAACAGTAGTGATGCCAGTAACACCAAGGGGCTGAGGCCCAGCACTGGGAGGGTTCTTGGCTTGGCACTAGAAAGAGTTCAAGAGCAAGTCATCTAGAAACAGGGGACCAAGATCTACTAAGTACAGAAGTAAGAAAGGAGCTCCTTCACAGACAAAGTAGCAGTCTCTCCTCCCAGATAGGAAAAGAGCCCTACCCCCTTTGCCTCAAAGGGTTTTATAAGTTGTGGGGGTTTTTAAGATTTATTTATTTATTTGAAAAAAAGACAGAGAGAGTGAGCAGAGAGAAAAGGAGACAAACAGACTCCCTGCTGAGCTGGGAGCCCGATGCGGGGCTCGATCTCAGGACCCTGAGATCATGGCCTGTGCAGAAATCAAGGGTCAGGCGTTTAACAGAGCGCCTTGTGTAAAACACCCCAGTGTTTTACAAGTTTTTGAAAATCAAGTAACTGTACAAGGATGGGCTAACTTGGGGTTCATCGCTTATGTTGAGCCGTTAGCTTTTCCAGTGTCTTAGGGTTGTGGAGTTCCTCTCAGGGAACAATTTTTATGAATGTCCAACTTTGGGGGCTTTTACCATCAGAGGGAGTGAGGTCTCGTGGCCTCCCATGAGTTGGATCTTGTGATTCTTTTTATGACCTGCTATCTTCCAGGTTAAGGGTCCTCCTACAAGCAGAACAGCTTGACCTGGGTCAGCTTGTCTCCTGAGTGGCCCTTCCCTCCTGTGCCAGTAGCGGGAGTGCCAGTGCAGTGATGGTAACAGTCAGAGGGTGTACGCTTACACCTCCTGACTTGCCACCCTGGAGGAAGCTGCACCAGCCTTCCTAACATTCATGAAACACTTAAAGGGTTGTCCTTGCAGAGAATGAGAGGCAAGGAGGATACCGGGAGATGGTTTCATCAGGGTTTCCAAGAACGGATAAGCAACCTTCCCTGCAGAATCAGCAAAGACAGTGAGAAGTGTCCTGGCCTGTCAGTGCCCCCAGTGTGAGAATAAGGAAGGCACAGCCATAGCGTCTTCAAGTACTGAGCCCTCTGCTACTCCACCCAAGCTCAGAGCCAGTCTCAGCAGCTGGGGACAGGAAGGACAGGGAGGAAGAGAGCCGCAGACAACGTTGCCACGCTGCCCCCAAAACGCGCTGTCTTGAGAGGCTGTCTTATTGTGTAAGATGACATAAGATCCAAATGGCAAGCTTTGGATTTGTAACTTCCTATGCAGAAGTCACATTTTCCAGTACATTCTAATTCTATTTAGGGTATGTGTGATGGCCAAATGTCATTAACAATGGCCGGGCATGAAAACGAAGAGGGTCATTAGGCTAGATGGGCCTGGCAGCTGCAGCCGCTCTGTGCACTTGGAGGGGAGGCACAGGGCGCAAGAGCCAGCGTGGGGCTGCATCTAAGCATCTCGTGGCCTCCAGGGACCTGCATGCTTCTGTAAGCACAAATCTGGACTGACAGCAACATCACATTCAATCAAGGCCTGCTCTCACCCTGAGAGCCACAGACTTGCTACCAAAAATGCCTCAAATGGCTACACTCAGAAAACAAATAGGTGCTTATTTGCATTAGAACTTCAATTCGCATGCTGTTGGCTTCACTTAGGTACAGAGAAAGGAACTGGATGTAGTCTGTGCTCCCATAGTTTCTACATCCTTCTGCTGTCAGGCTGGGTCAGCTAAGGCTAGAACAATGAACCAGGGGGCAGGCAGGGGGTGAAGTGGCTTACCAATCAGATGCCCTGGGTCTGAATGCTGGGTCTGCCTCTTACTCCAGCATGACACCTGGGGAAAGCTGCTTAGCTTCCCAGAGTTCTTTTTCTGTAAAATGGGCACAGTGAAAGTGCCCACTTCATAGGATTGTCATGAGAATTAAATGAGGCAAATTTGTAGCTGGGTGCCTGACATACACTAAGTGTGTAAGAAATGCATGCTTATGAGGGTGCTGGGGTGGCTCGGCCAGTTAAGCCGTCAGGTAGGCTCAGGTCATGATCATGGGGTGGTGAGATAGAGCCCTGCTACGAGGGGCTCACAGAGAATCTTCTTGAGATTCTCTCCCTCTTCCTCTGCCTCTCCCCTGCTCCTGCTTGAGCTTCTCTCTCTAACATAAATAAGTAAGTCTTTAAAAGAAAAGAAAGAAATGCATGCTTCTAAATATGACTGATTTTTATTGTAGC
The DNA here is from genome assembly GCF_009829155.1 of Mustela erminea. Taxonomy (NCBI): domain Eukaryota; kingdom Metazoa; phylum Chordata; class Mammalia; order Carnivora; family Mustelidae; genus Mustela; species Mustela erminea. Next base: position 84,841,319 of record NC_045616.1, read on the forward strand.
CATCTTTACTTAGACTTTGATGTTCTTCCTTGCTGCAGAACAGGAAAGGGTCCTGTTAAACGAACTGCACAAGGAGACATTATACTGAGGCGGCTTGAATGCCCTGGTGACCTAAGTAAGCAAGTAAACCAGAATCTGAGTCTGCAACTGCTGCAAGGTACAGAAACGGAGGACAACCCATCACACACAGCCATGTAGGGGTCACACCAGAGCATATCAAATGCCTTCCTCCTTTGCTTCTGCAGCATCTTCGCCTTTCCCTGGCTCCTGGCCCTTGAGCACTCATAACTGATTCCAGTCTGGAGCTGCCTGATTCCAGAGGGGTTTAGCCCAAATAAACTCTTCAAGATTTCAATATGCCTCAGTTTGCCTTTTAACAGTACCAGGAGGAATGGACAGAAAAGTGGGGACAGGATTCCCCCCGAGCCAAGCCCGACAAAATGGAAAAAGAAGAGAGAGACGGGAGAAGAACGGGTGAGGACCTCGGACACCCAACAGGAACGGAAACTGGGAGAAAGAAGGAGCGCGTCAGGACAGTACTCTTCTACTCACAAACACAAATTAATCTGCCCACAGCAAACAACTTGATGGGAAGCTGCATATGTTTATTCCTAAATAAAAAGGGAAATGAGGCAGCGTTTAATTCAAATGTTTACTGGAAGCAGGAAAAGGAGCCCATACTGCTTTTGTCGGCAATATCAAAACACGAACAGTGACGGAAGTCTTCTCGGAGGGATGGCCTTCCCCTGCCACCACCACAGTCTCCCCTGGACCACCATGAAGCTTCTCAGTGGCCTCCTGCTTCCACCCTTGCCCCTGCACAAACCATTCTCTGCCCAGATGTCAAAGTCATCTTTTTAAAAATATCACTGAGATTACGCGACCACTCTGCTTTCAATCCTAAGGGCTTCCCAACGGACTTAAAATACTATCTAGACTCCCCGCCATGGCCTGAAAGTCATGATCAAGTCTTTGTGTACTTCTCTGGCTCCATCTCACACCGCCATCTTGCTGATAATTCTGTAACAGGCCAAGCTCCTTTCTGCTGCAAGGTGTTCCCTCCCCCTGAACCACTGCCACCCACATCTTCAGCTGGCTGGCTTCCTAGCATGTGATGCTCGATTCAGCCATCACCTCCCGGAAGAATCCTTCTTCAAATACCTAACCAAATGAGAACTCCCCTGCTCTATTCTCTGTCCTATTATTTTGATTTATTCTCTTTCTGGCATTTTAACACTAGGCAAAATCACCTTCTCTGTGTATTTATGCACTTGTGATCTGAATCCCCCCCATACACACACATGAGGTTGGGAGCCTCTGGAGAGAGACAACTTGTTCACCAATGAATCTGAGGGACTAGAGTGGCACCTGACACCAAGAAGACATTTCTTGAACAAGTAAATAAATATGAATATAAATTTCACTCTCTTACAACTCCCCCTCCACCCCATCTCCCAGCTGTGGAAGGGTTTGTGGCACGGAGCTAAAAGCTGTCCAGGAGGGCCCGGGTGCCTCAGTTAGGCATCTGACTCTTGATTTTGGCTCAGGTCATGATCTTGGGCACTGGGGCTCTGTGCTCAGTGGGGACTCGGCTGGAGAGGCTCTCTTTCCCTATCCCTCTGCCCCACCTCTTCTCATGTTCCCCTTCTCCCTCTCAGATAGATAGATAGATGGATAGATATAGATATATAGATATCTTTAAAAAGATAAAAGCAGAAGCTGTCCAAAACCAACCTGTCCTTCTCTTTTTAATGAATCTCTTACCAAGTTGAAGACCCAGTGGAAGGGGTGCTTAGCAGGACTACTGCTAAAGGGGTCTGACTTTAGGGAAACAAGCAGGATTTTCTTCAGCAGAGGGAGATCTGCATATTGGTGAGTGATGGGGCCTTAGAGATATTCTCTTGCTGATCCCTGGGATCACAGAGACCCGGAGCATGGAAGGAGGGAGGGGAGAGAGCTTCATGGTGGGCTAAGGGATGCAGGCCCCAGGTGTGGAGGCTTAGACTCCTGCACCCTGGGAGGCACGGAAGTGCAAGGTCAGCAGGTCACAGGTGCTCACCTGAGCCTGGATGAGGCCCAAGCCTCCATTCACTGTGTCACCTACAGTGGTGTCCCTAGTGTGTGGGCACTGTGTGAAACCTGGGAACAGAGGAACTGGAGAAATAATCAAAACTGACTTTCCTGAAAGCCTGATGGAATGGGGGATTAGAGTTGGGTTTCTTTTGATTTTTTACAAAAATAACCAAGTAATGGGACATTTCAGACACATCTGAGTTTTAGAAGTCGATTACTGCTACAGTATCTATTATAGAAACACCCACACTTCTGGCAGCTTTCATTTAGTAAGACATTCTAGTGCCAGGCCTGGCCTGGGCACTCTGTATACCTTACTCCCCTTAAACCTCAAAATAAAGATATGAAGGAGGTTCTTTCTATCATCTATCTATCTATCTATCTACCTATCATGTATCTATTAACCAGTTTCAGAAGCCAAGGCGCAGTGATGCTTGGCAGCCAGCTCCAGGTCTGTCTGGGGCACCTGGTGGAGTGTGGTGCTTGCATCTCCCTTGCCATCCAGAGATGGCTCCACTTTGAGCTCAGTCCCCTTGGGACCCACATTCCCTACCCTTACCCCCTTGCAAGGTTTGTGAAGAATCCCTGCTCAAAAGCCAACCCCCAGCCTAGGTCATTCAGCTTTGGTTCTTTGTCCTGCTGCTAGAAACAAGGGCAGGCCACGATCCTGACTGTGGAAGAGAACGGTCACAGCAACCTGCTCTCCGGGAGGAACAAGGCGTTCTGTCCTGCAAGGCTGCAGGGCAAGTGAAGCTTTCCTCCAGAGGTTTGGGCTGGGATAGTTTTCACCGTGAAGAGGCAACAACGGGAAAGTGCCTAGGGAGAGTGAGCTGGGCCTGTTGTCCTCCTCTGTTCCCAACACCTGCTGGAGGCACCCTAGGGGATGTAAACAGTGCCTGATTTTTTTCCTTTTCCTAGCCCACCCACTGCATGATATTAAGGGTTGATTTTCGTGCCTCAAAGACACAAAGTTCTCTTCCTCAAATACCTGGAGATTGGTCAAGCAACCATATGCCACATAAAAAAAGAAAGAAAGAAAGAAAGAAAGAAATGCTCACATTCTCCTGACAAAGAACAGTAGTCTATTACACAATATTCCATTTTTTTCATGATCAGGGCTTCCCGTGTGCCCACTTAACCACTCCTCCTCACCGTGCCCACCCTGTCATGCACAGCCAGTGAAATCCTCCTGCCCAAGATTGAGGATATTTCCTGGGATTGAGGAAAGGCCTGGAAAATGGGTTCCTATGGAAGCACTTGAGAGTTAATCATTTCATTCTTAGAAAATGAGGGTGGGACAGGGATGGGGTGAGGAGTGTAGTCTAAAAGGCAAAGCCTGGAAAAGATTGTGTTTGGGGCTGAGGAATGGCTCCCATGGTTAGAAGTTCAGTCCACAAAGTCAGGGTGGGAACACAGCTGAGATCCTGTCACCTGTCAGTACAAGTCACAATCCCGTGTCCTGCTACTTTGCATCCCTGAGACCAGGCCTGTACCCAGGGCCAGTGAGGAGAGTGGGAGTGGGGAGGGTGGGGAGGGTGAGGGCAGCCCAGGACAGGTATAGATCTGGGCTTCTAGGCCAAAAGGGGGCCTCCAATTCGGATACTTGGAGATTTGGGGCATTTACATATTCTTGATGGGCTCAGTCAACCAGAGTTCTTAGCAGTCAGGGCGGCCTCAGACTAGGAGACTAGGAAAAGGCTGCTCAGCTCTCATGCTACTGTAAGAAGCAGGGGAGGGGATGGCATGTGGTTGATCAACAGCCCCCTAGCCCCTCCATATATCTGTGCCCAGACAAATGCTTTCTAGAACTGCTCCCAACCAGGACTGTGCACAATGGGGTCCTCGGCATGAAGCCTCTGACTCTGGTTCAAGAACTCTCCACTAGCCAGCTGAAACTTTCTTAGAACCGCTCTGCGGTCAGAGACTCTTCATGACCATCTTCCTTCCCTAGGTCTCTTTGAACAGATCTCCGACCGACAGGACAGTCTGAAGGCTTGCCCTGCCCAATTCTGCTCCCTCCCCTTGTCCCAAATAAATTTTGTGAACTTCATCACATCTTGGCATCTGCTTCCCAGAGACTCCAAATGAGCACAGGACTGGTTGGAGAAAGTGGGCAGAAAGATGGGGGGCTGCCTCACTCAGGACACTATCCTGAGTAGGGATACTCTCGGGTCCAGAGTCCCTGGGGCAGGTGGCCACCTCTTTGCAGTGTCACTGGTGGGGACCTGGGCAAGCGTCCCAGTGGAAGGAAGCAGTCTGAAGATGGGAAGAAGCAGGCTTCTGAACAATATTGGGGAGCAGTTTGGGTGCTGTCTACAAGCTCTGGTACCCAGAGTTTGTTGGTTCTTGCTAAACTGTCTTGAAGCTTGGCCAGGAGGGAGAAACTGAGGGTCATTAACAAACAGTTAAACAAACAGTTATAGGCTAAGTATGACAGCCAGAGGGCTTAGCTGGGAGCTGACAAAGAAGCTCTTATTTCCTGCAAGGGAAAAGCTAACAGAGCTGAGGAACCCAAGCAGAACTCCATTGTTGGGAGCTTCTGAGCTGCAGAGACTTGCACAAGTTCAGCTCAGACTGGTTGTGAGGCTGAGGTCAAAGCCATGGCTGGAAAACCTTCGTCCTGAAATGTGGAGATGGATGGATGCTCTGGGGTTGTTCACCCCCAGCGGGATGCCTCCCTCCCCCATGTGGTGCCCCTGCAGGGCCGGAGGGTGCTGCAGAGGCGTCTCCCCGAAAACCCTCAAGGAGCTGCTCTGACTTTCTAACAACTAACAGGATATGCTGGGCTTCATCAGTAACTCTACAAAGAGAGCTGTATGAATCAGCTAGCAATTATCACCTGCTGCTAGAGAAGGACCTCGGGGATTAGATTTGAGGGTTCTTAATCAAGGGGCAAGAAATACTTTGACTTAGAGATGCTTTCTTGGGACATGGAATTTCATGTCTTAAGGAACCCAGGGGTGGAGGCAAGCTGCTTTAGGGTTCCTATGGCAGACAGCCTCCAACATGGCCCTGTGCCTCCTGGTACTCCTCTTCCTATGGGATCCCTTCCCACTGAGTATATGGGCTCACTTCTACCATGGAGAACATGGCAGAAGTGATGGGATGTCACTTTCCTGAGTAGACTGGCTTATGACTTGGGCTTTCTGAGGCTAGCCTTTCCCTCCCAGAGTCCAGCCTCCATGTAAAGAGGTTAAGACTGTCTCCAGGAGAAGCCACATGGGGAAGAAAGGTCCTGGAGGATGTGAGGCCACGTGAAGGAGAATGGAGGCATCCCAGCCAGCACCAAGGGCCAGCTGTGTGAGTGAGCCTTCTTGGAAGCATGGCCTCCAGACCCTCATCAAGGCTTCAGTTGATACAACCCCTGGCTGACACCTTGCCGGCAAGCTCACGAGAGTCCCTAAGCCAGAAGCATCTAGCCAAGCCACTTCCAACCGGACCCACAAACAGTGAGACATAATGTGTATTTGTTGTTTTAAGCCACTAAGTTTTGGGAAATTTGTCCACCACTACTGACAACAACGCCAACGGCACTCAGAGTCCCGGAGAAAGTGATGGCCCACAGGGAACACAGTCCTTCACTCTGAGAGCCAGTAAAAGGAGACCAACTGGCTCAGGAGCAGGACTGTAGCTCACTCAAGTAGAAGCCCTGGCCCAGTGGCTAGCTGGAGGGGCCATGTGCATTACCCAGTATTAGTAAGGCCTAAGGTACACAGCAGATGGCTCCTGCTGAGCTGAACTTGTGTTTTATTCTCATCAGAAAAGAGGATCAGAAACAGTTGCCATTATCATGAAACTGACCACAATGATAGTTCTGCTGCCAGGCTCTTTTACTCTCTCACCTTCTGTCACATACACTGCAGACAGCTGGGTCCCCGGGACACCCCCCAGAACATCACATGGACCCATCAGGCTGAGGGCAGCAGGCTGATCAGACAGGACGAGGAAGAGATAGCCAAACACTGGAAGCCTCGGTAAGACGAGTGCAGCCCGCAGGATGGGGTAAGAATGTTTTCAAGGTTCAGGGACCAGCCACATCACTGGGAGGATTTTAGAGGTCCAGCGGTCAGAGGCATCCCAAAATATCCCCCTGTAAAGCAAAAGACAAATTGCAGAAAGACCGTATGGGAGAATCGTGATGCAATCCAGGGATTCTAGAGTAAGGGTATGTAATCTATTGCAGACAAGCATATAGCCTTGGAGAAACAATGTGATGCATTGCTGACCCTGTGGAGACAGAATGCTTGACCACTGGGAACAAAGTGATCAGGTGTCTGCAGGTGCCTCTGATGAGCTTGGTTCTGTCAAGTCCACCAAGTCATCACGCTGGGTGGGGCCAGAAGCAGTCCTGCTGTTGGAAATGGTGTGTTCGGGGTCAAGCTGCATGGACAGAGAGTCTAGACTTCCAGGTAACCTAGCACCATGGCACAGACGTCTCTGAGCTGGCCTGCACCTGTGCCGCATTACATGGCCTTAAGAGCAGCTGAAGGAGGGCAAAGAAGCCTTAGCTTGGTTTACACAAAGTTTGGTCTGACATAAAGGAAAAACGAATGTTGGCTGCCTTACAGACACATTTAAGAATGGTCTTGAATGGAAGGGAAGCACATGGGAAATGTCATGAGCAGATGGATCTGCGAGTGATCATCCATCTCATGTGAAAGGAAAAGTGGTCTGAGGGAGAACAGAGAGACATTTATGGGCAGAGGCCATCAGGTCAATGGATCAGGGGCCTGGAAGAAAAGGGACTCCTCAGCGGCATGGGGCAAGGCCTCTAGAGTCTGTGTGGTCTTGACATAGAGACTTGACACAGAAGATCAGAATGGCATTGCTGAGATAAGAGCAAGAATTCTGAATTTTCTGTTGCCACCCTAGAAAAGGACAAGTTGGATGCTTCAGACTTAACATGCACCAACCTGAACTCCTTAACCTCAGCCTCTCCCTGTCCTTGTTCCTCATAGCTTTGCCAACCCCAGGCTTCCAGTTGCCCAAGCCCCCCCGCAGCTGCAGTCATCTTTGAATCTGCTCTTTCTGCACAGCCTTTACCAAAGAACCCTATTGTACCTTGAAGCTATTTGCAGAATCGGAGCACTTCTCACTCTCATATACCCATCAGTCTGCTCCACAACACTGGAGGCTCTAGCTAGCTTCCAAACAGGTCTTCCTGCTTGTACCCTTGCCCCACTATGGGCTGAACTGTTCTCTTCCCAAATTCACGTGTTGAAGCTCGAACCCCAGGACCTCAGAACAGGACTGTATTTGGAGATAGGGCCCTGAGAGAGGAGCTTAAGTTAACACGAGGCTTTAGGGTGGCCCCTGCTCCAATCTAACTGATTTCCTCAACAGGAAGAAGAAATTTGGACACACAGAGACCACGCAAGGACACATGCAGAGGGACTCAGAAAAAAAACACACCTCCTGACATCTTGATCTCAGACTTCCAGAATGGTGCAAAAATCTACTCCTGTTGCTTCAGCCACCCGGTCTGTGGTATGTTGTTGTGGCCTGCCCTAGTTGGCTAGCCAATACCCTCTACAGCCCATTTTTCACACAACAGCCAGAGTGATCTTTTGAAAGCCTATCAGCTCTCTACTCAACATGCTGTTCATTTCACTCCAGGTGAGAGTCAGAGTTTTCATGTGGCCTGGAAGACGCCTTTCTCCCTCTGAACTCACCTCTTCCCAGGGGCTGCCAGGTCACACGATTCCCAAAGGCATGATACACCACCTACCGCTGCCCCCGTGCCCCTCAGTGTGTCTGAGCCCCACTGATGTCCTGGAAGTTTCTCAGACATATCAACTGCCCTCCTGCTTTGCGGTCTTTGCACACGCAGCCCTCTGTGCCCCAAACGCACTGCCCCACATCCACGCAACTTACTTCTTCACCCTTCAGGTGGCTCGTGTTACTCCCTAGAGGACATCCCCTACCAGTTGGTCTGAAATGGCTGTACCCTCTCCTGGGCTCTATATCCCTACACACGGTTTCCCTTTTTTTTTTTTTTTTTTTTTTTTAGCATTTATTATCACCTGACATACTGTCACATTTGTGTTTACTAGTATATTGTTTATTTCCCTCAAGTGGAGCAATAAGGCCCTTGAAGACAGGGACTTAATTTTGTTCATTTGGCTCTATATTCAGGGCCTAGGACAGTGTCTGGCACCAAGATGCTCCATAAATAGTCAACATTTTTTTTAATAAAGCAGAAGGTAGAATGGAGGCTATTTAGGTATGTTTAGAACTGATCACTTCTTTGCTTGCTAAAAAGCTCAGAACCAAATCTGTGTGCTGTCTTTAGTAAGTATACCAGGGAATTCATACAAAAACTTCTACCTGGTTTCTTTGGTTTCCCTTCCTTTGCTTTCACTTTGCTGTTATTCCTCTTTCAGAGATACACTGTATATAATTTGGTAAGCTGTCTCAATTTTTTTCCTAAAGATTTTCATTCATTTATTTGACAGAAAGAGACCACAAGTAGGCAGAGAGGCAGGCAGCGGGGGGGGGGGGGGGGGGGGGGGGCGGGAGCAGGCTCCCCGCTGAGCAGAGAGCCCTATGCGGGGCTTGATCCCAGGACCATGGGATCATGACCTGAGCCGAAGGCAGAGGCTTCAACCCACTGAGCCACCCAGGCACCCCAGCTGTCTCAATTTTTAACCCAATGAGCCACTCAGGCACCCCTAAGCTGTCTCAATATTTTAAATGATACCAAGTTTAATGAAATGAAGCTAAAAACAAATTTTAAAAATGCCTCCAGTTTCTGGTCGTCTGGGATGGCTATTTGATCTCTGGCTCTTATGGGGGTGAGAGAGAGAGACACTGTGAGTGCCCCCAGTCCATACTGCTGGGTGGACATAGGTGGCTCTTGTCCCCAGAGCTCCTGGGGGGATTTTGAAGATCTATAAATCCTGCAGGGATTAGTAGCTGCAGAGGAAGAAAAGAGACCCTCCTGAAGAGATCATGGTCAAAGAGTATGGAAAAATTGGGCTTTGAGGGAGCAAAGTGCATCTTCTCAGCCTCTGAGAGGTGGGGTCAAAGTTGAAAGGAGAGCTTTTAAATTTGCCTGCCCCGCAGGGCACAAGGGCAGCTCTGGCTTAACTGGCTGGGTACTAGCGAACACAGGAACAGAGTGCCCATTGTCCAGCTGGCTAGGTTCCAAGAGAATGGCCCTGCATTGGGTCCTCAGGAACTCACAGTGCCCTCACTGACCGCCAGGAGAGGGGCCACCAGGGTGAAGTCTCCACGGGGCTGGTGGTACAGCCTGCCCTGACACACCACACAGACACGTGGACTGCACCCCTCCGCTCCCTCGAGGTCAGACACTGCAGACTCAGCCCAGGGCTGAGGTCTCTGACCTCTGGGATCCAAGCTCCCAATCTCTCTGCTCACACCATCCTGCACCAAGACTACCACAAGGAGTCAAACTAAGTCTAGAAGCAGCTTCTTGCTCTCCAGGAGGAAGCTGTTAACTACAACTGGCCCATGTGCCCAAGAACTGTGTAGGGTTGACAGTTTTCAGAAGGTTCACACATAACATCTCACCCTCTGAAGCTTTGTCACAGTCAAGGTGAGGCACCCTAGTGTTTTTCCATCACAATCTCTCAACCTCAGACTCAGTGTGGCTTCGGATTACATCACTTTTCTACTTTCTTTGCTTCTTTGTATTCTGTTGGCCAACACTGCTCTTTGTTGCTGAGGGAAGTCTGGTTGAGTCAGGAGGGAAAAAAAATCTAGGGTCCGCAAGATGGAAATGTAAGCTTAACCGTTGTAGAGCATGGCTTTGCATGTGTCATGATGTGTCAGAATCATTGATGCAGTGGTTCTCAAACGTCCACATGTTCAAGACCTGAGGTTTAGGTCACTTGTTAAAAAGGAAACTATTGATGGGTGAAATAAATCAGACAGAGAGACAAATCCAGTATGGACTCACTTAAATGTGGAATCTAAACAAAACAAAACAAATGAACAAACAAAACAAAACAAAAAAACAGAACTCATAGATATAGAGAACAGACTTGTGGTTGCCAGAGGGGTGGGGGGAGGGGCAGGTGAAATGGGTGAGCAGAGGCAAGAGGCTGAGACTTCCGGTTATAAAATAAGTAACGGGATGTCATGTACTTCACGGTGACTATAGTTAGTAATACTCTATTGCAAATCTGAAAGATGCCAAGAAAGTAAATCTTAAAACTTCCCATCAAAAGAAAAGAAACTTTTTGTAGCTACATATGAAGACAGATATTAATTAGGGTTGCTGCTGTGATCATTTCCTAATGTATATAAGTATGGAATCATGAAACTAATACAATGTTGTATGTCAATTACACTTCAATTTAAAAAACTTAGAGCCTCAAAATCCTAAAGCTGTCGATTTCATGAGTCTGGGGCCAGGTCAAGGAACCTGCATTTTTATTTTATTTTTTTAAGATTTATTTATTTTAGAGAGAGAGAGAGAGAGAGAGAGAGATAGCTCAAGTATGGGGGAAGGGGAAGGGCAGAGGAAGAGAGAATCTCAAGCACTCCCCGCTGAGCAGAGTGGGTCGTGGGGCTCGATCTTATGACCTTGAGGTCACAACTGGAGCTGAAACCAAGAGGTGGACTCTCAAACAACTGTACCACCCAGGCTCTCCAGAACCTGCATTTTTAAACGATCAGTCCAGGTGATTGGATTCAGGCAATGTGCAGACCACACTGTGAGAAGTCCTAAGGGACTGAATAAAGATACAAGTGTCTGGGTCTGGCCACATATGTACCCTTCCAGAACTCGCAGCGCTGTGTGTCTCCCACTCCAGAGAGGAATCTGGCACACAGGTAAGAGTGGGACCTACTGTCACAGAAATTCTTTCATTCAGAAAAAATAAGCCAGACTTGCACTTTTCATGTCCCTTCCTCCTGGGGCCCTCATCACTACCTGAAAATCAGGGTACACAGCTTTCAGCACTGCAATCTTGGAGAAAAACTCCCATGGGCTCCAGCTGCTGAGATCCTAAAGCAGAAAGGACTACAGATAGGGACAGTGTGACTATATTCATTTTAGAAATTTTCCCTCTTTTCCTGGGAATCCCCAAGGTGAACATGGCCACCTGGAGCTACCCAGCTGGCTGGGACATTGTCCCCTTCTGTGTTCTTTGGGAGCAAGGGACACGGGGAAACAGCTGTATCTATCCAACACGCAGAAGCCCATGAGGCTGTCATGTCTCTTGAACAGACGCAGATTTCCAGCAGATGGGCTCCTCGGTGCCAGGCACCAGGCTGCTGCAGCTGCCCGGTGGAAAGCGTGCTGCTGGCCTGGCTGTGAGCCCCTGGAGAGAATGACGAAACCTGCAGGAATGCTAGATTTCGCGGAGTGCAGACAAGCCCTCTGGGGAAGAACAGCAGCCTCAGCAGCCTCAGCACCCAGTGACGCCTGATTCAGCTGCAGCATCTGTGGTCAGATAGGCGTGAGGAGGCAGGCTCCTGCTCTGGGGACTAGATAGCTTCACTGGGACTTTACACTAAAGCCAAAATGTAGCTCCATCTCAAATGAACGTACCCTTTATTTCCCAGTCCTCAAAAGTCAAGCAGAATCACGGGCCAGTCTCAAGCTTAAGTTCCTGCACGATCTCCCAACTCCCATTGGTATCGCTGGGGAGGGTTAAGCCATTGCTGTTTTTCATTCATTCAACAGACATTTAATAAATGCCTCCAATGATAGTAACTCACACTAAGTCACTGCCCTGACCAGGCACAGACCTAGGCCTGCCAGGGGCATCTTACTCAATACTCTCCAAACTGTGTGACTGACACTCTACTTTGCATAAGGAACCAGAGGATGGCAGAGGTGAAGCAGCCTGCTTACGCTATCATACCAGTAAGAGGCGGTCAGTCCTTCCATGTGTCAGGCTGAGCTCACGTGATGCCCTCTATCAGTCTTTCAACTGATTTAGCTCATCCATTCACCCACAAACCAGTCTCTATTCTCTCTGTGGGGTCTGCCCCTTAGCCCACCAACCCTGCCTCCTCTAGCACCAGCTTTCTATCAGCCCTCTTGGGTGCATCTACCGCTGAGGTCCCCTACTCATCCTGATGCCTGGCCACAACTCTCCTGGTCTTGCCTACACCCTGCACTGGCTTTTCCAGTGCAGGCCCATTGAACCTCGCTGCTCCTTGTGGTTCTCAGACACTCAGCTGCTGTGACATTTCTCACAGGAAGTCATCCCTGACCGACCCCTCCCCCGACATGCAGGACTCCAGTGCGTGACCTCACCACATCCTGGGGATGCCTTTAGTCCAACATGACATCCCACAGTATGTTGAGATTTTTGGGCTTCTGTCAGCATTTCCTATTAAAACAGTCTCATGGGGCACCTGGCTGGCTCAGGAGGTATAGCACATGACTCTGGACCTCAGGGTGGGTCCTGAATTCCAGCCCCACAGTGGGGCGTAGAGTTTAATTATAAAATAAGTAAAATAAAAAATAAATAAAATAAAAATGGTTTTATGATTGTGAATGACTGGGGCCAACATGCTACATGGCATGTGATGAGTACTCTGTAAATATTTGTTGAACCAACCAGAACAGACCCACATTCCACACCGAGGCATGGGCAAGGAAAAAGCACACCAATATTTTAACACAAGAAAGTAAAATGCAACCTCACAAATATCATTCACACTTGGAAGGGGAAAGCCATGACTGAAATACAGTAACTGTATAATATCCTTTCCTACAGGAAAGGATATTATACAGAGACTGAAGGCCTGAGTCAGGAATGTGACCACCTGGGCTGGAGTCCTGGCTTCCCTACTTACTGTGCAACCTCTGAGCCTTAGTGCTCCCATCTTTAAGACAGGAGTAGCTAATCTTACAGGGCTGTGTGAGGATTAAATGGGGTAATCCAAGGCAAGCATTTAAAAGTGTACTGTTGATGTTTAGTGAACATCATACTTATTTTTTTGTTGTCCATAATATGTGGATTTAATAGAAAAGAATGAGGGAGAAAACTAAGAAGATATACTAGCTTTAGTATTTTCAGAGTATCGTACAAATTCCCAGGCCAGAAAAAAAAAATCCAAGTCAGAGGGGTGCCTGGCTGGCTCAGTTGAAAGAGCTCGAGACTCTTGACCTGGTTATCATGAGTTTGATAACCACATTGGGTATAGAGATTACATGAATAGATATATAAAAACTTTTTAAAAAAAAATTATAAACTTTTAAAAATATGTATTAAAAATATATAAAAACTTTAAAAAAACTCTTTAAGTTAAAAAAAAAAAATCCAGGTCAGAACTGACAACCAGAGGCCCAGATTTTAAAATTTTTAATTTGCTATCATATTTTAAGATGAAGAAACAAATACTCTAGTTAAAAATAGGCAGAGGGGCGTGCCTGGGTGGCTCAGTAGGTTGGGTGTCTGCCTTGGGTACAGGTCATGATACCAGAGTCCTTGGGGTCCTGGGATAGGGCTGGGAGGGCTCCTTGCTCACTAGGGAGCCTGCTTCTCCCTCTCCCTCTGCCACTCTCCCTGCTTGTGTGTTTGTGCTCTCTTTCCCTGTCAAATGTGTAAGTGAAATCTTAAAAAAAAAATATGCGAGGTTATTAATAAAATTTTGCCAAAGAAGCCCTACAGATGGTCAACAGGTCCATGGAAAGGTGCTTAACATCACTCATCAACAGAAAAATGCAAATCAGAGCCACAATGAGCTATCACCTCCTACCAGTCAGAACAGCTAGCATCAAAAAGATAAGAAGTATGCATTGGTGAGGATGTGGAGAAAAATGAATCCTGTGTATCCTTGGTGGTAACGTAAACTGGGGTAGCCACTATGAAAAACAGTATGGAAGTCTTAAAAAGTTAAAAATAGAAATACTATGTTATCCAGTAATTCCACTACTGGGTATTCACTCAAAGAAAATGAAAACACTAATTTGAAAAGATATATGTGCCCTTTTTTACTGCAGCATTATTCACAATAGTCAAGATATGGACGCAAACCAAATATTCATCAGGGGATGCAATGGATAAAGAAGATATGATGTATAAACCGTGGAATATTGCTCAGCCATAAAAATATATAAGATCTTGCCATTTGCAACCACACAGATGGACCTAGAGGGAATTACACTAAGTGAAATAAGTCAGAGAGAGAAAAACAAATACCATGTGATTGCACATATATGTGGAATCTAAAAATTGAAGCAAATGAATGACACCAATGAAAATGAGCAGAAGTAGACCCATAATACAGAGAAAAGACTGACAGTTGCCAGAGGTTAAGAGGCTGGGGTTGGTGAGGAAGATGGGTGATGGGGAGTGGGAGGTTCAGGCTTCCAATTACAGAATAAATAAGCCACGGGGATGGAAGATACAGCACAGGGAATACAGTCAGTGGAACAGTAACAGCACTGTTACTGTTGGGGACAGATGGGAGCTAACTCGTGGGGAACACAGCATCATGGATACACTCATCAAATCACCATGTTGTACACCTGAAACTAACATAACAGGGTGTCAATTATACCTCAATTTTAAAAACCTAGTCTCTTCTAAAAAATGGAGAAACTTTACATTAAGAGAAAGAAGTCCAGAGTTCTGCGTTCTGACTCCCCAGTGATTCCCCACATTAGAGTGGGCCCCTCCCAGCCCGCTGCTTCATACCTGACCTGCTTCACACCACACGCCTTTCCATCGTGACTCCTGCAGGACAGGATGCCTTCTTGGTACCGATAGAATTCATTCTTCCACACAGTTCTCTGCTCAGGAAACAATTCCAACTTCATCTGTTACCTCCTCCATCTGGGGACCCATCCAGCCTCACTTCCCACGACTCTGCATCATATCCTCCAGCCCCCATAGGCTGCCATGGCCCCTCACACTCCTTCCTGCTTTGGGCTGAAAGGGCCCCTCCCTCCCCTCTGCTCACCTGGAGTCCCCTCACCTTCCAAGGCTTAGCTCAAGTCCAATGGCCCTCAGAAGCTTCTGCCACACTCCGCAGCCTGCAGCGCAGTTTCCCTTCCCTAGGCTTGCCCTGCACAGGGACAGGAGCAATGATGGCCAAGTGCACTTGGGTATTCTCAGTCTTTATCCTGAACAGAAATCTGTCCTTGTCCACTCTGTTCTCTCCTTTCTCCCTGCCTTTGGGGGTCTCTGTCCTTGCTGAATCTACCCCCCTGGACTTCTGTGATCTAAAACAAAACCAGAATGGGGTGGGGGGAATAGGACAAGAGATGGGGGAGGTTAGGAGCAATAAAAGAAAAAACTAGGGTAAACCCAGAGTGGGCAGTGAGCAGGAAGGAAAAGGAGGGGGCTGTAGCAGCAGCTGGGTGTGAGAGAATGGAAAAGCAAGGAAGGATGGCGGGGGGAGTTCTGTAAGGTGTGCACTTCCATTCTGTCCCCACAACCAGTTAGAACCACCAGCCCTCTTGGTCTTTGGTTCTCTCGGTCTTTGCTTTGGCGATCCCCCATTCTACAGGTGAGTGGAAGCTCATAAGGACTGACACTTCACTTAACTCTCCTTTCTATCTCTCAGAGTCCAGAGACTGCACACATACACACAGACAGACAGACCTCGGTGTCCTCAAGTGTTCTCAGGTAAGTGACCTGAAGAAGATGTCAGGCATCAAGAACCTGGGCTCTTAGATTTCCTCTTGGCAGAAGCGTGACGAGATCAGATAGCAACGTGGTTTTGCATCCCAGCTAATACCCTGGAAGATTCTCTGGACTAGAAAGCAGTGGTTCTCACGCTTGAGCCAGCACCGCAGTCACCTGGGGTGGAGACGGGGAATAAGAGGGAAGACGCTTGTTAAAACAAAAAATCATCATCGGGTCCCGCCCCCAGAGCTTCTGATTCAGCTGGTCCGGGATGGGGTCCAGTAACTTGCTTGCCTAACACCTCCCAGGTGATGCTGATGCTGCCAGACTGGGGGCCACACTTTGAGGAATCTGGCCCCAGAGTCCAGGGCGGAAGTCCAACTCAAAAGTCACACCACTGAACCACTTTACCAAAAAAGTAACCGTTCGCTCCCCACGCCTTCACTATCTAACAGGTCAAGCCACCTTCCCCTTCAGGGTCTTTACTTGGCCCCGAGTACGCCCATGGCAGGGTGGAGGGTGCCCCCTTGTGGCTGACATGGAAAACTACACAAACGGTAATATTCGCTCTAAACCATTACAAGGTTTGCCGAACTTATTTTAACTGTATCTGCCTCACAGAGGATCCGGGGAAACCTGCGTGGTTCAATCCACTAGCTCGGGTGCACGTGTAGATGAGGGGCCAAAGAGTCATTCAGGTGTGCGATGTCAAGTGCTCGGCCCAAAGGTGCTCAGGGACAGCAGAAACCACTGATTCTCATGGTCTGGGATTTTGTAGGGTGCGAAGTCTGAAAAGAATAATCCAAACCGGGTTATTCCCCGAGTTCTCTGTTGGAGAATATGCTTCATAGAAATTAGAACGGAACAATTTCAAAGCCCTGTTAGCACTGTGCGGCTAAGAAGGAACTCTGAACGAATTTGAACGATGTTTTCTCCCGCACTTCCCGAAGGTTAGAAAGCGGACATTAGAGTGTGAGGCCCCGCGCAGCAGCTGATCCCAAGCGAGCGCGCAGGGTCTCTCTGCTTATAGCCGACCGTCCGATCCAGATGTCGGGTCTGCTGCCACCTGCTGCTCAGGCGCGGAACATGCAGGAGGAGGTAAGCAGGGGACACGGTCAGCTCAGCAGGCTTTTCAGACTTGAGAGTGTATTATTACAGCCACCTGGAGGGCTCGCTTGTTAAACCGTAGATTTCTCAGCTCCACCTTATTTGATTCAGTGAGGAAGGGGGCCCAAGAAGGTGAGTTTCTAATAACTTCCTGGGTGGTGAGACTGTTGCTGGGCGTGGTCCCCGAAGCACCTGGATGACATCTGTAGTTCTTCTTGTGCCACACATTTCTGAAGTTTGATTATTTATCAAAGCCTGTAAATGACCAAAAGCCTCTATTTAACTCAGGGCTGCTCACCTGGGACACTACTGATATTCTGTGATGGGGCGGCAGCCATGGGGGGTAGGGTGGGGGGGTGCGTGCTGTAAGCTGTAGGATGTTTAGCGTTAGCCTTGGCCTTTGTCCTCTAGATACCTGGAGCAGCTTCATCCCTCCAGGGTTTGATGAGCAAACTTGTCTCAGACATTACCAGATAGCCCTGGGAAGCAAAACTGCCCCCACCCCAAAACCACTGCTCTTAAAGGTGGGTAGATGTTCCTTTCCCATTTGGTGGACTGGGAAGGCATCCTCAAATACTACCTTAAATACATAAAGATCCTGACATATAGTAAACTCTCAGCATCTTGGAATTAAACAAGAACAACAACAAAAAACACAGCTTACATATGCTGAATACCTACTATACGCAAAGTACTCTGCTAATGCTTTTCAAATCACCCCCTTTAGAGGAAAAGTAGAGAGGCAAGTAAAAACTTTTTTAAAAAATTAAACAAATTACCCCTTTAATTCTCATAATACTTCTTTTACTGAAACTACTGAAATTACTGAAACTAAAGCTTTGACTTGTTAAACAACTTGCCCCCAGTCATGGTTATTGCCAGTGTAAGATGTGGGGGCACATGGAATATAGGGCTATCCAGACCACGACAATCCAATAAAATCATAAAGCAAGTCACAAGTACGAGCCACGTGTGTGATTTTACATTGTACATTTATAGAAGCCACATTTAAAAAGAAAAAGAAACAGTAAAATTAATTTTAGTATAGTTTGCTTAACTTAGCATCTGAACCATTATCGTTTTAATGTGTGATCAATATTTTTTAGATTGTTAATATATCTTATGTTCTTTCATTTTTTGGTACTTAGTCTTTGAGATCTGTGTGTATTTTTACACTCATCATACTTCTCAGTTTCCACCAGCTACATTTCAAGGGCTCAAGAGCCGCCTGTGCTGGAGGCCGCCCCTCCGGACAGCACAGGCCCAGACTCTTTTGCTCAGCTGTCCTCCAGCCTTCACTTGTGGACCAACATGTGCCGATTTTACTTCCTTGTCCTTCAATTTCTGCCTGTACTGCAGCCATTTTGTCAGACTCACAGGCCTATTCACGTGCTCTGCAATCTGTTCTTGGAGCATCTCTACTTATTTTAAAATGAGGACTACGGTTTTAATTTATTACAGTAAATGCCTCCTCTGGTGGCCAGACTGTTGACTACTATCTAATTTTAGTTCTGATGGCTCTTCCAGTGGCTGTTTCCCCACACAGTCTGTGATTGTACTTGGGGAACAGAGATCATTCATCTTATCTGATGCTAACCACATAGGCACATTTTCATCATACTCTTGTTCTTTCTGGTTTATCTCCCAACATCTAGGAATGTTCATTCTCATTTGAGAAGTCTGCCTTTCTCTGGGCCCTCTGCAATGTTTCTCCCTGTAGTTTCTCACACTGCCCTTTTAAAATGACTTTTTTTTTTTTTTTTTTAAGTAGGTTCCACACCCAATGTGGAGCCCAATGCAGGGGGCCTGAACTCATGATCCTGAGATCAAGACCTGAATTCAGATCAAGAGTCGGATGCTTGGGGCGCCTGGGTGGCTCAGTGGGTTAAAGCCTCTGCCTTTGGCTGGGGTCGCGATCCCAGGGTCCTGGGATCCGGCCTTGCTCCCCCCACCACCGCCACCGCCTGCCTCTCTGCCTACTTGTGATCTCTGTCTGTCAAATAAATAAATAAAATCTTAAAAAAAAAAAAAAAGAGTCGGACGCTTAACCAATGGAGCCACCCAGGTGCCCCTTAAATGTTCTTGATCATTCAGGAAACCAATGATTTTTCTAGAAAATTTTGTAGCAAACCCTTAGTCTTGCCACATTCATGCAATCACACTTTACAGGTATGAAAATCAAGGTGGACTTAGATCATAAGGTCAACTTATACCAATAAAAAGTAATAATGAGAGCTAGTGCTTTTGAAATGCTTCCTATGAGCCATGCACTGTGCTCAGCACCTGACACACACTGTCTTACTCACTTCTAATAGTCCCATGAGGTATATACTATTGTGATGGCCATCTTTGAGGTGAGGTGAGGAGGCACAGAGCATTGAAGTAACTTGTCAAAGGTCTCCCAGATAGCAACTGGCTGAGCTGGGGGTCTCTCCGGGTGGGTTTGATGATAAGAGTTGATTTCCTGACCTCTAGGTTCCACTGTCTGAAAGACGTTGTGCAAATGTTATTCTTGTTTGAGTTTGTGACGATACGGTTCCATTGATCATACCCCTTACCTGGGCTACCATACACCTTCATGGGGAAGAAATAAATATGTATTCTCAGTATTCTAGAGATTGCTTCTGAGGTTATAGGCCAGGACTTCTCTGAATGCAGTGTGCTTGCTGTCTTGAATAGGAGACTGAGACTCAAGTCTACCATGAGCTCAGACCTGCAGGCCCAGCAAGGTCACAACCAAACCCAGAAGAAGAGTATAGGGACCGAAGCCAGAGTGCAGGGGGTCCAGGACTGGAATGTGAAAGCAGATTTCACGTGAAGACAGGCTTCCAGGGGGACAAGGGGGTGGGGCAGGTGAAGGGAAACAGGGCTCAAAGGAGGGGCTCTGCTTTTACCTTGCACTTTTGTTTTGTTAAAGATTTCAGCATGTTGCAGTGCTGATGGGGAGAAGTTAAGAGTTGAAGACACAGGAGAGCTCAGGGAAGGGTAAATGGGAATCAACAAGGATCCCAAAGAGTCAGGACAGGAAGGTGTGTGGAGCCCATGTGGGGGAAATATGTTTGCCAGGTTTAATGCCAAAGTATGTTTGTTCCTCCTACATCATTCTGTCACCTCCCAATGTCACTGCCTGGTAAATGACCACCGTCAAAATGCCCATCGTCAACAGGCTTGGGAAGTTAAGTGTTTTGTATACACCTTCTCCCCATTGGGACAACTTTTTATTCTTTTCAGTGAGGAAAATGTAAATAAAATACATGATGCCAGAACGTGCATCTGGGGGCTGTTCCAAAGGCAGGTGACCTGATTTGGTAGAGGGGACACTGAAATCTGTTTCCATCTAAAATAGCTCTCACTGAGGGAGGAGTCAAGATGGCGGGCTGAGACTACTTCAGCTAGCAGGAGATCAGCTAGATAGCTTATCTAAAGATTGCAAACACCTGCAAATCCATCGGCAGATCGAAGAGAAGAAGAACAGCAATTCTGGAAACAGAAAAACAACCACTTTCTGAAAGACCACAGTGCTCTGAAGCTAGAACTCAACCACAAGAGGAAGTTTGGAAAGAACCCAAATACATGGAGACTAAACAGCATCCTTCTAAAGAATGAATGGGTCAACCGGGAAATTAAAGAAGAATTGAAAAAAATCATGGAAACAAATGATAATGAAAATACAACGGTTCAAAATCTGTGGGACACAATAAAGGCAGTCCTGAGAGAAAAATATATAGCGTTACAAGCCTTTCTCAAGAAACAAGAAAGGTCTCAGGTACACAACCTAACCCTACACCTAAAGAAGCTGGAGAAAGAACAAGAAAGAAACCCTAAGCCCAGCAGGAGAAGAGAAATCATAAAGATCAGAGCAGAAATCAATGAAATAGAAACCAAAAAAACAATAGAACAAATCAATGAAACTAGGAGCTGGTTCTTTGAAAGAATTAATAAAATTGATAAACCCCTGGCCCAACTTATCAAAAAGAAAAGAGAAAGGACCCAAATAAATAAAATCATGAATGGAAGAGGAGAGATCACAGCTAACACCAAAGAAATACAAACTATTATAAGAACATACTATGAGCAACTCTACACCAACAAATTTGACAATCTGGAAGAAATGGATGCATTCCTAGAAACATATAAACTACCAAAACTGAACCAGAAAGAAATAGAAAGCCTGAACAGACCCATAACCAGTAAGGAGATTGAAACAGTCATTAAAAATCTCCAAACAAACAAAAGCCCAGGGCCAGACGGCTTCCCGGGGGAATTCTACCAAACATTTAAAGAAGAACTAATTCCTATTCTCCTGAAACTGTTCCAAAAAATAGAAATGGAAGGAAAACTTCCAAACTCATTTTATGAGGCCAGCATCACCTTGATCCCCAAACCAGACAAGGATCCCATCAAAAAAGAAAGCTATAGACCAATATCCTTGATGAACACAGATGCGAAAATTCTCACCAAAATACTAGCCAATAGGATTCAACAGTACATTAAAAGGATTATTCACCACGACCAAGTGGGATTTATTCCAGGGCTGCAAGGTTGGTTCAACATCCGCAAATCAGTCAATGTGATACAACACATCAATAAAAGAAAGAACAAGAACCATATGATACTCTCAATAGATGCTGAAAAAGCATTTGACAAAGTATAGCATCCCTTCCTGATCAAAACTCTTCAAAGTGTAGGGATAGAGGGCACATACCTCAATATCATCAAAGCCATCTATGAAAAACCCACCGCAAATATCATTCTCAATGGAGGAAAAACTGAAAGCTTTTCTGCTAAGGTCAGGAACACGGCAGGGATGTCCATTATCACCACTGCTATTCAACATAGTACTAGATAGAGGTCCTAGCCTCAGCAATCAGACAACAAAAGGAAATTAAAGGCATCCAAATCAGCAAAGAAGAAGTCAAATTATCACTCTTCGCAGATGATATGATACTATATGTGGAAAACCCAAAAGACTCCACTCCAAAACTGTTAGAACTTGTACAGGAATTCAGTAAAGTGTCAGGATATAAAATCAATGCACAGAAATCAGTTGCATTTCTCTACACCAGCAGCAAGACAGAAGAAAGAGAAATTAAGGAATCAATCCCATTTACAATTGCACCCAAAACCATAAGATACCTAGGAATAAACCTAACCAAAGAGGCACAGAATCTATACTCAGAAAACTATAAAGTACTCATGAAAGAAATTGAGGAAGACACAAAGAAATGGAAAAATGTTCCATGCTCCTGGATTGGAAGAATAAATATTGTGAAAATGTCTATGCTACCTAAAGCAATCTACACATTTAATGCAATTCCTATCAAAGTACCATCCATCTTTTTCAAAGAAATGGAACAAATAATTCTAAAATTTATATGGAACCAGAAAAGACCTCGAATAGCCAAAGGGATATTGAAAAAGAAAGCCAAAGTTGGTGGTATCACAATTCCGGACTTCAAGCTCTATTACAAAGCTGTCATCATCAAGACAGCATGGTACTGGCACAAAAACAGACACATAGATCAATGGAACAGAATAGAGAGCCCAGAAATAGACCCTCAACTCTACGGTCAACTAATCTTCGACAAAGCAGGAAAAAATGTCCAATGGAAAAAAGACAGCCTCTTCAATAAATGGTGCTGGGAAAATTGGACAGCCACATGCAGAAAAATGAAATTGGACCATTTCCTTACACCACACATGATAATAGACTCAAAATGGATGAAGGACCTCAATGTGCGAAAGGAATCCATCAAAATCCTTGAGGAGAACACAGGCAGCAACCTCTTCGACCTCAGCCGCAGCAACATCTTCCTAGGAACATCACCAAAGGCAAGGGAAGCAAGGGCAAAAATGAACTATTGGGATTTCATCAAGATCAAAAGCTTTTGCACAGCAAAGGAAACAGTTAACAAAATCAAAAGACAACTGACAGAAAGGGAGAAGATATTTGCAAACGACATATCAGATAAAGGGCTAGTGTCCAAAATCTATAAAGAACTTAGCAAACTCAACACCCAAAGAACAAATAATCCAATCAAGAAATGGGCAGAGGACATGAACAGACATTTCTGCAAAGAAGACATCCAGATGGCCAAAAGACACATGATAAAGTGCTCCATATCACTCGGCATCAGGGAAATACAAATCAAAACCACAATGAGATATCACCTCACACCAGTCAGAATGGCTAAAATCAACAAGTCAGGAAATGACAGATGCTGGCGAGGATGCAGAGAAAGGGGAACCCTCCTACACTGTTGGTGGGAATGCAAGCTGGTGCAGCCACTCTGGAAAACAGCATGGAGGTTCCTCAAAATGTTGAAAATAGAACTGCCCTATGACCCAGCAATTGCACTACTGGGTATTTACCCTAAAGATACAAACGTAGTGATCCAAAGGGGCACGTGCACCCGAATGTTTATAGCAGCAATGTCCACAATAGCCAAACTATGGAAAGAACCTAGATGTCCATCAACAGATGAATGGATCAAAAAGATGTGGTATATATACACAATGGAATACTATGCAGCTATCAAAAGAAATGAAATCTTGCTATTTGCGACTACATGGATGGAACTAGAGCGTATCATGCTTAGCAAAATAAGTCAAGCAGAGAAAGACAACTATCATATGATCTCCCTGATATGAGGAAGTGGTGATGCAACATGGGGGCTTAAGTGGGTAGAAGAACAATCAACAAAACAAGATGGAATTGGGAGGGAGACAAACCATAAGTGACTCTTAATCTCACAAAACAAACTGAGGGTTGCTGGGGGGAGGGGGGTTGGGAGAAGGGGTGTGATTATGGACATTGGGGAGGGTATGTGCTTTGGTGAGTGCTGTGAAGTGTGTAAACCTGGTGATTCACAGACCTGTACCCCTGGGGATAAAAATATATGTTTATAAAAAATAAAAAATTAAAAAAAAAAAAAGCTCTCACTGGCTTTCTTGGGTTCTTAAAATATCCCACTATTTGAATTATCTCCCTAGAGTCCTGTTGAAATATAAATATGTCATATAAATATAACATATTTTTATATATATAAATATTAAAATGAAATATAAATATGATTTTGAAAAAAGCACCTAATATTCATTGTAGCATTATTCACAAAAGTCAGAAGGTGGAGGCAACCCAGTGTCCATCAATGACTCCATGCATAAACAAAATATGGTTTACACATACAATGGAATAATAGTATTCAGCCATGAAAAAGAAGGAAATGTTGACAGGTCACAACATGGATGAAAGTTGAGGACATTATGCTAAGTGAAATCACGCTGTCACAAAAGGACCAATACCATATGTTTCTACTCATATGAGGTAATACAACAGTCAAAATCATAGAGACAGAAAGCAGAATGATGTTTGCCAGGGGTCAGGGGGAGGGAGCGATGGGAAGCTGTTATCTAAGGGCATGGAGTTTGTTTTGCAAAACAGAGAGAGCTCTGCTTTTCTACCTGTTGCCTGCTCTCCTCCCTAGTGGAGCAGTGCTCAGGCTGGACCTCTGTCTCCAGGCTCCAGGTTCCTGTTAACCTAGAGCCATCCTTCTCTGTCTCCACTCTCCACCTGCCATTGCGTTTGTGGACTGGGACCTCATCAACCATGATGGTAAATCCTCAGACATCAAGATCAAGGAGACCAAGGGTGGGCTGCCCACCTGAGGTGGAGGGGAAGATAGTCAGCAGGACAGAGGGTAACACTGATGACTTACTCATTTATGGCAATGCCTCCACTAACGAAACTGAGAGGTAAAGAAGGTACCCAAAGCAGTCACTGGCCTTGATACGGTAATGACCATCACTTGCAAGAAACCAGCTTTACGTTAAAAGAGCCTATAAGAAGTACATCACAGACAACATGAACTCAACCAAAGGCAAACCTGAAGAACAGAGACCCAGGTTACAGAATAAATCCTTGCTAACTGCAAAAACCACCAGCTCTTTATTGATGGGAACACAAATCCAGATGGCCTTGTTGCTCTGCTGGACTACTGTGCTACTGTGAGGACAGTGAGAGCTCCCAGTATGACTTCCTTTAAGGATGGTTTAGAAATGGGAAAATGAGAATAAGTTTGGCTATTACTTTAGATCTATTGCCTGCTTTTGTAACTGCTGCTGCTTTTCATGCCCACACCACCAGCACTTAGACAAATGGGTGATAGACCTCTTGAGTTCTCTATTTAATCTGACCTCGGTTTATTTGGAGGAGAGGCATTGTTTTTAAGGAAAAAATAAAAAGGCATGTAGGTTGCTTGAAAATAAAATTATTTAAACCTTAAAAAAATATGAAAAGAGCTCTGGAGATAGAGTGGTGATGGTTCCATGAGAACATGAAGGTCCTTAATGCCAAGGAACTGTACACTTGGAAGTGGTTGAAAATAGTAAATTGTATGTCATTTGCACCTTACCACAATTTTTAGTTTTTAATTTTTTACCTTTTTTTTGTCCTCCCCCTCTTTTACTTTTTTTTTAGAGACAGCTTGAGAGTGCAAGGGGAGAGGGCCAGAAGAAGAGGGGGAGAGAGAAAATCCCAAGCAGGGTCCATGCTCATCATAGAACCCCATGCAGGACTCCATCTCACCACCCTGAGATCATGACCGGAGCCAAAATCAAGAGTCAGAAGCCCAGTAAACTGAGCCACCCAGGTGCCCCCCTTTTTCTCTTTATTTAAAATAGGCTACATGCCCAGAGTGGAGCCCAACACGGGGCCTGAACTCATGACCCAGAGATCAAGGCATGAGCTGAAATCAAGAGTAGGACACTTAACCGTCTGAGCTACCCAGGTGCCCCTATTTTTTTAGTTTTTTAAAAAAGATTTTATTTTTAATCTCTATACCCAATGTGGGGCTTGAACTCACAACCCCAAGATCAAAAGTCACATGCTCCACCAACTGAGCCAGCCAAACGCCCCATCACATTTTAAACATTTTTAAAAAATGTTTTTTTAAAAAAACATTAAAAACCCAGGTCATTTAACAGGGGCCACTTGATCACTTGTTCTCGTCCATTGTTAGTTTGGCTCAGTTTTGCTTTTCAGAAAAAGACTATCAGTCACGAGCAGGACGTCAAGGGGCTGGGACCTGGAAGAGCAGGTGACACAGATGACAGTTATGAGGAAGAGAGTTCACTGGGCTTTAGAATGTGCTTTGAGAAAGGCCCAATTTGGGGTTCCTGTCCTGAGCTGAGGGGACACCCCTGCAGGTCCTCCGTAGCAGGAGGAAAATGTGAAAACCCGACCCGTTGAGGAGCTGGTTTGTGAAGGAGAGGGTATCTGCCTCTGGGTGGTGGTGTTGTTTGCCCTTTTACTGAGGGCTTCCTGGCCAGAGACCTCCCTCTGAGAGAGTAATAAAGCTACAGTTATGATGATCAATTAGGCTCCTGTGAGTCAGTGACATTGGCTTGTCCAGAAAACCTTCTCCCAGATCCCCCATCTCACAAGCTGGTGTAAAGGGTGGGGGGCCCTGACACCAAGTCTCAAAGTCAAGAGTGGGTGTGAGGAAGGTAGAGCCACACCCGACTGGCCAGAGGGAGCCTCTCAGTCTAGTGCTTTCCTTAATTCAGCCAGCACCTCCTCCACCTTCAGCCTTGGGAAAGAGAGGCATTTTGGTCACAAAAAGTAGCATTTTAAACCTCTCTCATTAATGAGGGAGACAGAATTGTTATACTAGTTGGGGAACACTCAAGAAGGAATACATTTCATTTCCATGCATCTCCAGCTTGAGTCCCAGGCTTAACAGATGCTATTTTTATCAAATACTTTCTATTCTGTGACATGCTTTACCAACTTTCTATTATTAGGCAAATCAGGAAAAGTCCACATTTGATTTCTCTTCCTTCTGGCTTCTCCCTCCTCATTTGCAAGATGGGTGGTTGTCTGGGCGGGGGCACTGTCCTTTCAATAGAAGGTAAATGACAGGGAAATGGCAGCCATCTGAAAACCCAACTTGATGCCAAAGCATCCTGGAAACTGGCCCTCCTTCCTTTGCAAATGACATCGCGTCCTGGCTTCACCCCATCCCAGATGGCACAGCTGATGGGACAGGGAAAAAAAAAATACAGATTTTAGAGTATTTACAGCGTCATGTCTCCCTACCCCCACTTCCTGTGAAGGAGGGTTAGTCTTGGCAGCTCGGTTTTAGAGCCTCTCTTGTGTGGAATATAGGAAAATGCTGGAAGGGATTTTGAGTCACATGGTACTGTGCATGGGGATGGCTTGATGAGTCCACTGAAGAAAAGGCAGGGAATTACCTGCGAGGGAAAGCAGAATAGATCAGAAGGTAAGGGGAAGGATAAAAGAGCTAAGAGCCAGAGATGGCATGAACCTGGGGCGGGGTGGGGTGGGATTTAAGAGATAAGTTAAGGGGGATTGTAGTAGTTGGTGGGCTGTCATAAGAAGGAATTGAGAGAGAGATGGGAGATTTTCCAGAAACATTGTTGGTGTTATGAATAGAACCCATCCTCCTGTTGGCATTTTTTTTTTTTTAAAGATTTTATTTATTTATTTGACACAGATGCAGAGCACACGTAGGGGGAGCAGCAGGCAGAGGGAGAAGAGCAGACTCCTCTCTCAGCAGGGAACCTGGAGTGGGGTGGGGCTCAATCCCAGAACCTGGGGATCATGACCTGAGCAAAAGGCAGACACAGAACAGACTGAGCCACCCAGGCGCCCCTCCTATTGGCCTTTTTAAGAGATTTCAGTAAAGCTAAGGTTAATAGTGAAAGATGACCACCATTAACCTCCTTTCTCCCATCAACACGTACTATAGTTCAGGTATTTCGAAAGGGATTTAAACTGCAAATATGTCTTATTCGGTTTCCTGAGAGTTCAATTTTTTTTTTGTTTTAGCCACCATTGAAAATTGTGATTTCACATTTTAAAAAGCCTGCATTTCCTGCTTCTTAAAAAAAAAAAAAAAAAAAAAAAAAAAAAGGAAAAAATCTGGCAACATAAGACTCCCGTTTCCATACGGCAAAAGAGGCTCATGCTCCCTGGTTAACCCAAGCGCCCAGCACTCATGTAAGGTGTGCAGATGCACATAAACCTGACTCGCTTCCTGTGTTTCTATTCCCTACCATCTGGTAACAGCAGACTATACCACTGGAGCCTGCTCTCCTGCTGAGCACAATGTCAGAGGTTGGACAAAATAAAAATAAAATCAACCTGAAGGGCATCAAAGAGTTAAAAAGATAATGAAGATTTGCTAAACCAAGATCTGGGGAGAGATGGGAATTTAGAGGGGGCAAGCCCATCAACTGAGGCATCTTATCCCCTTGGGATATTTGCTGCTTCTGGAAGAGACAGCTGAGAAGGTGAGAGGCTAAGCAGCAATGGAAGCAGTTTTGCATCCTAAGGGGACAAAAGTTGGAATCTAGGGCCCACCATAGGAGAGGGGGCCCTGAAACCCCCCATTTTAGGTGAGGGCCCTGACGGACTGCACCTTAAAACTGAAGAATAGGAAACAGACCACATTTTGCAGGGTCTCAGCTCAGCCACCAATGAGCTTCATTCTTCAAACTGGATTAAGGTGATCCTAGATTCCTAGTATTTCCAAGTGCCGAGCAGAAGCAAATGTAAATACTGGAGGAATAGTACACATTAAGGTCTCCTGTTACTTCTAAAGTTTTTCACACATAGTTGCTGCACACATGGAAATAACCAGGCACATAAGGAACGAGACAATATAATGAGATTCAGGGAAAACAACTACAATAGAAACAATCTCAGAAAACTGTAGTTACTAGTGTTATCAGGCAGAGACTATGCAAAGGAGATAAAAGAGTAAAAATTCTGGCAGAGAACTAGAAACTTAAAAAAAAAGACAATGATGATTTGTACGTAATCATTCTACAGAAATGTAGAATTGAAAATTTAGTAAAAAATAAATGAAACAAGATGGGATTGGGAGGGAGACAAACCATAAGTGACTCTTAATCTCACAAAACAAACTGAGGGCTGCTGGGGGGAGGGGGGTTGGGGGAAAAGGGGTTGGGTTATGGACATTGGGGAGGATATGTGCTATGGTGAGTGCTATGGTAAGGTATTCACATACCTCTACCCCAGGGGATAAAAATATATTATATGTTTATAAAAAATTAAAAATTAAAAAGAAAAAAAATATAGTAACAAAAGTAAAGAGCTCAGTAGATGAGTTTAACAGCTGCCTAGCCATGGTTAAAGGGAGAATTAATGAACTGGGCAGTAGGGTAGAAGGAAACATCAGAATGAAAAATGAAGACAAAAGAATGAAAAATGCTGTCAGGGAATAAGAGATAGGGAAGATAAAATGAAGAGTGAAGTTCTAGAATAAGAGCTACAATAAGGCAGCAGCAATATTTGAAGAGAAAAATAGTTGAGAAATGGCCAAAATTTACCAAAAATATCAAGCCACAGATTCCAGAAGCCCTGGGAACCCCAACCATGATTAATAAAAAGAAAGCCACATGTAGGTACATCACATTAAATAGATGAAAATCAAAGACAAAGAGAAAATAAAGGTAAAAGAGCTAACATTACTTGAAAAAAAAAAGAAAGAAAGAGAGAAAGAAAGAAAGAAAGAAAAGACCACTAGCTTACTTCTTGGCAAAAACAACAGTAGCTAGAAATTAGTAGAATTTAAGTATCTTTAAAGTGTTTAGAGAAAACCTAGAATTCCATACCCCATGAAAGCAGCCTGTGATAATAAAAGTGAAATTAAGACATTTTCAGGATTCCATACTAGCAGTAGATACTAAGGCAGTGTTCTTTAAGCAGAAGGAAGATGGTTTTACATGACAGTTATAGATATAAGAAGAAATGAAGAACAATGCAAAGGCTAATTTGAAGAATCCAAATGAATTAGACTATATAAAATAACATAACAATGTCCACTGGGGATTTAAATTTTTAAAATATATGACAAGTATGTGTAAGTCAGAAGGAAGGGGTGAATGAAATTAAAATGGTCTGTGATCCTTGTATTACTGTAGAAGAAGATAAAAATTCCAATTAACATTAGACTTGATAAGTCAAAGATACATATTGTTATCTAGAATAACCTCTAAAAGAGTAGTAAAATAAGTGTATCACTTCCAAGGTAATAGAGGAAAAATATAGAATATTCGACCACACCAAACAAGCAAGAGAGGACAAAAAGAACATAGGACATGTGGGACAAATAAAAGCACTTAATAAGATGGTAGATTTAAATCTAAACAATCAGTAATTACATCAAATGTTAGTGAACAAAATACTTCAGTTAAAAGTGAAAGAGTATTGAACTGGATAAAAAAAATCTACATACTATAAGAAACACTATAATTTTTTAAATGTCGAAAGGGTGAAAAATATGTAAATATTAACCAAAACTATATTAAGATTAACAGTATATGTTAATATCAACTTATATTTTAAGGTAAAAATCAATACTACAGCTAAAAAAGACACATCAAAATAAAAAATTCAATTCACAAGGAAGACACAGTGATTATAAAATTTATACACATTTTATAGCTTTAAAAATATGAAGCCAAGGAGCCCCTGGGTGGCTCAGTTGTTAAGCATCTGACTCTTGATTTTGGTGCAGGTCATGACCTCAGGGTCATCAGATGGAGCCCTGCCTTGGGCTCTGTGCTCAGCAGGGAGTCTGCTTGAGATTCTCTCTCCCTCTCACTCTACCCCTCCCCCTGCTTATTCTCTCTCTCTCTAATACATAATTTTTTTTTTTTATAAACGTGAAGCTAAGATTGATAAAACCACAGGATGAAGTGAGCAGATAATAGGTAAGGATACAGATTATTTGAATATGATCAGTAAATTACTTAATGGATATATACAGAATGTCTCACCCAACAATTACAGAATTCGGGTTCCTCAATAATGTATAATTCTCAATCTTCCAAGAAAAAAATAGGATTGAAATTCTCCATCTCATTTTATTTTAGGTGTGGCCATAAGACTAATTTTGGCCAATGAAATACGAGCAGAGGTAGCTTCTAGATGCTAGAACTAATGCTATTACTAAGCATATGTCCTTTTCCCTTCCTGAAAGTGGTGGTCTGGAGTTCCTTGACCTCCTTGAGCGCTGGGTCCTTGGTTAAGGGTGATACAGAGCAGAGCTCCCCAGACAACCTGGAAAGAGACAGGTTGATGTTCATGAATGAGAAATAAATCTTTTTTATTTTAAGTCACTGGAATTTGGGATTAATTACAATGACAGTATAACCTAGTCTATGCTGTCCTAATACAGGTATAAAAAGAAGAGGACTGTTTTTCAGGCACAGAGATGAGCTTATCTTCAAGGAGTATGGTACGATGGATTCCCAGGAATCCACTATGCCTGAAGCTCCAGGGAGATGGGTTGGGGACAAGGCTGGTAAGGGAGAGCAGCTCCCAAGAAGAGCCCTAAGTAGACTGGCTGGAGGCAAGTTTGGAAGGGTTTTGGATTTAACAGTAAACAATGGATACTGTCCTGGAAGTTGAAGGATCTCCAGAAGCTGGTGACTGGCTGAATATTGCTAGTAATGAACATGATAAGCCAGAGGGAATCTAACTGATGTGAAAGGAGGAAATCAGGTGGAGGGCTATTCTCCGTGAACATGTTCCAGGGTTATTTTTCCACTTCTTAGAGGAAGTCGTTATTAGCATTTGGTGACAATTTCTCCAGTCCTTGCACACACATGCAAACACACACATAAACCAATTAAAAAAAAATCCACATCAATTATACTCTACCTGCTATTCCAATTTTTTTTTTCCAGTTAACAATATCCTCATGGTTATTCTGTGTCATCTTGTTTCTTTCCTTTTGATAGGATGCTACAGTATGGCTGTGTCAGAATTCTGTAACCATTCCCCCGCTGACAGATACTTAGGTTGTTCCACGGTTACAAAGAATGCCTCAGTGACCACCTTGCTAATAATGTCCATCCCTTGCTCTGTCCTCTTTCTACACACAGGAAGAACAATTTTGCCACTATTTGAATGATGACAATTTTAGGCTGGGTCACAGGAACACAACCAGGCTGGCCATTTGAGGTGAAAATTTTGGTTAAGGGGTACCTGACATGCCTCAAATACACCCAGAATAGGGTCGCAAGCATAGTAAGCCCTCAAGTATTTGTTGAATGAATGAACAAAGAAATCCACATCCACTGCAGACAAGTTTCTGGACCGGTTTGTCCCATCCCCACCTATTGCAGAGTTTCTCAACCTCAGCACTAGTGACTCAGAGGGCTGCCTACTTTGTTGTGGGGGCTGTCGTGTATATTGTAGAATATTTAGCAGCACCCCTGGTCTCTACCCTCTAGATGCCACTAGTACCACCCCGGCTGCAGCAACCAACTCTGTCTTGGAGAAATCGCCAAATGTCTGCTGGGAAAAAAATCCCTCCCAGTTGAGAACCACTGCTTTTTAACATGGGTTGTACTTGTGTAAATGCAAAGGTCCTTCCTCAAAACAACCTACTCTATAAAGGTCAATCCTCCTTCTCCCAATCCTACCATACTTACCAGGGCCCTTCCTCCTGGGTTCTCAGAGTCCTTTCATAGAGAATCTACATTGTTCTCTCTCTCTCTCTAAAGATTTTATTTACTTGACAGAGAGAGACACAGCAAGAGAGGGAACACAAGCAGGGAAGAGAAAGAGAGAGCAGGCTTCCCACTGAGCAGGGAGCCCGATGTGGGTCTCCATCCCAGGACCCTGGGATCATGACTTGAGCTGAAGGCAGATGCTTAATGACTGAGCCACCCAGGTGCCCCAAGTCTACATTGTTCTTGGTTCAGATGTCATTTCCTTAGGGCCACCTTCCCTGATACCTCCTTCATGAAATGGGTTGATCCTCCTTATTTTTTGTCAGTTTCTATTCTACATTCTCTAATCACCAAATGCCCCTCCTTAGTAGTTCTTACAAAGTTGAATTTTAGAGTTAGTTGAGTAATTTTTAAATTAAGCTGTTTAGAGGTAGCTCCTTAGAGGTAGCCATGCATAAGAATCTGGCATGTTAACATGTCAGTTTTTGTTCATAATTTTTCCATTTAGTGCCAGAAACAATGCCTGACATACAGTAGGTGCTCAATTCTGTTGGATGGACAGAAAACATCCAGTCAGCCATGGCCAACTCAGGGTACAACAATCTTTGACCAGTCGTGTTCCTGCGCCTTCTGAAAAAGTTCTAAGAAATGATGTTACCTATAGCTACATTTTAAAGTTGATACGTTACATGTTCATCATTAGGTTCATTTGGCTTCAAGATAATACCTTCCAGCATAATGTAAATATTGGAAATGAAATATTAAGCTGTGACATCATTCTTTAAAGATACCTCTTAATCTGTTATTTCTAATATTCCCTAATATTTCTAATATTCCCTTACCTTCACAGTGCTTTCCTTCAAAATCAAGGAAGAAACAAGTTTTGTTACATAAAAAAAAATGCCTTAATTAATCATGAAAGCAAGCTAAATTAAATTAGTAAAGGAAGTTTCCAGCTTGGGGAACCTGGACCTGGAGATTCTTATATTTGGAGCAACAGTCCCTTAATAAGATTTGTGGAGTGCGGGGTATGTTTTCCAGTAAGGAAAGGATTATTACCAACACAAACACTTTCTCAGGCAAATCAGTTTTAGGAAAGCGTGCCTAGAGAAACTGAGGATCTGGAAGCCAATTCTCTAGAAACAATCTTGGTGCCCCCTTGTGAAATTTTCACTACCCTCCTGGGAGTAATGCAGCGTAGTGGCCGGCCGGGGGCAGTGTTGGACAAGCTGATGGGCTCCATCTCTGGCCCTCCCTGCTCAGGGGAGCTGAGAGAAAAGGCCGGTTCCATCTGGATGCAGTCGGGAGCCACTGCAGGGGCGGCCCAGCCCAGTCCTTTCTGATGTGCACATGTCTGATGTGCACATGTTCACACTGTGAATTATTCATAGGAGACCGGCCCAGGAGAATAGAGGCTAGAGACTCTCCATCCTATATCTAGAATCAAGGCCGGGGACTTGTAAACAGATGAAAACCTCTTTGTCTCTCTGCTTCAAGAACTGTGTTTCGGAAAGAAATGGAGGAGTGAAGTCATGGGTCTGAATCAACTGTGAAGATTTTTTAATTTTCCTCTTAGGAAATGAAAACAATATTGAAATCTCAGTAATTTATAGCTCAGCAGACAGTAAGCCAAGTGGCCAGAAACTCCTGCTCTGGAATGAGACAGAGG
Organism: Mustela erminea; assembly: GCF_009829155.1. NCBI lineage: Eukaryota > Metazoa > Chordata > Mammalia > Carnivora > Mustelidae > Mustela > Mustela erminea. Next base: position 84,875,240 of record NC_045616.1, read on the forward strand.
AGGGCCTGGCTCTCTCCTCGGCAAGCCCACTCTCCCAGCCTCTGCTTCTCGGGCTGTCCCATCGGAACCACAATCCCTTCCACAGAGGTTCTCCGTGAGGAGAAATGAGCCAGCGCAGGGAGGGCTCAGCATATGAATGGCACGTAACAAGAGCTTAATAAGTAACACTGACGATGGTGAAGAGGATGATACAGCATTTGTCAGGCATGAGTGTTCCAAAACTTTCCATTCATGTCCGAAGAGGAAAAATCAGAGGTGAAAAACCAAGCCACTAAAAGGCTTCAGGATTCAGGGTTAGAAGCAGAAACAGCTGGATTGGGGGAGCAGGAAATCAGGGCTTCAATGTTACAGGCCCGCTCTGTTCCTGCACCTTGCCCCTGAGTGCCTCCCAGGCCTGAAGTTTCCACCCTGGGACCGATCAGAGGGTCTCTATGTCTAACATAGCGTGTATGTGCCGGCCATTTCTTCACTGACTATATGACAGGTCCACCAGCCCGAGACAGAAAAGTACTGGCATTGCTCATTATTTGCATCCTCAAAGGGTAGGGGTAAACTAATTGACCTAAAGTTCATAAGTGGGACTAATTGCTGGAATGTACGAAAAGTCAGGACCGAAGCAAGACCCCCACAGTTCTGCCTTATAACAGGGAAAGGTGACGGGGAGTAGTTCAGAGGGAGGCATGGAGACATGTTGGGTAAGATATCGGTCCTTTCACCTGGCAGCTGTCCAGCCCCCAAATAGCTTTTGTGTTCAGTCCAAAAATAAGATCACATGAGAGGGGAGAAATAAATACGCAAGTGCTCGTCCTTGGGCTTTCTGCGGGTACACCAGCATCAGCCGCACTGGTGGGGGCCTGGAGAGCGTGACCTCCCAGCACCCCAGGCTGCCTCTCTCTTTGAGCTCTCCCAGGCTGGGAAAACAACCTGTATCAGGGTGGGTGTGGTGTGTGCTTTGCACTCAGCCCTTCTCTTAGGACTCCCTGGCACTCCATTCACACCAGAGAGGGAGCAGGAAAGAGATGAGGAGCAAGCCGAACCAACAGCCTCAACTTCAGCGGAATGAGGGCACGGCCTCCTTTTGGTGAAGGACACTCCCTTGTGATGGAGAATGGGAACTCCCTTCCTCCCGCAGCCGCCTGCCTGCAGCGCTCCTTCTAACTCCATGTGGACACTGTAGGCTGCTGCAGCTGCGTCACCTGGGAAAGAAAGTGCTTCAGAGCCCAAGCAAAGAGGTGAGTGCATCCCCTTCTCCGAGGGGCTCCTTACTGCAAGACGTTCTGCTTGGCTTCCTGCTCCTTCCAGCACGAATGCTCTCCCCTGCCCTGGGCTTTTGCCCCTTCTCCCTGACCTGGGACCCCTGCAGGCTGCAGTCTCCATGATGGATGCTAGCTTCAAATACCTGTACTTTCTTCTCTCCTTTAAGGCCAATTTGCTTCCAGAAAGAACTGGCTAGGTCTAGTTCTTAGCGGGGGAAGCAGGAAATGATTCCCACCAAGTGAATTATCTCTGCTGAGATCCAAGAAGATTTTTTCCAAGAAATCATTAGACAAATCCAATTATAGTAGAGTTAATGCTTAGTTTTAAAAAAGCCCTGCATGAAACAGGAAATAAAAGGACATCAGCTCATTCCTTATTATTGGGCAAAAGGGAAAAAACACACAGGGGATGTGCAGAGCTTCCTCCCTCCTCACCCCTTCACATCTTGTCCTGACGTCTTAAACCCTGCGAAACAGACTTACCAGATCTAAGAACTCATTTCTTTGATTGAGAACAAGAGGAATAAAATGGAGGGTTTGGGGAGAATTGCTCTGTAGGCAGAGTCATAGGACGAAGAAGACAAATTTCGGAGAGTCTTGGTTTCCCTTCCCAAGCACATGACAGGTACCTGTGCCCGCTGGGGGATGTGTACAGATGTCACTATCACTTGTACACGCCTAACACTAACCCTGTTAGAGAACCCTCTCCTTGACTATAGACCACAGATATCTATGCTAATGTAGGTGGGAGCAAGATAACCACTCCAATGAATCAGGATGCTTTTAGTGACAGTAGACTGGAAGCCAGTTTGAAGAGACTTGAGCCAAAACAAGGACATTCACTTCCTCTTGTAAGTGAAAAGGCTTTGGTGTGGCGGGATCCAGGTGCCCAGATGATGGCATCCTGCCTCCGTCTCTCTCCACTTTGTGGCTCTGCAGCCCTGGGTCATTCCATCCCAGGAAGACTCACTGATGGCAGTGGTGACATGGCCACCAGCAGCTCCAGGCTGACACCCTTCTGGCACAGCCATCTTGGAACAACAGGCACTGCCCATTCCCGAGAGTTTAGAGTCTGAACCAGTGTGTGTACCGTGCCCATCCCCGTCAGGGGGTGTAGTCATCCCCGCCCAAACCCACATGGACTGAAAGCAATGAAGGGCTGGGTCCCCAGAGATAACCAGGGTGCTAGTCCTAGGAGAGGGGGCTGGACACAGAATAGCCACAGTCAATGCTGGCCACTCTAGGTTGCTCTTTTTGTGATGGTCTGGATTAAGAGGTCAAGCTCCCTCAGGATAACTCCTCCTCCTCTCTTATAGTCCACAAAAATTAGTGACAGCAAATCTCATAATAAGGATAATTATTAGAAGTGACTAAAAGACCCCATGGCATTTCATTCCTAGAGACCCCCACACCACGGGAAAGCAACTGGAAGGCTTGTTTCTGGCTCAGTCCCTGGACAATTCACCACACCGAGACCAACTTAGGTCCACAACCCACCTGTGCACACATGGGTTTCCCCTTTCCCCTCACACACCCCTGCTCACTTGTGTCTCCCTCTGCTCTGCTGATGTGAACCCATCTTCCCTTTCAAGGGCCAGCCACAGGGGTGCTTCTGGTGCCTTCCTGGGCCCGTCCAGCGTTTCTGCCATCTCCTACCCTGAATCTGGACAGCAATGACAGCCACTAGTACAATTTACTGTATCTTACTTTCTCTCCTGGCTTGACTTTTACATTCCTCGGGGGAATCATTTCATCTCTAGCTCTCTCTGTGGTAATCTGACACCTAGCCGGTGCCCAATTAAGTGACCAATAGAAATCTAGCCTCCCTGAATACCTGAGAGGCTGGATCGATTACTTGAAGTCCTACATTTTTATTTTAAAAGTAATATAATAAGTATAGCAGACACAGATTGAGTTTGAGCTGTGTGCTGCCTCATGGGCAACATCTCAGGAAACTCTCCCCATGACCCTATGAGACAAGTATTGCCATTATCCCCATTTGACATATGGGGAAACCAAGTCTCAGAGAACTGAGCCACTTGTCCCATATCATCCAGCTAGTAAGTGGTGACATGGGAGTTGGAACCCAGGCATGCCTGCCATCTCATTTCCTACTAAACTTGTCCCTGACATGCTTATCAGGGGAGCTTCCGGCTGCCTGATTTTAAAGACTGAGGAACACTGGTGGCTGGCCAAATGGCATGAGTCAGCTTAGATATTTTGGACCCATCCTCTGCCAACAGGGCTCCCAGTGTTTCCATGGGCGGGGTGGTGGGGGGGTTCCTTATTAGACTGTACCCAGAGCTGAAGAGACACTCAGCTAAACCAAAACCAAAAAGAAAGTCAGGGGCGGATGGATTTCCCAAAACGAGTGATCTCTGGGGCTTTGTAGAGAGTGAGGTACTTTTTCTATTAAACGAAGGTAAAGTAGTCTTCCAGGAAATGTTGGCTGGCAAGTGGGCTTTAGAATTTAAGCTTGCCCTTCTGGCTGCCCATCGTTATGTAGATGACCCTGACATTTCTACCTTCAGAGGGTAGCTTGCAGGATTTGGAAAGCAACCACATTCTGATCTCGAAGAAAACCAAAATCTTGAGAAAATGTGAGTATTTTTGGTAATGTCTGTGCCTCGAGCATTTGGCCGCTGGCCTCTTGTCTGATGCTGTCACCTGTGGGCCCTGTGAGGCCCTTGCTTCGAGGGTATGTGGTTTCCTTGATGAACCCTGACCTATTCCTATGGGTTAGCGTCTTCTCAAGAGCAGAGCTGCCATGACTCTTGTCATCAATCCTCACCAGGTCCGGTGGGAGGATCGGAGAGTGAGCTCTCTCACAGCTGAGGCACAAGAAGACTGAGTCAGGCCCCAGATAACACAGAGGCCAAGTAGGGCCCAGACTGGGCCTGGCAGAGCTCTGGGGTCTCAGCGACGAAGTCTGCTCACTTCTCAAGTTTGTTGTAGAAAACAGTTAAGAATCACATAGGCTAAGTAAAATTCTCTGGCTGAATCTTTAAGAGAAAAACCACAGTTAGACGCAACAGAAATGAAACCATAGGTTCGTACAAAAACTACACAGATCTGTACATGAAGGCTGATAGCAGCATTATTTGTCAAAGCCCAAACAGGGAAACAAGCCACACGGCCGCAAGCTGGGGAACTGATCCTCACAATGTGGCCTCTCCTGACAATGAAATACTACTCAGCAAGAACTAGGCATGAACTTCAAGGCACACACACTGTAACACCAACGAACCTCAAAGACATTGTGCTTTTGAAGGGAAAAAAGCCCACACCCTATGACTCCACTTCTATGAAATGGCCAGAACAGGCAATTCTGTGGAGACAGAAAGCAGACAAGTGGTTGCCTACGCCTGGCGGGAAGGGGGAATGGGCAGTGATTGGTACTAGGCATGGGGTTGCTTTTACGGGATGACCAAAATGTTCTAAAATTAGTGGTGATGGTTGCACAAGCATGTGAATACACTGAAACCATTTGACTGTTTACTTTAAATGGATGAACTGTACAGCATTTGAATTCTATCTCAGACTTTTTTCAAAACCAAAATCATGGCTAATGAAATAATGAACCCAGTGACAGGGCTTCACTGCAGGATGTGGGCTCACCCACGGGCTCTGATAAGCTCAGGTCATCTCCTGCAGAGCTCGGCCACAGGCCATCCCGACAATCCGAGGAGTAGGAACGTAGGTGGAAAAGATGGTATCCCTCAATTTCTCCACGAGACACTAGGAGGAGGACTTCTAACCCCCTCTTTCCCGTGTAGATTATTTACAATTTTATGCAATCGATCTCACTATTCTGTTTTCACTTCTGGGTTTCAAGTCAGGCTTCGAAAAGCGTTCTCTATTCTAAGATTACAAATCTTACAGAACTTAACTAACGTTTTCCTCTAAGGTTTGTCTTCTTCCATTTAAATACTCACCTGAGGATCCAGGTTGTTTTTGTTTGTTTTGCCAAATAGATAGCCAGTTATTAAATCAGGAGTTTTAAATTTGGAGTTACAATGGACTTGGGGTACCTTGTAATTTCCAGGAATTAAATATAAAAAAAGTGAGTGTGTATGTGTGTATATGTATATGTGTTCATTTTGGGGGGAGGAGAGAGTTATAGATCTTGTCACATTCTCAGGGATTTTGTGACTCACAGAAAAACAAATGAACTCTCTACATTTCGAAGCCCGAGTCCAGGTAGACAGTGCATGTACGTCCCAGTGCATGAGGGCAAATCCAAGGCAAGAGGACAATTATTGAACAATTACAGGGGAAGACTGAGCGATTACTTCTGCGGAAAGTTCTCCATCACATGTCTAGGGAGCGTTGCACCACCTTTTGGTTTGACAGCAAACTGAGGCAGAGAACAAGAGTTGACTCTCACTGGCTCTCCCTGGGTCTGGAAAACTTTACATTTTATTCATCTGCTGACAAGTCGGTGGAGCTAAATCATTTTAGCTGACAAAACTTGGGGCCCTCTTGTCACAAAGAATTTGAGGAGACTTATGGCTCTCAATATAAATAAATGATGAAGGGGAAATGCAACTGCCATGACAGAGAAGGTGGCAGACCCTTGTGTGTGTGTGTGTGTGTGTGTGTATGTGTGTGTGTATTCATGTACTAAATATGTATGTGATGCCCCCTGTGTGCCAGGCATGGTCTAGACTGGGGTTCTCAAAGTGTGGTTCCCCACACCAGCAGTTTCACCATCACCTGGGTACTTGTTAGACATACAAATTTCCAGGCCCACCCAGACCTGCTGAATTAGAAGCTTTGTCGGGCCCAGCAGTCTGCGTCTGAGCAAACCCTCCCGGTGATTCTGATGCACATCTACATTTCAGAACCACTGGTCTAGAGACACGTAGTTTGTAATGGTAGAAGGATAGATGAAACCCCTGCTTTCTTCATGCAGTTGACATGGAGTGTATGTAGTAGGGGAGAGAGGAAACAAACAAGTGAACAAATAACTGAATATGATAATGTTTCAATGGTAGTCAGGTCTACGAAGGTAAAGAAAGCAAGGGGATAGGAAGGACAGTGATGGGAGTTGATTTAGAGCCAGTGGCCAGGGAAGAGGCAATCTGAAATGATAAGAATAATAAGCAAGAGCTGGCCGTACAAAGAGGGGCAGGCAATAAATGTGCACACATTAAGTAGAGGGAATAGCAGACGGAAAGGTTCTGAGGTAGGACTACGTTTGGCCTAGATGAATAGTACGACTGGAACACAGGGAGGAAGGAGTTCATAGGGGGTGGACCTAGGGAAGCAAGTGGTGGTAGCAAGCTTAGCTTTTGTTCTTAGAACAAGTCAAAGGTTGGGGCGCCTGGGTGGCTCAGTGGGTTGAGCCGCTGCCTTTGGCTCAGGTCATGATCTCAGGGTCCTGGGATCGAGTCCCGCATCAGGCTCTCTGCTCAGCGGGGAGCCTGCTTCCCTCTCTCTCTCTCTGCCTGCCTCTCCATCTACTTGTGATTTCTCTCTGTCAAATAAATAAATAAAATCTTAGAAAAAAAATATTTAAAGAACAAGTCAAAGGCAACACACAGTTTAGAACAAACAGGGACATGATGTAATTTACCTTTTTAGCAGGATCCCTCTGGAATGAAATATAGAGGATTAGAGTTCTAGAAGCAGGAAAATCAGCTAGGAGCATATTCCAATAACCCAGGTTGGTGCTTGGATGGACTAGACCAATGCAAAGATCTATTATTAAGGGGAAAACAAACAACAGTGCAGGACACTGTGCCTAGTAAACTGTTTTTGTGCACATACACATTCAGATGGATGAAACCAATTTTCCCCAAAGGTTCCAGGGGGGAAAAAAAAAAGTTAATGATGGTTATCTCTGGGGAGAGGAGATTAATGAGGGTCATTTTACAGCCCTCCATGTGTCATGCATTTTTGTCACATGTGTGAAGCATTACTTTTACTTAAAGATAAACTATTTTATTTTTTTTAAAGATTTTATTTATTTATTTGACAGAGATCATAAGTAGGCAGAGAGGTAGGCAGAGAGAAAGAGGAGGAAGCAGGCTCCCCGTGGAGCAGAAAACCCAATGTGGGGCTCAATCCCAGGACCCTAGGATTATGACCTGAGCTGAAGGCAGAGGCTTTAACTCACTGAGCTACCCAGGCACCCCAAAGATAAAATATTTGAAAATAAAAATTGAAAAACTGAGATAAAGGAAAACATAGAATAGGTGATGGGTGATCAATATCAAAGAGAGGAAGCCCACCCCACGTGTATCAGAGTCCTTTCCAAGCACGGGCTCCTGAAGTCCCTGGAGAGGCAGGGCACCCACGGCCTGAGCTGTTCGGGTTACCATGGGATTGGCTACTGCCCGTCTGAAAGCCACTAGCCCCTGTTCCTGTCCTGCGGCTCTGGTGATGTTTGTCGCTTTCAGATCTCCTCGGGCAACTAATACAATTTCCTGTGAATGTCTGCTGCGTTTCTCTATGCCCTGTTTGCCAGATCACTCCCCCGACATCCTGGCATTTGGTTCACCATGAGGCCAGCATGCCCTTCATTTAATTGCATGATTTGGCATAAACAGAAGGAAATACTTTGCTAGGGGAGAGAGTACAATGCAGCATCTGATTTCTCCTGTCAGCTGATTAGGATTTGTCGTGTCCCAACAAGGTCAGATGAAATCAGAAAGAAAAGGCAGTGTGTCTGGTGTGTGTTTCAAATAACTGCATCATTTCTGTAAGCAGGATGAACGAAGGGGTAAGTTTTAAAGCAAGCCTCAAGATTCAAGGCACAAGAAACCACTGCTTCTAGGTTATGCCTGGAGAGGGACAGTATTTACTGGGGGGCATTTTGAATTCTGCTGATTCTGTCATGATCTGGTTCTGCTGTCATGTTAGCGAAATTGATCAGGGATGTCTGATTACAGAGTACTGAGCACAGAATAAGTAAATGCACAGCAGTGCCACCTTCCACTTTTATCACCCTGCTATGGCCCTTGGAAGAGGTTTAGAGCCACTTCCTCTACCAGCAGCCGCTCAAGGGCTCCACTATGAGTCAATCTCTTAGGATACAGAAGGAAAAAAAATCTCACCTCCGCAACCAGCCAAAACATTTTAGGTGTGGATGACTCTGGCCATGGCCACACCTCTGTGGATAAAAACCTACCAGGTTTCTCCCAGGGTTTCTGTTGGTCCTGCAAACCTGCTGTGTTCTTCCTTTCCCAGACCCACCCTCGGCACTGCTAGGAGGCCCGCACACAGGTTGTAGCCATTGCCGAAATGGCTTTAAAAGTGGTCTGGGAGCTTTGGGGGAAGAGATGGGTTCTATTACATGGTCTGTAGAGGAGCCGGCGTCTTGTGGATGCTTAATAAGCAGCCCTACCAGCTATTATTTGCATGGACTATTTCCTGGCCCAGAGCTCGAGGGCTATGCTGAGGCCAGACTTCCCGGCGAGGCAACCCCCGAGTCCCTTCCCATGCTAAATAACAGGTCAGAAAGCATTAACTTCATCATGTCTCCTAAGTCAAAACATCCGAATGTATATTATTTTAAAAGATGAATCAAGATGCTTGATGTGCAAGTTGAAGTGAATGTGGAATTTGGGGGATATTAAGGTGACATTCTTGAAAATTTGATATTGAGGGGCATTCTATTATAGTAAATACTTTAAGGAACAGAGGATTCATTATTTCCCCACAGTTGGGCAGTATCCTTGCCGAGTACCAGATATGCAGTAAAGAAATTAGTTTGTATCAGTAGCTAGGGATTATATTTGCCTAAAAGCTATGTAGGTTTTTGTTTTGTTTTGTTTTGTGTTGAACAGCATTTTCACAACTAGATGTAATGGAAAAACAAAACTAAAATAGTGACTTACACATGCGTTACCGGTTTTCAAGGTGCTTTCACGCACTTGGGCATACTGGATCTCACGATATGGCTGTGGGCTTGCTGGGAAGATGCGGGTAGCAGAGTCTCATTAATCTCCTGTGTGAAGGAGGGACAGGGGAGCCCCAGGAGTTGAGCTGCCCAGGAAGGGCCAACCATGCCGTGTAGGCAGGACCCTGAGCTAGGGACACTTGTTTTTAGTCACAGCGAGGGTTGTAGTTAGGGGTACAGACTCTGAGCTGCCTCTCTGTCCTCAAAATTTTTGGTCTGCTATTTAGTGGGCTTAATTTCCTAACTGAGTGTTCTTTAATCTTAAAATCCATCATCCCACGTGCTGGAAAGTTAACATGCACACTGGGTGCAGCATACTACTTCTTCAGTATTAAGAAGATGATTGTCTGCAATATTGTTATCTCTCTGGGCTTCAGAAGGCCCTTTGGCAATGAGCAGATCCTCAGGAAGATTATTATTTTGTAAAGCAAACTATGAGTGCCTATGAGTATGTAGACATGGCAGTTCACGGAGGTTCCAGTGAGTAAGATTTGGTGAAATCAACTTTTTCTGTACTTTTCAAGCCCCTTTCAGGAGAGCTGCGGCTCACCCATGGTTGGACTTAAGTGATGTTTGTGCTTCTAGGGTCTCTGTCTCAGAGGATGAGCTTTTCTGGACTCATCCCCTCAGAAGGCACAAAAATGGCTCCCCGGATGCTACCACAGAACGCGTTAGATGCTACATGATGCGCCTGGAGAACAGGCTCCCGCCTCCACCTTCCAAGGGGAAGTGGAGAACAGAGAGCCTATTTCTAGTTCTCACAGGTCAATCCGTACCTGTCTGTCTGAATCATCAAGGTGGGTAGGCTTAGACAAACACACACACACACACACACACACACACACACACACTCAAATACCTACCTAAGGAGGAGGGACTCTTCATCAATTATAGGAAACCATTAATCATGTTTCCATTTAGTCTCTTCAAAGATACCTCCTGATGGGTATCCTCTCAATCCAATTTCCAGCTTCACTCCCTACCTTCTAGCCAAAGAGCTTTTTGTACACTCAGCTTCCTCCCTTCCTCATCCTGTCCTGGCCAGTGGCATAAAGATGATGCCCGAGGTCCTTTAATGAAATTCCCACACCGGGAGCTGGGCTTACCTGAGGCTTCACTTTCCTAGCTCAGCAGTGACGGGCTCAACCACGGGTAAGGAATAACAGAAATGCTCACTCTGCAGCCCCTTCCAGCCCTAGCATCGATGGCCGTTGCCTTGAATGGCTTTGCAACATGCCCTCTTTAAGGCTTGGCTCTAGGAATGGCACAGACAGACACACACACACACACACACTCTGCCACACACAGACACTTACACCCTGTGCAGGGATGCCAGATGACAGAACAGAAAAGGACTCTTTCATCCAGTAGCCTTCTGATTCCAGAGGAGCCTCTCTGAGCCACGACCTGCTGTTTCCCTGGCAACTGAGACTTCCAAATAAACAGGATTCTGCTCAGACAGGCCAGTAGTCCATTCAGCTCAGCCATTTGCCCCAAGACAAACCACGCTAGAATAACACCCAGGACAGTTGCTGCTGCCATCTGCTGTCTCTGCCCCCCTTCTCTGCCGGCCAATAGCTCTGCATTCCTGGGCCTGCTGCTGGCTGTCCGTGTTGGGGGCACGTAGAGCTTTGTGTGTGTCCCTGTGGGTGGGGTCCGTGTGGGCTGTTGTCTGAAGGCGGGTCCCCTCTGCTGATCAATGAGGCCAGAGAGAGATCCAGAGGCTGCCATTCTCGGCACCCCCAGCCAGCCCCCCTGCTTCCCACATAGGCCTGCAGGACTGGTAGCCGGCTCTGTGGCATGGTGTCTGGAGGCGGACCAGCACCCTGATGTGCATGCCACGGCCCGTCCCCTCTCCCCACACAGAGCTGCAGCAGCCGAGCAGTCCAGAGAGCCAGCGTGCGGGCTGCTCCGGGGAGCCGCGACGCGACGGCACAGCGACCGCGACACAGAGCGGGCGACACCCTGCGGATTCCCCTTCCTCTTGGAGAGAGAGGCGCAGTCTCAGCCTGCAAGTTTTTCAGGTAAGACTCTGAGCGTCTGTTCTAGGAAACAAAGAGCAGCTTATATGCAGAGCTGAGTGTGTGTGTGTGTGTGTGTGTGTGTGTGTGTCTAAGAGCAAGGACAACGATGACACAGAAAGGGGGAAAATATCAGGGAAAGTGAAGGCAGTAGGATGTTTGAAGCTGATCCTACTGGAAGCAGCTGTCCCGCACGGAACACCCAGAAGCTCCCCTCTGGCTGGACTGAAGCCGGGCTGCAGACTGCTCTGGGGGAAGGGCTTGCTGGTGGCACAGGCAGGTAAAAATAGCCCCTAGAGTTTAGACACCGTAAAAATAATCATGCCCCATGCTGCCCAGCACCTTCCTTCCTCCAGGCTGCTGGGCTGGTGAGGACTGGAGGGGACAGAATGTTCTCATTTACCAAAGTGCTGGATGTGGCCCTTTGGTTCGGCAGAAGCCAAAATCTGTGGCTTTAGTAAGTCTGGCTGGCACACTCACCCCCTTGGGGAGCCTGGACATTCAGCTGCCTCAGGAAGTCTGTTCACTGGCTGGGCACCTCAGGTTTTGTCAGCATTTTGGTAGGAAAGTCAGGCTGCAATATAGGATTAGCTGAATGGGAGAGGACAGGCTGGTATTCTGATGGCCCTTCCAGCCACCTGGATTATTCCTTACCTTCTTCTGATCTTCTTTGAAAATCATATCCTCCTCTCTGTAGCCCTGCAGACAGACACCCAAAGAGAACGTACGCGAATGGCTAGCCACACCCACATCACGATTCCATGCCCAAAGTGTGCAAGGCTTTTAGAGAGGAGCACTTGATTAATTCAGACTTCCAGGTCTGGGACAGAATTCAGGCATTCAATCAAGCACCCATTTTTTTCAGAGATCCCAGAGGAACCCACCTTATCTGGGTACCAGGTCCAAGCACTCCCTCTGTGACTTGGCAGAATGTAAACACTCCGTGCTTTCTCCTGCTGTTTCAATCTACCCCCACTTCTCTGCATTCTTTTCTGCTTGGGCACTTTCCCTTTCATTCCCCACAGGGATTGATTGTTTATGATTTAGCTCTGTGCACACCAGTGGGAAGGCAAGCATCCGGCAGAGGACAAACCGGGTGCTGCGTGGGGCTGAGCCAGCCTGATGGGGGCAAAGGGTTGAAAAGAAACGAGCCTGGCTTTGCAAAGTGGTGTCCAGGGAAGTGTCGGCCGGCGGGGTACTGGGGCTGTCTGGGTGAATGAGTGTGGATTTTGGTGGAGCCTGTGATTCACAGTCACAAATTCCCTTTTCCTTTGTTTTCTTTGTGTTGGTCATTGAGGGCTTCTGAGGAAAGTCCCCTTTTGAGATTGTATATCTGAAGGCAAGATCATCTAATTGCTGCCAGGGCCACCAGTGAACACTGGAGACTCACTTCTGTTGACCCTGCCTTTTTTAGTATGAGTAAATGGATCTGCAAATGAGGTGCTTAATCAAGAGCGAAGTTAATGCATAAACAATTAAGGGAGGAAACACAGAGCTTCTTGTAAGCTGCCTCCCAAAACCAGTGTGCGGTCATACACAGATGGCTCGCCTGGTTGCAAAAAGGACCCAAGGAGGCACTATGTGCTTCTTTCGGTGGTGTGACATCACAGGCAGGGAGTATCAGTGGTGATGACTGTATTTGTTGTGGTGACGGTAGATGGACGTCACACGCTCGCCCGCCCTTAGTACAGGGATGCCTGATCCCAGGACAGAGGGGCTGCTCGCGGACTCGGCTGATAGGTGTTCACGGGACCCTGAGTCAACCTCGGAGGGTCAGGGTACTACCAGGCCTGCTGTGCCAGCTTCTGGGAAGCAGAGATGGTGCACAGTGGAAGTCATGCCCCTTGTACTTCATCAAATAGGTGTGGCTTGGCTAATGCAATACTCCTTCATTTAAGCTACTAGAAAAATAATCTGCAGTCATTTGTTAGGTAAACTTAACACCCACACATGACACAAATTACAGGCAAGTGAGTTTTTTTTTTTTTTCCTTAAAAAAGGATCTGCTGATCAACCAATGTTCATGGGGGTACTCCCAAGGTGTCCCATCTCAAGGTACCACTGGATCAAGCCCACTCAACCACAGAGAAGGGAGGACGCCTACCTGGGTGGGCAGCTAATGGAGGATGGGCCTGGACTGACAGGATGTCCAACTCAGCTGGGAGGCAGAGTCCAAGGTATGAGGACAAGGGCGAACATCTAGGTCAGTGGCCTTGAGGGAGAAAAGAGGGAGGAAGGGAACAGCAATGGTCTGATTCTTAAATATCACTACTTAAGAGAGGCAGCCTGACATAGTGGCCAAGTGCATAGATTCTGCTGCTGAGCTTCCTGGGGTTCAAGTGCAGACATGCCATGGCCTTGGGCCTCAGTTTCGTCATCTGTAAGATGGGGTAATAAGCTCCCATCCTTGTTGGTGAAAGGATCAAATGAATCATGCTCTTAGCACAGTGCCTGGCTTATAGTGAGTACTATGTGAGTATCTGCTATTGTTACTACTGAATGGCAGGTCTGAAAAGGCTGTCCCAAGCCCATTTGTTCCCAAGTCCAAAGTGACACTCTGTGAGTGACCAACAGGGCCACCTTTGGGACAGCATGGAGGTACTCTGGCTCTGGCGTGGAGTTCTACTTGCATCTCAGAGCATTCAGAAATTGAAGGGCTTCTGTGCTGGTTGCTAGTGTTTTCCTAAGCCCCTACTGTGTTTTAGGCACTCTGCCTGGCTTTTGCACAGTTGCTCCAGACCACCTCTCTGACTTTGTCCAGGAATGCTGGCGAGGATGGCAGTTGTGAGAGGCATGCTTGCCTTACGCCAGGGCTGTGTAGATGTAAGTGGTCCTTTGGACAAGACTCATCTCTGTCTCTTCAGGATCTGTGGTTTGCAAACTTTCACATGCATAAGAATCACAGGGGAGCTTGTTTAAAAGATCATGTACCCAGGTCCTGCCCACAGAGGTCCTGATTTAGCCAGGCCGCTGAGGGTCCCAGGATTCTGCATTTCCTGGGTGGGGCCCACGTGATTCTGACTTTGGTCTACAGGCCACAGCTGCAGTCTGATCAGGGCTCTTACTGTGAATGAGAACACAAGAGTCATTTGGCCTCAGTGACCATCAGCCTCTTCCTTGTAATCACCTTCTTCCCAAATGACCATTTTCCTGGGACCTGCCCCCCACTGGCAGTAAGGTCGATGACGCCACACCCACTGCACCCTGAGTTACTCTGTGCCTGACACAGTGGCAAACCCTTCATGTTGGTCCCTCCATCAGTCTTCGGAGCCGTCCTATCAGTTAACTGCACTCACTACCCACCTGTTATAAAGGAGGGGCAAGTCGCCACTGCTAGTAAGCGACTGATCTGGGTGTGAACGTAGGATGAGCCCATAACCAGAGCAGCAGCAGGAAACCTCTGGGCCAGGCGACAACTGGGGTTTTAGCTGCTTGTCAGTTCAGCCTTTCCCTTTTTATTCTTGGGGGTCTTTCTCTGGTTCACAATCCTCTCTTGTCCACTTCAGTTCCCAGGCTCCCACATGACTTCCTCAGAAGATGTGTCCCTGTGCTTCCTTACCTTTTTCTCCTTTGTAAATCCAAAAGGATCGGGGCAGTGGACAGGTGGAAGGCAGGTGTTATGATCTGAATTGTGTCCTCTATTTAAATGCACATGCTGAAATACTAACCCCCAGAATATCAGAACGTGACCTAATCTGGATCCGCCTTTACAGAGGAAATCAATCCAAATGACTTCATTAGGGTGGGCCCTAACCCAGTGTGACTGACATTCTTATAAATGGGGAAACTGGGACACAGAGACAGATCTAGAGGGACGATGACATGAAGACACAGGCAAAAGAGGGCATCTCCAAGTCAGGGACAGAGGCCTGGAATGGATCCCTCCCTCCCAGACTCAGAAAGAGCCAGCTGCATCTATAAGACGGAGAGAGCCCTGGAACAGCTCTTTCCCTTGCGGCTCTCCCAAGGAACCAGCCCTGCCGATACCTTGGTTTTGGACTTCCGGCCCCCTGAACTGCGAGGCAATGTTCTTCTATTGCTTGAGCCATGGTCAGGGTACTTGCCCTAGCAGACTAGTACGGTGGGAACCTACATTCTTCCCGCAGCCTCTGAGTTTGGGGTGACCTAGTTTGAGGCCACCACATTACAGCAAGCTATGACAACATTCTCTTTTAACTCACGACTATTCTTCTGTTGTTCATGACTGTTCTTCAACACTGTTCATGGGAGTCATAGGCAGGTCCAGGTCCCAGGAAGGAAGAAGGAATGAATAGCAAGGATGAGGAGGGAAGCGGGAAGGGAAAGTAAAGAAACAAAGAGGCAGGAAGAGGAAAAGGAGAGAAAATGGGACTGGGATGGGGGATACTTGAGGGTCATTCATGCCCATGACAAGTCCATTCCACCCCCCCTGTGGGAGGCCACCTGTGTGCCGGGAAGCATGTTGAACACTGGGGTAGAACGGAGCCTAGAATGGATGGTCCCTACCTTCAGGAAAGCCGGAGGTCAGATAGGGATACAGACCTCAAGCACGCAGTACTTCTGAGTGTCTCAGGAAAACAAATGCACTACTTGACCCAGTCAGGGGGTCTGGAAAAGCTTTGGTGAGTTCATGATGCCTGGGTTGAGAAGTAAAGGACTGGCAAGGGACCCCTGGGTGAGGGATGAGTGTTTCAGATGGAGGGAAGAGTACTGCCAAGGTCACCTGGGATGAGGAAGTGTGGCATTGCCAAGGAGTGGAGGAAAGGCCAGTGTGGCTGGAATGCAAGGAATAAGGAAGAGGAGACAGCCAGAGTTCAAGGCCCAGGAGGGATCTGGACAATGGCAGCCGTGCTGACAATTTAGGTTCTTCAAACGAGAACCTCAGAAGGCCAGAGAAGGAAGTGATCCTATATAGGGAAAACTCCTTTCAACAAAGGGAATGCTGGGATGGAGATGCCGATGGTGTGGTTTGGCAGTGGGTCCACCCTGAAGCCAGACATCAGGTTTTCTGAGCTCCCAGACTTGGGGTTGGCTGCACTGCCTCTAGGGATAAGTTCCAGGACCTCCAAAAAATTGTAGCTGTGGTCTACCCACAACATTCTAGGTGTTTGTCACCGTCCCACTGGAAAGGGTCAAATAGGGACAGTTCTCTCCTGTCTGTGATAGCAAGCTGAGCACCTTGGATGGGTTGACTGGGCAGCCCCCTGTTCAGCATCCCTTGGAGGACAAAGAGAGGCCTCAGAATACAGCTTAAGCTCTCTGCTTACATGCTTTGCCTGAAGCAACAAGAGCAGGCATGCATTCCAGGGGCAATGATTCCATCGGGCTGCTGAGAAGGGCAGAGATTCCAGTTGTGAAAGGGAACTACATAAGGGCAGGAAGCCCAGAAGGACCCCTGAGGCTATCAGAGGTGAGAGCAGGCAGAGAACCCTCTGAAAGAAGCAGGGCAAAGCCAAATGCTGCCTTATTGCTGAGTTCCTGGGAGCAGCAGCAAGCCTGCTAATGCAACAACACACCATGCCCACCGCTGGGACACTTCTCATCCATGCCTGTCCTTGTGGGCACCATCCCCACAAGAGTCGCCGGGTAAAACTAGAGCCATGCCTTTGACAGGCCCCACCTGCCACAAAAAGAACTCTCTTCCTTGTTCTTTCTGAAGAGGGACTGGATGTGGCTAAGCAAGGATAAGTTCTTGGAGCAAGCAGAGCACACTTCGGAGGAGAGAGGGAATTTTCAGGAAGGTGAGTAAGCAGCCCAAGACCTCTTGGGGAGCAAGATCCTGACTCTGCTCCTCTCACACACCATCCCCCCCCACTCTAGCCTCACCGGCCTCTTTCCTGTTCCTCTGTGGTGCCATGTCCTTGCCTGCCTCTCGGACTTTACGACTGCTGTTCCATCTGCCTGGAATGCTCCCCCTGTTCTTCACATAGCAGATCTTTTCACCCTCGGGCCTCACCTCTCTTGGGAACTCCCCAAAGAGGCTTTCTTTCCTGTCTCTCCCTCTCATGGCACTTGTCCCAGTCTCTACTTTTCAGTTTTCCCAAGACTTACTGTTGCCCATCTTTCCCACTAGAACGTGAGCCTCACGAAGGCAGAAGCTCGTTCATCTTGTTTCGCGCTGTATCCCTAAGACAGAGCCTAGCCACAGAGCAGGCGCTCAACAAATATTGGCCCAATGAATGAATGAGTGAATCATTCAGTCTTGGAGTGGGAAAGCCAAGGCCAAGGCCAGCTGTGGGATCTCCCAGTCTGTTGTTCCTCATAGCTCTAGAAAGGGGTGCATCACATCTGAAGGCAAAGCTGACAAGTTTGCACCAAGCACCTCCGACCCTGACTTAGGGGAACACACCCCTCATAGGTCCCCAAGCCATATGCCACCAAATCTGGCTTAGCCAGCCTGGTCTCACCTCTTCAGAGAACTCTCTCTGGTTGCCTGGAAAATTCAGCTTCATTGTATTGTTCATGCTTAGAGACAGATAACGTCTTTTGGCTGATGGGCATCAAAGGCAAGGCAGTGATGTCAGACACCTAGAAGGGAAACATTGATCCAGTGAGTTCTGGCCCTTGCACTTACGGAGGCAGCTGGAACCATCAGTGAGGTGGGAAAAGAAGCAGTTTGCTTTGGTTAATCGATGTGTGCAAGGGGCTGCACCAGTATTTCTGGGGCCATAAAGAATCTCTAGAAAATGAAAGTCTCCTTGTCCTTCCTCAGGATCTCTGTCAGAGTTAGAAATGGCAACAAGGGGAGAGCGGAGATGAAGGTTCCAGTCACTCCCCAGAGCCCACACAGAGCAAGTCTGCAGCCCAGAGAACATTCTCCCAGTTCAGGGTCTTGGGCTGGGTTGGCCCAGGCTTCTCGGGCTTTGGTGATAAAGAATTTAAATTAGAGGAGCATGCACAAAATCTTTGCCCAGGTGGCTACAGATAACTTGCTTTGTTCTCCTGAGCTGGTCCTGGATGACTTTGTTGAGGGCTCCAGAAGCAGAGTCCTAAGTTCCTTGGAGAGAGAGTCAACAGAGAAGCCTAAGATTCATCTCATGGTTCCAATGCTGACCCACTGCTCTCATTACCTTTTCATTAGTTCAGACTGACAGTCTGTGCTGCCTAATGGTAGGGGAGCAAAATGGCCAAAGGCATGGACTCCGGGGAAGGGCTGGCTTTGAATTCTGGCTCTGAATCAACAGATGCATGGCCCTGGCCAAGTTACACAACTTCTCCATTTCTGTGAAATAGAACAGGGGCACCTGTTTTCTGGGGTTGTTGCCACAAGTATGGGTGTCAATAGAGGCTAAGTCCGTTCTGCATGACATTGTCAACGTTGGGTGCTGCTCTCTCGTAGGGCTGGGTTGAAACTCAAGTGAAACAGTCTGTGTAAAGCACCAAAAAGGTTTTAGGATGTAACACACAACACAGTATTTGCCCAATAAAATATAATTATTGACAAGTCTGTAGTCTGGCTAAGGCTTTTTTTAGAATGCTTTGTAAGAATTTAATTGATCTAAAAAAATGTTCCTGGGACATGAAGGTCATCTGCTGTCCTACTGTTTCTTCATCAGTTTTTTGTTGTTGTTTCAAGGGACAGTTATCACCCTGTGCTTTCTCAGCACTTTAAAATCCTTGTATCGGGGCGCCTGGGTGGCTCAGTTGTTAAGCGTCTGCCTTCGGCTCAGGTCATGATCCCAGGGTCCTGGGACTGAGTCCTCCTTTGGGCTCCCTGATCAGCGGGAAGCTTGCTTCTCCCTCTCCCACTCCCTCTGCTTGTCTCTCTCTCTCTCTCTGTCAAATAAATAAATAAAATATCTTTAAAAATAAAAATAAGTAAAATAAATAAAATCCTTGTGTCAGGAACCTAGAACTAGCCAAGAAAGCAACAGAGCACTGTTAAGGAGCTGAACATGAAATACACACAGGCTACTTGTTCAGTACTTTGAGGCTGTGGGCGTTTCCAACAATTATAGGAGTCAACTTCAGTAGCCTCCTTCTGCTCAGTTCACATAATGGCTTTGGGATTCCCACCCATCCAGGGTTGTAAGGTTCTTCAGGGCACAGACTTCTCACAAATACTGCTCTAGAACCTTGGTCTAGGACTTTGAGCTTAAGTCATTTGAAAATCCAACTGCTGAGTTGAAAGGGACAGGCTGGCATAGACTGGCCCGGCCTGGCTTTTGCACTGAGGCCGTCCGCTGCTCCATCCCTCCCCACTGTGTGACCTTGTGTAAGAAACCGGTCCTTTTTATGCTCTGGGCTCCTTCTCTATAAGAGCTGCCTCTAGAGAGTGGGTTGGAGGTTAAGCATGGTGTGTAGAGCTCCAGCTGTCCCTCTCTATACTCCTTCCTTTGTGGCCTTCCTGACCATCACATAGCTGTGGATATGGAAAAAAACCCAGCGGCGATCAATGTGTTAAAGGCTTGCCAATATTTGCTTGCACCAGGTGACCATGAGCACATCACTTGGCTTCTGGAGCAGTGCAGAGAGATGGATTATGGGAAGGGGTCCAGGTCATGGTCTGAAGGAGGGGATGCTGGCAGCCCCTGCACTCAGCTCAGCCCATCCTCGCACCACCAGGGCCAGAACCAGATTATGGATTTTTAGCCCGCTGCTCTCCTGGGATGTCAGACTTCTCACGAAGGCCTGAAGATTCATGGTCTTCCTTAAAGGAGGGGGACCCCTTCCTGACCCACTCTGACCTTCCCCAGATGCCTCTCCACCTCCCACTGAGGCCCGAGGATTGAACACACAGCTGGTTCAGGGTGGATCCAAATGGAGGCAGCGCACATCGGGGGAGAGCGTTTCCAAGGCAATGTCCGAGTTGTCTCTAGTGATCCGCTGACCTGACCCTCCCTGACTTACGCTGCCCCAGAACTGAGCCAAGCCTTTGGAGGGCGGATATACCTTAGGATGTCTGGCCGGGGGCCCTACTGTGGTGGGAAGTTCAGATCTCACGCTGGGACAGGCCCTGGGGAAGGTCAGGGGGAGGGTGAGCCAAAGCAGGCTTAATTGCCTCAGTTACCTCCTGGCCTTTCCTTCTTCTGACGGAACGGCAGTCAGATGTGGGGTGTGGAGGCCCCTGTTTCAGCGAGGATAAAGAACATCTCTTCAAAAGAGCTCTCAACATGTCTTACTGTAGGACGGAAGCAGAGGCTGAATTGGCGACTTTAAAGTCTTCTTATACTGCAGATCAAGAGAAAGACCTCGGTGACTAATTAGGAGTCCTACGTTCGTCAGAGTATTACACCCCCAAAGTCAGTGTTTCCCCGGAGTCAAGGTCCCCTTCTCTTCCTGGCCAGTCCCACATCCTGCTGGGCCTGCGCTGGCTGCTCATGTTTCTCATTACCTCTCCCCCATCCTCTCTGAAGGCTTCTCACTCCACCCAGGGGTTTTATTTTTAAACTTGCACAGTAATGCTAGGGCTGAGCAAGACACCCTGCCCACATTCCCGGGGAACTGGACTGCCTGGAAAAGCATCCCCCTTTTCGGAGATTTCCTACCTCCCACCTTCCTTCTCTCACTTCCCTTCGTATTTATTGGGCATCTTCTCTCAGAGGGCTTCTGCCAGAGGACACGGCAACAAAGGGAAAGATACAGTCCCTGCCCTCGGAGACCTTATATTCTCAAAGGGTAGGGAACACCGGGGACAGGCAGGCTGAGCACGTAGACACACACACCAAGTAAGCCAACAAATAAATATGTGAAATCGTAGACATTTGTTCAGGCCAAGTCTAGAAAAGGGACAAACAAGGCACCAACAAGAAGAGCTGTGACAAATCAGGTAGCCAGGGAAAGCCTCTCTAAGGTCGTGGCACAGAAGAGAGGGCCAGAAGAACGAGGGGCATCACACAAGCGAAGAGTAAGGCCAAGAATATTCTGTGTGGAAGGAAGACTAGGGGGAAGGTCCTGAGGTGTGCAAGCGGGTGGTGTGTTCTAGAATTCCAACAGAAGGCCAGGATACTTCAAGCACCGTGGACAGGGAGAAGATGTGCTCAGAATGGGGAAGCATGCAAAGGACAGATCACACAGAGAGGGGGAGTCATGTCGAAAGAGGGGGCTTTTGTCTGAGGGTGGTGGAAAGTCACTGGGGGTTAAAATTAGGAGGTAACATACAATGATGGACATTTTAAGATGCTTATCAGGTTGTGAGTGGAGAACAGACCCTAAGAGGGGTGGGAGGGAAGGCAGGGCATGAGTTCAGAGGCCTCAGAACTGTGCAGAAAGGAGATGATGGTGGCTAGGCTGCGGCCAGGACATGCCACGGCTAGAAACAGGCAGGTTCTTCCAAGAATGAGCCTGCCACTGGGCCATTGTCCTTCCCAAGAGCCCTAAGTACCCCCATTCAGAAGACAGAATAGAACACCAAGGCTCAAAGGCAAGAAGTGGCCAGAATAAGCCATGAAAGTTTAGATGTCCTATTGCCTATAACTTGCCAGATTTATTAGGTTTCCAAACCCAATTAAGTAAGATTTTTGTCCAGCACTGATTCCCACGATTTTCTGAAAGGCGCACACAAGCTCTTCTCCACCATGGCCCCTCTCTCTGTCCTTTACAGCTTTGGCTTGGGTATGAGGCCAAAAGGCTTTAACTGGGTGGTCTCACCTGCACACAAAAGTCAAAGGTGACTGTATACGCCCAAAGGACCCGAACAGTGGTCTCTGCTGTCCAAGAGAAACACAACTATTTACACTCTTGGGAAGAAAGGAGAAGGAAAACAAAGCAGAATTGCCGCGTATCTGTTCTACAGACAGCAATAATAATGACATGACTTACTATGTACCTCAGGTACTTTACTTGTAACTCGCTGCATCCTCTGAGAGACGGGTGAGGCGGCTACCACTCTTAGTCCTGGTCACTGGGAACGGAGCTAAAGCTTAGGGGCAGTGTCGTCTGCTGGTCCAAGTGGCAGAGTTGGGGCTTGGGGGCTGCTTGGCCCCGACTGGCTGAACGAACTCCTATTGACCAGGGCTCAGGGCTGCCTGCTCTTTGACTCCTCAGTTCCAAAAACTGCACTGAAAGAGTCTGGAAGGAGATCGTCCAGAATGTGAGTGGTGCAGGGGTATCAGCAGCTTTTCTTTTTCGTCTGTATTTTCTTTTCTAATAGTACCTGGTACATAGTGGATACTCAAAAATTGTTTACTGAAATTGTTGGGTTAATGAGTATGTGTTACTTAAAATTATTATCTTTACATCATTAATACATTTCACTATGGGAAAGGTAGCCAATTCCAGAAAAACAGATTACCCATTGTCCAGAGATGATCGTTATTAAAATAATGGTGATATTAATATTTTTCTAGTCCTTTTCCTGTGTTTCTGTGTGTCCATCTCTATCTACCTCCCTGTCTATTGATGCATACAGACAGCATGTGTGTATTAAACAAAAATGGGATCATACAGTACTTATAGACTTTTAACTTACTTTTTCACTTTATCACAGGTATTCTCCATTCCATTTTACATTCTTTTAAAAAAGAATTCTTCACAGTCGCAGTGCATTTCCCTACAATTTACTTAATGGGCCCTCTATTACCAGATATTCAGTCTGTAGTACTAATATTAATCATGCTTTACTGAACTTCCTTCTAAAAAACATGTATGCATATCTATATATCTATATTACTATTAAAGAGAAAATGACTATGTATTGAAATACAGAACAGAGAAAGACACTTATCCAGGGGGCTCTGTTGGGTAGCAGCTAGCATATTTCTGGCATCTGTCCTTCAGAATGAAAGCAAAGGCAATGGCATTTACAATACTCTCCATTTTCCCAGTCTTGTCATTACTCACCTCTCAAGTATGTTTTGGTGCCACTGTGTCGCAATGCAGGTGGGTTAAGAAAAATCCCAGTTGTGGCTACAATGTGGGCCCTGAAGTCAGGCAGCTGGCTGTACGTTCCGGTCCTATCCCTCACCGACAGTGTGACTGCAGGCGAGTTCATTGTTCTGAGCCTTAGTTTCTTCATGCGTAAATGGCATACACCCCAGAGGATGCAGCGAGGCAAGTCAGGCAAAGCTCTCGTAAGCCATCTGCCCAGCCTAGAACAAATGCTCAGAAAAGGGTGGTTTCTATCATTATGAAAATAGAGGAAGACTTTTCTCACAGGTTGAATGTTTTGGAAAACTCCTGTCCAATCTATAGTGCAGAATCCAAGTAAAATGAACTTAAGAAAAAAAAATCACTCACTATTACCCTTTGGCTATATTACCCTTCTACTCTTTGTGTGTGTGTGTGTGTGTGTGTGTGTGTGCAAGACTAAATTAAAAAACAATTAACTTTTTTTCCCATTCTTGCCAAGAACCAGGTTTGTTGGATTAGACATATATTTAAATTCTGTTGTTCACAGCTGCATTTAGCATTTAGCCAGCTGTGTTTTATAAATGTCTATCCTAAAATAAAAACAAAGTAGGAAAAAAAAAAGGCAGGACTGTCTACAGCGGTCCTAAACTGTTCTCAGTTTTATATAACAAAACAGAAAATATCTAACCCCTAAAACACAGACTGCAGAAAGAACTACCCTGACTCGTGTACTGTACATCGTTAACCCAGACACACTCTTGGCACATAGTAGGTGCTCACTGAACCTTGCTGAATGTATTCTTGAATATATATTTTCCTTACAGACAGCAAGCTGTTGAGAAATAAATCAGGATATTCATTACATCTAAATACCATTAGAGCCCATGTGGAGGGGCAGAAGGAAAAGATAGATGATTGAATGAACAGATGCTTTTTGAGTTTGTAAACTGAGTGTTTGGGAAACTTTATCCTCCTAATTCATGGCTCTTGAAATATGTTTATCATCCTGGTGGAACAGTCTAGGGCTTTCTCTAAACTGCCATCAGGGATAGCACATAATGACAAAGCACTTCTGATGGCCAGGCTAAGTTTTTCCATTTTTCTTTAACTCCAGGCAATGCTCAGCAAAATCTTCATGTAGGTATAAGAGTGTATCCTCACTATCAAAATGGCTCTAGAGATCATGGGTAACACATGTGCTTATAAGGCAATGCACTGCTGGGCCAAGATATTTATTTACAGAGCGACCCCTAAGGCCAAATAACTATGAGGCACCCCAGAATTTCCAAACAAATAGTGGGAAATGGTAGAGCTCCCAGCCACTCCTGCTCTGGAGTACTTCTCCCTTCATACGCTTTGCTGGTATTGGTTGACTGCCTTCTGTGCATGAGAGCTCATGCTGTGGGTGATTCAAAGATAGAACATGTCCTCTGCTCTCATACATAAGCTAGCAGAGGGGAGAGACAAGCTACTAGCTCTATGGAATCCTAGAAAGAATGGAGTAATTGCTAGACAAAGCACTCCATGGGTCCTGGAAGGGAGGAAGGACCCTACCTCCTGGAAATATCATGAAAGGCTTTGCAGGAGAGGTAGCATTTGACAGAGGCCTTGAAGGATAAGAAGAGTTGTAATTAGCAGCCATGGGGGTGGGGGAAAGGACCTTCCAAGCTGAAGGAACAGCCTACACCAACCATGAAGGCGTGAGAGTCCCTGGCATGCACCAAGGAGAGGGAGAGCCACGGACTGATGGGATGGGGAAGGATGTAGGAGAAGGGGTGCTTTTAAGACCAGATGTGGAGTCACTGAAATGCTTTGCCACAGACTCTGGGCCTGACTGTCTAGGAAGTGGAAAGCCGTGGAAAGTTTCTGGTAATGGAGGCCATGGCATCCGGATCCTCCTCCAGAAGAAGGACTCAGTGACAGCGTAGGCGTAATTAGAACAACAGAGCTTAGAGGCACGAGGCTGATCCTTCAGCTCTGTCTTCCATTTTCCACCTGCTGAGCCTCTGAAGGTTTGCGCAGCATGGACCAGTGACAGCTTCCCCCTTGAATGCTGTGACCCTGTGCCTTGGGCCTGTCTCCTGTGGCTTCCCTGAGAGAACTCTTATATCATGGATCTGAGAATGCAGAGTGCCCCCCAGGGTAGCCGCCTCTCTCCACTGCTCTGTTCAGGTTCCAGGTTGTTCTCCCTTGCAGACTCTCTCTTCCCTCTGCTCTGACTGTCCTGCACCTGCCCTCTCCACCGAGCCCTACCCCCACTGCCTGCCCCACTCTCAGCTCTGAATGGGTGGGTGACTCCTTTCCGATGAGGCACTCGCCCCAGGGAGCTCACCTCTGCTCTGTAGAGTGGGATTCTCCTGCTTATGTCTACTTTGTCGGTGAACAGCCTCTCCATTCCTGCCTCCATCCTGCGTACCCACACCCTGAGTTATCTGGTGATTCCTATGTTAAGTTCCTATCATTTGTCAAATCCTCCTCATTGTCCCCCCTACCCCACACCGTGGTTTTGGACCCATCATTTCCCTTCCTATTTCCATTCAATAACCGTTGATGGAGCCCCAGGGATGGTGCTGAGTGGGGTATGACAGTGCTGAGGAAGCACGCGGCCCCTGCCCTTGACCAGAGTGCAGTCCAGGGAGGAAGATGAGCAGTAAGCAAGCACCTGAAGACTGATGAATTGCTCAGGGATGGAAACACAGAGCACTGTGCCCCGTGGCCTCTGCTCTGCCTCTGCCCTGCCCTCTCCCACCACCACTACTTTCCTGTAAAATGTTACCAGAAGCATCTACCAAATTCCCTTCTCAAAAACCTCCACTGGCTCCCCAGAGCTTGCCGATAAGAGTCAGAAGTCCGGACTGGCACCGAGGTCCTCTATGACCCGACTCCAAATGAGTATGAGGTGACCCTGTGTGTCTTGCCCATCACCCTGCCCAGCAGCACCCAGCCCCCTGTGGGGAGAAGACCACCTCTATGTCCCACACGTGGGGCCCCGGTGAAGCCATTCCCTCATCCACATCCACACTTGCGATGCCTGTCTGTCCTGGCCGAGCGGCTACAGCTTCCCCCACATCCTCCAGGACTCCATCTTCCCCGGTTCTCACACTCCCATCCTGCTGCCTCCATGGTCTGTCTCGTGGACGATTTCACTTCTCACCCTCCATCAAGCACAGGAAGTTGGTTTTACTCATTCTGAATAATCGTAACAACAAAAATCATAGCTAAAACTACTGAGATGCTTTCTTTCTTTTTTTTTTTTTTTAAAGATTTTATTTATTTATTTGTCAGAGAGAGAGAGAGTGAGAGCGAGCACAGGCAGACAGAGTGGAAGGCAGAGGCAGAGGGAGAAGCAGGCTCCCTGCGGAGCAAGGAGCCCGATGTGGGACTCGATCCCAGGACGCTGGGATCATGACCTGAGTCGAAGGCAGCTGCTCAACCAACTGAGCCACCCAGGCGTCCCCTGAGATGCTTTCTGTGTGCTGGGAGCCATGTGCTTCACTCGTGTTACCTTGTTGCATCCTTAGAGCAAGCACGTGGGGTAGGCATCATCCCTGGTCTCCTCGTGTAGGCAAACTGCCTTTCTGGATTTAAATCCAGGAATCCTGACTGCAGAGCCCATGCCTTTTACCATGACCTCACCTTTATTCCTTTCCAGTGTTTTGTCAGGTCCCTTATACTTAACTAAGGGTAGGTCAAATAAGTGCATGGGAACAGTGACAGCCACAGTGAAGCTCAAAGTCACTCTGTAAATCACAGTCTCGGAGAGAGGACAAATGCAGAATGGTTAGTGTCTTCTCTTATGTGTATTAATTAGGAAATCGAGGAGATTTTCAGAGGACAGATTTTTGACTGATGGAGGAGCAAAGGACTGGGCAGCAGTTAGTTGTCTCCGGACTGGTTTAATCTGATTTGATTTGGGCGGTGTCACACCCCTCTCACATAGCATTGTCACACCAGGTGCCCAAAACAGAGCACCTTCCTCTCACGCAGTCACTGTGCCTCTCTGCCTGAGCCTGTGAGATGTTTAACGAGGGCAAGAGCCTCTCCCCAACTCACTGGACTGGACCTGTCTGTTTCCTTAAGGGGAGAGGTGTGGAGGCCAGGCCCTCCCCTGAGGGCCTGCCCTTCTCTGCTCCAGACAGACGTGCCTTTGTGCATGAGGGCGGGCGGGCAGAATCTTTGTGGCACCCTAGTCCATGGGAGCGGGGCCAAAGTGGAGAGCCGGGATGGGGAGACTGGGAAAAGGGACAAGCTGGGTGCCCAGAGGGCAGTACACAGGCTGCCACCAGTAGGCCAGCCAGCGCGTTTCCTCCATCCTTTGCGGGCATGAACAGAGAGCAGAGCCCTGGAGAGCTTGGACTAGTGTGGCCCCAGGTTTCAAAACCTGCCTGCACAAGGTGCTTCAGTCTTCAAATCCCCCTAAGAGAAGACTTCTGTAGTGTGGCCATTTGGGAGTGGGAGAAAGCCCACTCATTTCTCTCCACTGCCTCTCCCCATTAGCCGGGTAAGAACTGCATACAAGGTGGGCAGCCCTTCTTCGCTTTATTTCTACCCCTGGCTTGAGTTTGGCTCATCTTGCTGTAGTCTAGACATCTTTATGATGCCACGTTGTCTTCCGCAGCCTGGCTTAAATGCCACAATTTTGGGGGGAACGCATCTGAGGATATACAGATGGACAGAAAGGCAGATAGATATGTCTTGTCTAACACGTTGTGCTTGCCTGTCTCTGATTCAAGGATGCCACAGTGCCGCTGCATTGTGTGAAGCCCTATGCCCCATCCCAGCCAGCACACTGCACTATGGCCTTAAGATTCTTAAGCGAGCAGAAACAAGTTCTGAGAAGCTAGGACTTTTTTGGCACGCTCCTTAGACCATGAGAGTCATTCCACTGTGTCGCAAACCCAGTGAAAAGTCCTAATTCCACAGCTCTCCCAAGGGGCATCTGGAGGGCCCACGGTGCTGCTCCAGATCCAACCCCATGAAAACCAGACCTTGAGGGGAAACGAGCGATGTCAGAGAACTTTCATCAAATGCCATGCCGGAGTGGCTTGTGCAACAGTACAATTCTGTTGGCAAAGGTGCACCTAAAAATCTGGGTTTTCCTAACCCTGGGACTGATGCAACAAGGCATATCAGCTATTCAAGGTGGAACAAGGTAGATTGGGGGAGTGGGTCTCACCTCAAAAGAGGAAAGTTTGCCGGAGGGCCAACCTGGGGAAAAGTCATTAGTTCCAGCCTGCGTCCTCATGAAGTGAGGAGAAGTATCAGCGATAAAGAAAGGAACTGGTAGAGTCCCTGCAGCCCCCCACTCTCCAGAGGAAAGCCTGTTTCTACCACTGGGAGAGGAAATCCGTGCAATGCTCTCAAGACTGTGGAGAACTTCGGATGGGAAATGCCAGGGAGCTCTCAAGATACGGGGAGGCCTTGGTGTGTGAGTTACTTGGTGATAAACATAGATCTTGACTGATTTTGATAAGCCAGACTCATTAGGTAGAGATAAGAGGCTTCGAGAAAAACATGCACTTACATGTAGGCTACCGGGTACTGAGGGAATCCCAGCAAGGACAGAGGCAGACCACTGGGCAAAGGGAGCAATGGTGCAAGAGGAGACAGGGGGCTGCTGGGG
The DNA here is from genome assembly GCF_009829155.1 of Mustela erminea. Classification (NCBI taxonomy): domain Eukaryota; kingdom Metazoa; phylum Chordata; class Mammalia; order Carnivora; family Mustelidae; genus Mustela; species Mustela erminea. Next base: position 84,903,815 of record NC_045616.1, read on the forward strand.
ACAGAGAGGAACCTCGTTGGGGAAGCTCTTGGGTCAGAAGTTGCTTGAGAAACCCTGCGGTTTATGGTGGTCTTTTCCAAGGGAGATGAGCCAGCCATCTTCCCAAGGCAAATAGTTCCTAAAGTAATGTGTCCAGAGGGGCCAAAGTCCAGAGGAAGGGAGTGCTGGGGAGATGGAAAGCTGGATCAGAAAGGAGGACGGCAGTGGGGGGACAGCGTGTGAGGTGAGGCCGCAGTCCTGGACGCACACCAGCACAGATAGGAGCGCTGGTTTGGGTTCTGAGATCCCTTCCTGCTGAGAATCCAAGCTGGATGTTTTGTGGTGGGGGTCCCCAGGTATTTCAGAAATAATAACACTTCTTAGGAAACGTAATCTGGCTATATAAGGTAATGCTATTATTTAATTATTAGTTTCATCATCACCATTATTCAATGTGTATGCAATGCAGCACTGTGCTAAGCCCTTTATAGGACTCTATGCCATTCTGTCCTCACATGTTATCCCCCGTATAGAGGAGAGAGAACTGAGGTTCAGAGAGGTGACGGCACTAGCCCTGGTCTCATGGTGAGTAGTAGCCAAGCCAAGACTTGCCCTCAGTGGAAGTGACTCCTCGGCTGACAGGGCCAGGCTTCTGTCCCCAGGGAAAAGGCTCAACCCACCTGGAGTCAAAAATGAAACCCATAGACGTTGATGGAGCCATGAATCTACCACAGGTAGAATAACCACAAAACACCCCAACTGCCTCTTACTAGATGTCTACTTCCGTGTTTTATTAAACGTAAGAAATCATAAATTGAAAGATAACACCGTCATTTTACATACCACTGTGAAAAAAATGCCATACTTCCTGATTCTAGATATGTGAAAATAGCCAAAGAAAACTGTCCCCGAGGCCTGGGAAGTATTTTAAGTGCATACTGTGCTGGGAGTTTCACTTCTACTACCCCATTTCATCCCAGCTATAGCTCTTGCTTTTCACCCCTGCTTCTGCAGGCGAGGACACAGTCCTTAAAGGAGCAAGGCCTGTACGCATGCTCAGTGACACAGACCCAGGGAGCCTCAGAGCCTCAGCGGCATCCTGGGCTAAAATTCCTGCCCTTAACCAGTTGGCAAGACCACCTCTGAAGAAGACAAGCCACCTTTGTCATCTGTTCCTTCTGACAGGTGGATAGCTGGGCAAACCAGAAACACAGTGGAGGTACCTGGCCTCAAGAAAAAAGAAAACCTTGCCTTGTTCTCCTTCACAGGGTCATCTGTGAGTTGGGCTCACTCTGATTCTTAAGCTCCCCTGAGCTCTGGGAGTGAGCTCAGGGGAGCTCTAGTTGCAAATTCAGCTGAGCCCTTTAGGAAGATCCTCCAAGATCTACCCATTCATTTTCAAACTCGTAAGCTTCCTCGGTCTTGGGTCTTTCTCTGACCCATCCTTCCCTTTTCCCCAATCTCTAGTGAGCAATTTGTGCTAGATTCTATGGCGTCATCCTTGACCCTGAACCTTATTCTGCCCATTTTTCTTGTCTCCTCCCATTTCTCCAAGTCTCTGACCCTGATCTGCCTTGCGCAAGAGCCATGGTCATGTCTTAATCAGTTCCTAGCCCTGCTTCACATCTCCTTCCCATTATGGGTTTTCTAGAAACCCTGCATATTAAAATGAAAACGTGGGGCCAAAGAGAGATGGAATGAGGAGGTTGTAAGTATGAGAAGAGTCAATTGGACTAGTTTTCTTGCTTTCATTTTTGACTCCAAGACCTCCATCACCCACCATGGGCTGTGTATCTACAAGCCGGCCCCTTGGTTTCCCAACAGTGTCATCATCATATATCTTGTTGCCCTCTCTCTTGACCTCTTGGCTGTCACTCCCATAATTTTCCATTTTGAAGAAGGCCATTGCACTGTAATGAAATCTTCCCCATCTCTTTAAAACACCCTTGTTCCCTCTCCTCCCAGCCGCTGAGTCACTCTTTCCCTTCCTATCTCTTTTTGAAGACTTCCCAACAGTGGACATGGAGGATGGTTCTTGGCGCTTTCCCCCTTCCCGATATTACTCCCCACCTCAAGAAGAACTTAAAATCATAACTTGGAGTTGCCTCCTCGGAACCAGCAAAATCACTGGAGAGCACCCATTTTCTTTCTTTCTGGATTGACCTTCTACTCATTCATCCTCTCTCCTTCACAATCTTTTTCTTGAAGATTCACAACTGTCTTAACTCAGCCCGACTTCGCACAAAGCCCTAGTAAGAGGAACTTTAACAGAATTTCTGCTTTCAATATATGCAAATCTTTAGTGAATGTTAGATATTACTTGTTTTCAGTGTTTCATCAAAGTGTTAAACCTTCTCGGTATAGGCTTCCCTTGCTGTAAGTTCCCCCCACCCCCAGCACAGAGACACAGCTGCTTTATTCGTTCACTCCACACACCACGAAGCTGCAGTAAATACACATTGAGTAAATGATGAATAGCAGTCATCGCTGGCCTTCTGTGTCCATTTGGTGTGTGAGCTCCATGAAAGCATCTGCTCATTCAATGACAGTTTGAGACCCTACCATGTGCCAGGCCTATGTTAAGCATGGTGGATATAACAATGAACAAAACAAAAGTCCCTGCTCTCTTAGAGCTTACCTTCTAATAGCACATAATTGCTTAAAAATCATTAAATAGGTATTTAAGTTACCTACTATCAGACTCTAATAAGTGTATTGGAGAAAGTACTGCAATGACTGGAAGTTGAACTCATATTTGTTCTAGGAGATATAAGGCACTGGGAAAGAGATTCAATGGGAGAATGAAATGAGCACATCTTTTCACAGCTTTCTTGAGATAATAATTTACATACCACACATTTCATTCATTCAAAGTGTCCAATGCAATAGCTCTCCTATTTTCACAGAGTTGTGCAACTCCGGCCACTATATCCCTTCAGGACATTTTCATCATACTAAAAATAACCCACACCTATTAAGCAGCCGCTCCCCATTCTACCCACCCCCAACCCCTGGCAGCCACCAAACTACTTTCTGCTTCTATGAATTTGCCTACTCTGAACATTTCATACAAATGAATCATACAAAATAGAGTATATTGTGACCACCTCTTTTCACACTGCGTAATGATTTCAAGGTTCATCTGTGTTGTAGCATGTTATCAGTACTTAATTCCTTTTTATAGCTTAGTAATATTCCACTATGCCACTACACCATGTCTTATTTACCTAGTCATCATTTGATGGACATTTGGGTTGTTTCCACTTTTTGGCTATTTTGAATAATGCCGCTATGAACATTAAGGTACATGTTTTTGTATGAACATGTTTTCATTTCTCTTGGGTATATCCCTCGCAGTGGGATTGTAGGCTCGTATGGTTAACTCTCTGGATAACCACTTGCGGAACCGCTATATTGCTTTCCAAAGTGGCTATACCAATTTTGCACTTCCATCAGCAATGTATGAGGGCTCCAACTCCCCCATATCCTTGCCAACACTTGTTAGTATCCATCTTTTGATGATAGCTGTCCTAGTGGGTGGGAAATAGTAACTCATTATGGTTTTGATCTGTACTTCCCTCATGGCTAATGATCTTGAGCAGCTTTTCACATGATGAGAATATAGCTGACACTTGAATGACATGGGGGTGAAGGAGGGCTGACCTCCTGTGCAGTCCGAAATCCATGTATAACTTCTGATTCCCCCAAAACTTAACTACTAATAGCGTACTGTTGACTAGAGGCATGAATGATAACATAAACAGTCAACCCATATTTTGTATATTCTATACTACATTCTCACAATTAACTAAGCTAGAGAAAAGAAAATGTTAAGAAAATCATAAGGAAGGGATATATATGTGGAAAAATCCACATATAAAAATCCACATATAAGTGGACCCACGCAGTTCAACCCCATGTTGTTCAAGGTGTTCTGCTGTATTCATATTACATCTGCAAGGCAGGCAGTTACTGACTTGGATCTCAGCATTGTGTCTGCACGTCAGGGGCTCAGTAACTGTCACTGAATGAACACAGGTGAGAATGAAGCAAAGAAAAGTGTCTTGAAAGACACTGGTGCTTTTAGCTGTGGTAGGCCTAGAACAGGCATGGGTGCAAGAGGGAGAGTATCTGGCAAATATGAAGCAATGTATTTTGATCCCTCTCACCCCATCCTGTTGCCTTTAAACCATGCTCCATCTGGAGCCTCCTTCCCCAGAGGCTGGGTCAGGGAGCCTGTCACACAGAGCCAGGAAAGGAGAACACAGAATAAAGAGGACATATCGTCTGCTCAACTGTCAAGATTTGTGGAAGGAAGACTCGCAGAATTGCTTGGCTTCCCATTTAATACAGCTAAGTCTAGGCCTAGAGAGAGACTGTAGCATTTCCACCTCTGTGTAGGGGGGATGCCTGTCTGCTCCCAGAGCATCCGGAGGTGGAGGTGGAAAAAAAGGGATGTTTGTGTGTGTGTGTGTACGGGGTGGAGATAGTTTGGCCGAGGAAGCATCTGGATGAGCTGGGGGCAGCATGGCTGGCCTACAACACAGGGAGGCCTGGAGGGCTGAGAGTGTGGATGGGTGTGATCCAGGGCAAGTGGGCGTAACTCATACTCTGGACCTCCTGCTCTCCCTGCATGATGCAGATGCTGAGATGAGAGCCAGAGGTCACTGCGGGGTGACCCTGCTGTGGGGTTAGAGGGAGACCTCTTGGGCGGGGAGGCGAGAAGCCCATGGCCAGCAGGAGCCAGTCAGCCAAGGAGCCGCCCTGAACCCTGACCACACTGAGACAGACCAGAACCTTAACTTGAGCCATGAAGGCCCTGAGTGGGCAGTGTCAGGGCAGGCGAAGTGCTCCATGCTTGAGACCTTAGTCCCCAGAGGCCTGTGAATGAGGGTCTCAGCTCTTCTGATGAGAGACTCAGAGACCCTCACTCCCCTTAACACTAGATGATACTTCCAAAAGGAGCGAGAGGGTGGCCAAAGAGGGGGGAATCTCAGGGGCAGAGTAGTCCTTAACAGCTCTGTTTAAATTCTTTTTTTTTTTTTTTAAAGATTTTATTTATTTATTTGACAGGCAGAGATCACAAGTAGGCAGAGAGGCAGGCAGAGAGAGAGAGGAGGAAGCAGGCTCCCCACTGAGCAGAGAGCCCGACGTGGGGCTCGATCCCAGGACCCTGGGATCATGACCTGAGCCGAAGGCAGAGGCTTTAACCCACTGAGCCACCCAGGCGCCCCTCTGTTTAAATTCTTATACTGGACAATACTGAGCTGTTCTCAGCCACCTAACAGCCGAGGTCTTGTGAGGAAGTCTAGATCAGACAAAGAGAAACTACAGTCTCACTGTGTGATGTACCTTGTAACCCTGCCATCTGGCTCTATTTGTAGCTGGTTAGTGCGGCCTTGAACTAGCGTAACATAGGGCAGTGGGAGCAGGGAAATGGTCAGAAGCTGATGGAAGCTGGATGTGTGTGTGTGTGTTGCTGCGTCTGTGGCCATTTCCATGCTTACTCTGAAGTCAGGAAGCATAGGAGAAGAGAATTTCTCCTCTTCTACCAGAAAAATAGCTCCAAGTGCATGCCCTTTGTCGTCTTTGGCTAGGATTCTTCTAGAAGCTTTAGGAGGCATTTGGATGGGCCAGGCTGAAGAATCCTCAGTCCCATAAGAGCAGCACCTCCCAGTTGTTTGATTCCTTACTTTGTTTCAGATGCTGTGCTCTTATACATTATCACTGAATCCTCCAGCCACCCTCTGAAAGTACGTACTGTTGTCAGTCATATTTTACAGATAAAGAAACTGAGGGCTTGGTGAGGTTCCCTAGGACCTACCTACCTCCCACCATGGGTAGTGGCTGGACCAGTATTTGAACACCGTGATCCAGCCCCAGAGGCTGGACACTTAAGCACTGTGCACAGTGCCTCATGTTTTTCTGCCTTCAAAAATTCCCGTAGAATTAAAGCAAGACCCAGTTAAGGGCTGTTTATTGAGAAAAAAATTTTTAATTGTTACCGTTTTTTATTTGTAAGACAAAATGCCTGCCTGGAATATAGTCAGTAATATTATAGTAACTTTATATGGTGACAGATAGTAATTACACATTATGGTGAGCATTTTGTAATGCATATAATTGTTGAATTACTATGTTGCATGCCTAAAACTATATAATATTGCATGTCAATTCCACCTTAATAAAAAAAAATGCTTGCCCATTTCACAATAATAAGGATGATTAAATAGAAGAACAATGTGTAGCTAAAGTAGCAGAGAACCTGAGTGAGAATTCTTTTCCATCACTTTTCTCGCAGCACAAGCCAACTCCAGCAAACTCCAAGCCTCAGCTTTGTTGGTTATAAAATCATCTCCAAAAGACAGTACAGCCAGCTCAATTTGAAGCATATATGCTTTTTCACCCACCCATCTATCTACCTACTCACCCACCCATCCACGCATCCTATGCCTATCCATCACCCAGCCACCTAGCTGTTCATCCACTCAACCACCTATCCATTCATCCATCCATGCATGCATCTATCCACCCATCTACCCATACACCACCCAACTACCTATCCGTCCATCCTTCCGTCCATCCATCCATCCGCCAACCAACTACCCATCCATCCATCCATCCAACCATCCAGTTTTTCATCTCAGTTATTGAGCCTACCATGTGCCGGGCACCAGGGACCCAAATGAACAAGCCAGTTCTTTCCTATGGGAAGATCACAGCTAGGGTGGAAACACCCCCAAGTATAGTGGATGCGAGTACTGATGGTGGTTCAGCCTGCATGGAGTGCAGAGTAGACAGGGAAAGGGACTGAAGAAAGGCCAGCATGAGAAGGAGAGATTTTGTCCGGAATGAACTACCCACTGCATTTTCTCTTCCTTCAGGTCTCAGCCTAAATGTCATCACCTCAAGGAGTCTTGCCTGCTTATCCTAAAGTTAGCTTTACTCTTTATTCTTATAGTCCCTTGATAACTGAATTTTAGTTTGTCCTTTAATGTGTGTGTGCATGTTGGGGGTAGGAAGTCTGTAAGGTCCCAGGTACAACATGGTCCCACAAAGGCAGGGATCATGACTTGTTCTCAACGAAGTGTCTTCAAGGCCCTGACAAATAATGGGTGCTCAGTTCGTTGCCTGAATGACTCAAGGCTGAAAGCAGACACTGGACTTGAGCCGGCAGAGAGTGAAGAATATGGAAGGTCATTTGAGCAAGGATGAGGCTTGATCAGATTTGTGGTTTGGGAGGACAAGGCTGGAGATGTTGTGGATGACATGACAGTACCAAGCTATAGAAAGAAACAGTTGAAGCAATTGCTTTGGATAGGGGTCAAGATTTTGCTGGCCTGACTCAAGATGGGGATGATAGGAAAGGAAGGAAATGAAATGTAAGGAATATTTAGGTCAAATCCTTAGGAGAGGCCTGTGGGTACTGAGGGAAAGGGAGTATGACTAAGGTCTGTGGTTTGGATTACTTTGTAACCACTGTACTGTCATGAATGAAGGCAGAGGTTACCTGGGATTTGGGAGACAAGAGCAGAACCCGAGGCAGGCAAGGACACTCAGGGAGACAAGGAGAGCACACACACCCAGGACAGACCCCTGATGGATGCTGGAATTCAAAGGATGGCTAAAGGAAAAGAAGCCAGGACAGGATGCTGAACAAGGGCAGTTAAAGAGAAAGGAGAAAACTTAGAATCTGGTGCTACTGTTGAAACTAAACAGAGAAGAAGAGTATAAAATGGGATCAAACGCTCCACTGCCCAGGGGGTCAGGAGAGTCCGTAAGACAGTGGTAGAGATCCTGGGTCCAGCTGATGCTCAGTTCCAGCCATGTAGGAAGGTGGGTGTACTGGGCCAGATCTTCCGGTGGTTAAAGAAAAGAGAGACAGCAGGAATTCTAGGGCAGATCTCCCAATATCAAATCCGTCAAGAATAAACACAACCAAACATGTGACCCTAGCCACCTACATAGCCTCGGGCCACATCTGGCTCAGGGGTCACAAGTCTGCAATCCTGTTATTGGAGGAGGTTATGGGCACTTTATTTATTTATTTATTTATTTATTTTGAAAAAGATCTCATTTACTTGTTTGGCAGACAGAGATCACAAGTAGGTAGAGAGACAAGTAGGTAGAGAGACAAGCAGAGAGAGAAGGGAAAGCCTGATGCAGGGCCTGATCCCAGGACCCCGGGATCATGACCTGAGCCGAAGGCAGAGGCCTTAGCCCACTGAGCCACCCAGGCGCCCTGGTTACGGGCACTTTAAGTAAAAGGGTGGGGTGGAAGGAGGACTCCAGAGGACTGACGATGATGGAGAGGTGCCGGGGCTTTGGCTTCCTCTGGGAAGCCAGGCCCTGCGGGACAGAAGAGGACCCACGGCAGAGGTGGGTACAGTAGGAAGGATTCCCCAGGAGGAGGGATTTAGCAAGTTTGGGGGCAGAAGGGAAAGACTGAGTGAATAGTATTCTTGCCCTCTTTTCAGAGGGCTTCAAAAGTGGTACTAGTTTTTCCTTTAAATCAGAAAAATATCTGCCAAAAATCCCAAAAGAAATGGGAGTTCCTCCTCACCCACCCCATCCCATTCTCCAGAGCTAATAATTGTTTTAGGTTTCTAGCCATGTAGCTACAGACACACGTATAATTTTAAAAATAAGTTACAGAATAATTCCACATATGTTATCCTAGGGCTTCCTTTTTCCCCCACTCATCTATGTTCGTATGTGTCCATGTCTCTTTTTTAAGGCTTCCTGGTATTTGCTTGGCTGTACAACTTACCATTCTATGATTGGTACACGTGGTTTCCAATTTCCTGCTCTTATTTAAGCAGGATTTTTAAAAGGATTTTATTTATTTGAGAGAGAGAGAGAGTGTGTGCGCAAATTGGGGGAGGGTAGGAGCAAAGGGAGAGGGACAAGCCAACTCCAAATGGAGGATGAACCTGACACGGGGCTTGATCCCACCACCCTGAGATCAGGACCTAAGCAGAAACTTAAGAGTCCGATGCTTAACCAACTGAACCACCCAGGTGCTGCTCCTGCTATGATGAACAGTGCTGCTGTGAACCTCCTACAGGGACCTCTGCACACTGGTGTGAGTCCCGTCATAGGACAAATTCTTAATATTAAATGTGCCAGCCACAGAGTCTGTACGGAGTGTGCTGTCTCTTCCACGTACTTGTTGAATCTGTCTGCTTGTCCCTCAGGGCCCAGGAATAAAAAATGTAGGGAAAAAGATGTTTCCCAAGATGTTTGTAAATGGAAACGAGGCTTTGAAGTATCTTTTAAGCTTTACAGTTGATGAATACACAGCTTTCTTTTTAATCAAGGTGTTGTGGGTAAGGACCGCAACGTGCATGGCTAGGTTCCTCTTCCTCACTAACTTGACAAATACAGAACACATCTATATAACTCTCCGAAAGATAAAGTCAGTTTCCCCTTCTTGATTTGATCATTCATTTTCTAGATGTAGGATCGATATTTGAAAATACTGATTCCAGAGGGCCCATTAAACACATTAAAAGAGTTCCTGGTGTGGGAAATTTGTCCACAGATTTCAGAATGACCAAAGGTTGAGGGCCATTAAATTTTTTTGTTTAAACATGATTATACTTTTGGGTTTTGGTACTTAATCTGTGAAATCATCACTTTAGTTATACTTTCAGAAGAGGCTTCTTTGGCACAGCGGGAGAAAACTCTCTCTTATTCCTACAGAGAATGTGAAAACATGGAAAAGAAACAAGACATAACATAAACAGCTTCTTCTGGAGACCTGCTAGTTGGGCCCAGCCCCTGGCACACTTAGCTTGGAGCGCCCTCTTCTGGACGTGGGCTCCGCAGCACCATCCGGGGCCCAGCCCAGGAAGGGCAGGCAGACAAGTCTGATTTTCAAGTTTGGATAGCTGCTCTAATCTTCCAATTCCAACTTCAGCACATCCTTCTTCTACCTCAGCCACTAATACCCCGAGATGTTCTTTTTCAATGTTTGTGCTATATTATCAGGTTACAGAGGACTCTGCCTCCTCTTCAAAAACAACTCCTTTGTTGTTATTTAAAGCAAAACAAAACAAAACAAAACACCCTCTGATCTGATTTAAGCCACTGGGATTCCACTTAACACTGTTCACTCTCAGAAATAAATTTATAGGGGCGCCTGTTAAGTGTCTGCCTTAGGCTCAGGTCATGATCCCAGGGTCCTAGGCTAGAGGCCCGTGTTAGGCTCCCTGCTCAGCAGGGACCCTGCTTCTCTCTCTCCCTCTGCCTGCCACTCTGCCTACTTGTGCTATCTGTCAAATAAATAAACAAAATCTTTTAAAAAAAAAAAAAGGATTAAAAAAATACATTCATAAGTTTGGACAAACGGGAACTAGGTCTAGAAGCCAAAGGAGAATGGCAAACAGTTCTATGTGTCATTACCTAATACACTGGAGCAATATATGCTTCGAATGAAGGCTTTCTGTCCCACTCTAGAACGCTGTCAGAACCTTCAGTTAGCCTCCTATTTCCCGAATTAATTAAACAAGTATTGGCAAAGCAAATTTTATGTACATGTCAGGGAGTGTGCTAGGAGCTGTTTCACAGTGGGGGACAAGGCAAGGGTATTGTCCCTTCAATCAAACATGTGGGATAACTAGGTAGTGTTTTTATTGCAAAATGCCTGGCAATCTACAAGCATCATAATGGGTCACTGGAGCTTCAGTGTCTTTCACATTACTGTTAATCTATCATGTGCTACTATTAAATTTAACTAGGTTAATCCTCTTACTCAGAAAATGGTTTCCCTCGAACTTCTTAAAAGGGACTATTCAAACCTCCAAGGAACATACTCATGATGTGTTATGATAGGAAGGAGGAGGCAGGATGAAAGCAAACAGCTTTTGCAAACAGCTGCGTGTTTTCCTTGGAGGCCGGGCCCTGCTTGGATGTGGGAGCCTGTGGCCTCCTGGCATCATCGTCTCAAAACTCTCCTGGGTGAGCCCCAGGCCTGTCGCCCACGACCTGCCCCTTGTCCTGCTCATCCCCCAGTCAGAGGAGAAGCCCCGTTTGTTCTCTCTCTCCCTCCACTCCATCCCCTTCTTTCTCTGAGGTGTGGAAGCCCTATGACTCCTATGTCAGACAGAGGAGTGCCAGGTCCTGGACAGGGCCAGCCCCCAAGAGGAGGGGTTCTTCCACGTAACCAGACCAAAGCATTTCCAGAGTCAAAGTCAGCAACGACAGCAGGGGGAATGAGCCAGGCAAGGTCATCCAAGAGAGATAAGGAAATGACGCAAGGCCGCCAACTGTAAGGAGGCCAAATCCCCACATGATTCTCAGTGAGATTCCAGTAGTTATGTCTGCTCCACTTTTCCTCAACTTCAGCTGAACCTCTGAGCTGAAGATGTCCCTTCTTTCTCCCTTCTCTTGGATTAGTAACTGTAATACGATGCTTCTTTGGGGAAGTCATGGGTCCCTCTATTCTGTGATCCAAATTACAAGGAACTTGGCTTAAAACTATAAGAAACTTAGCTTTAAAAATCTCACCTTGCCTCTAAAATCCCTCCAGATCTCCAAGGGTGAGGGGGTGGGTTCAGAATAACTATACTCTGTGGGCTCACCCCATCCTAAGCTCTGAGTCTTCAGGGGTGCTTTCCCCAGTTACTCTATCCCACTAAAACCAGTACATTCAGTTCAACTCACCAAATATTTACTGAGCTGAGTACCGTGTTAGAAAAAGACCCAGATGCTGCCCTCAGGAAAATCACAGATCAAGAGATGAGAAAGATGAATAAACAAATCCGTCCAGTGCAGTGTGGTAAGTGCAATGACAGAATTACCTACAAGGCAGCACTTTCAAGCCACAGCTCTCACAGAGTTGGGGTCTGAAGAGAGAGCCAGACGTTAATCAGAAAACTGCGCACATAAAAGCAGTTCAGTTCTGACACTACCCTTGATGAGAGGCAGGCAGCGCCAACTGAGTTTTAATGGGGCACCCTGCCCCGGGGTGTGGGGTGAGGGAGGGGATCCAGCAGAGCCTCCTTCAAGAATCACAGAGAGATCTGAAAGACAGATCAGGGAAGATTAAGTGTAGGGCACAGGAGTGAACAGTGGCCCAAGCATCAAAAAGAGCTCGTGCAAAGGAACTGTGGTAGGAGAGCACAGTGATCCAAGGCATCAAACCAATACTGGTATGGCTAGAGCCCAGGGTGGGAAGGGGCATGCAGGGTGGCTGGGCCAGGGAAGTCAGCAGGATCCCACATACTGTGTGGTCAGTCGTGGACTTGGCTCAATTCCTCATCTGTATCAAGGGATCAGAGCAGCACCCGCCTTGTAGGAACCAGTAAATCCCATTTAGCACTTGGAGGCAGGGGGTATGCTCTAAGCACCGGCTTCTCTTACTATTGCCAGTGCCATCCTCATCATCTCACCAGGACGAGCCCGCGGATGAGGGCCCTGCTGGCCCAGGTCAGATATTTCTTTTTGACATGACACACTGGCTCTGTGGCCATAGTTCCTCAGAGGTCTCAGAGACCACAGAAATTAGCATAAATCCTATAAGAGTAACTACTGGCTTTCTGGAGACATTCTGAATGAATGACCGGCTGGGCTGCTGACCACAGGGCTTAAAAACAACCACCAAGAGTTTATCCTCAAATACCCAGAAAAAACCGAGACAGAGGAAGGAGGATGGTGCCTCCTGAGAGAAAGCCATCTATAAATGGAAAATTACCCTGAAAGCAAACAAATCTTATTTGATGTGAACCCATTTTTGACTCTGTCTGGAAATCCAGGGCAGAAGGAAGTGGAAGGGACAGGGAGTGAGCAGGTGTGCCCAGGCTGAGGCTGCCTGCTGGGGACCAGTGGGTACTATGACCAGGATGATGAGGAAGGGTTAGAGCCGGCTGCCAAGGCACCCACACCTCGGGCCAGACACTGGACAGACCCAGACACTCCTGGGCTGCTTCTGAGCTGTGACGCACGCCCGGGCTGCAGATGTTGGCCCAGGCTGCGGTGGGGAGCAGGGAGATTGGGGTGGGGTGCAGGAAACTCGGGAGAAACTTCAGGGGTTTATAACGAGCAGAGCTCCTGGGCACCTCTGTTTCCTAACATGGGCTGTTAGAGCATCAGGGGGATAACATATCTGGTAAGTGCTGAGTAGATGCTACCCTCACCAATCAACCAGTACTCTCTTCAGAGCAGCTTAGAGCCACCATTAACCATGGCTCTTAGTTCCGGACCTACAAGCCGTTCACTGCGTGGCTCAAGCAGATTTCTCAACATCTTGGTGCCTCATAGTTCTCCTTAGAAGAGAATCATGACCCTCTGATTTAAATGGCTCCACTTCAGAAACATCAAAAATAACAAGAGGTTAACATTTGGTGATATGTTTTCTCTATGTCCCAAATACTGGTAAGAACATTCCTGAAGGTTAGAGCCTCAGGACTAAAACCTGGAGTCAGACAGTTAGGTTTGAATTCCAGACGGTTTCTTTCCTGGATGTGTGGCCTTGACCCATTATTTAACCTCCCTGAGCTTTAGTTTTTGCATCTGTCAGGGAAGGGGCTTGGGATTGTTCATAATACCGATGTCACAGGTCTCAGGAAGGACTAGATGAGGAAAAGCACAAGGAGGCAGTTACCAGGGTGGCTGGTCCCCAGCACTTCAAACTTCCATGCTTATCGTTATTATGCTCTCTCTCAGCCTCTGTGACCCAGAGCCCTGTCTTACGGCCCAGGAGACTGAGGCTAAGAAAAGGTAACACGTCCACGCGATGGAATACTATTCAGCCCTAACAAGAAATGAGCTATCCGCCAGGAAAACATGGGAAAGAAACTTACATCCATGTTATTGAACGGAAGAAGCCAATCTGAAAAGGCTGCACAGTGTGTGATCCCAACTGTATGACATTCTGGAAAAGGGAAAACTAAGGAAGCTAAGGAAGCAGTAGAAAGATCTGTGGTTGCTGCCGGGAGGGCTGCTTGGGGGAAAATGAACAGGAACAGCACAGAGGCTTCTTAGGGGGTGAAACTACTCTGTATGATACTACAATTTGCATATATGTTCTTATGTATTTGTCCAAACCCTTCGAATGCCCAGCACCTAGTGAGCCCGATATAAACCATCGACTTCGGAAGATTAATATGTGTCAGTGTGGGCTTATCACTGTAACAAATGCACAGCTCTGCGGGGCTGTTGCTAATGGCAGAGACAGTGCATGGTGGGGGGCAGATAGGAACCCTCTGCATTTTGCCTTGAACATAAAAACTGCTTTTAAAACATAAAGTTTATTTATTAAAAAGAAAAAAAAAGTTAAGAGAGGCAGAGCTGGGACTCAGCCCTCTATATGTGAACTGTAAGCCAGGGGTCTTGACCTCTGCCCACAGCTATGTGGGCTCCTGGCGGCTGATGCAAGTCACAGGAGAAAGGTGGGTTGAGATGCAGGGAGGCAAGCTGGTGGGCACGCCTGGGTCAGTTTTCCCTGTTCCTTGTCTGTGGATGGGGCCCCTACCCCACCCCTGCAGCCCTTTCCCCTCTGCCTCCTGCCCCCTCGCCTCTTATCACGGGCCCTGCCAGGAGGTGCTTATGGGGAAGGGGTGTGGATACTGCTGTGTTACCAACGCCCCTGTGTTAATACACATTCAGCTCCTCCACAGGGATAATTCAGGCCATGCCCGTGCTATGAGGAAACGTGGGTGTGTGAAGCTATACATACACATTTACATGTAAAGTTTTAAATGTTCACCCTTTGGGACTCAGCCCCCCCCTCCAACAATTCAGGCACTCCCCATTATCCACTATAATGCATCTCTAGAACCTGCATCTTACGGCTGACTTTCTGTGTTAATCACACTTTCCTATGAGAGTAACGGAGCAGCTGAGGGTTACATACTGAAGATCTCCATCTCTGTGATATGAAAGCAACATCTGGTTACTATAAACGTCAGTTGTAGTTTCAACAGTGGGCTATGACCCAAATTACATGTGTATCTATGGGTTACAAAAGGAGGATAATGATTAACACTCACCACCACTATCTGCATTAAGTGGCCATCTAAGAAGTTTCAAGTTCTGGGTTAAGCGGGTTATGTGCCGTAAGTCATTTGATCTTCACAACGTTCTTTTCAGTTAGGTACTATTATATTTTGTAGATGATGCTCAGAGAGGTTGTGTGACTTTCCAAGGACACACACTACGCGGCAGACTCCTCAGAGTTTTGTTTTGTTTTTTAAGATTTATTTATTTATTTATTTGACAGAAAGAGAAAGAGAGAGAGAGAGACAGAATCACAAGTAGGCAGAGAGGCAGGCAGAGAAGCAGGGGGCAGGGGGAAGCAGGCTCCTGGCTGAGCAGAGAGCCTGATGTGGGGCTCTATCCCAGGACCCTGAGATCATGACCTGAGCCGAAGGCAGAGGCTTATTAACCCACTGAGCCACTCAGGTGCCCTCTCAGAGTTATTTTTTAACTGCCATGGACTTAACTGCCAACTGCCCTGGACTTTTGAACTTCCTGCATATTTTCTTGACAAATCTGCATAGATTTCCCCCTCCCTTCTACTCCAAATCTCATGTCCTAGCACAGTGCCTGGCACAGGGGAGCTGTCAATCAATGCTACTCTCCATCTCTCCCCTGAACAACCCCCTCCATCCCCACTCCCTCTCAGAAGAACCATCTCTCTCAAGTACTTCCCAAACTGGAGGATGCCTAATCACCTGGAGAGGGTTATTATAGTGTAGACTCAGAAGGTCTGAAGCAAGGCCCAGAATCTGCATTTATCAGATGCCCCATGTCATTCTAATGTTGGTGTTCCTTGGATCATAGGTTGAGAAACACTAATCAGCAGGTTTCCAGAGAAAATTAATTTTTCTTATTTAAAACATCTGCTAAAATAAGCACCTGCACCCCAATGTTTATAGCAGCAATGTCCATAATAGCCAAACTATGGAAAGACTCCAGATGTCCTTGACAGATGAATGGATAAGATGATGTGAGATCTATCTATATATCTATATAGATATATAGATATGATGGCTGAGTACTATATGGAATAGTACTCAGCCATCAAAAAGAATGAAATCTTGCCATTTACAATGACGTGGATAGAATTAGAGGGCATTATGCTAAGCAAAGTAAGTCAGAGAAAGACAAGTATCATATGATTCCATTCATATGTGGTATTTAAGAAACAAAGCAGATGAACATAGGGGAAGGGAAGAAAAAATAAAATAAGACAAAAACAGACAGAGATGAACCACAGAGACTCTTAATTATAGGAAACAAACTAAGGGTTGCTGGAGGGGAGGGGGGTAGGGGGATGATGTCATTGGGTGATGGGCATTAAGGAGGGCACTTGATGGAATGAGCAGTGGGTGTTCTATGCAACTGATAAATCACTAAATTCTACTTCTGAAACTAATAATACACTGTACATTAATTAAATTGAATTTAAATAAAAATTTTTTTTAAAGCACCTGTTAAAAATATAAATGGTAAAAAATCCAGAAAGTTCAAAAGAGGGGCACCTGGGTGGCTCAGTCAGTTAGGCATCTCCCTTCAGCTAAGGTCATGATCCCAGGATCCTGGGATCAAGATCCATGTCAGGCTCCCTGCTCGGTGGGGAGTCTGCTTGTGCCTCTGCCCTTCCCCCCAACTCATGCTCGCGCTTTCTCTCTCTCTTTCTAATAAATAAATAAAATCTGGAGAAAAAAAAAGTAAGTTCAGGGACGCCTGGGTGGCTCAGTTGGTTAAGCAGCTGCCTTCGGCTCAGGTCATGATCCCGGCGTCCTGGGATCGAGTCCCACATCGGGCTCCTTGCTCAGCGGGGAGCCTGCTTCTCCCTCTGCCTCTGCCTGCCATTCTGTCTGCCTGTGCTTGTTCTCCCTCTCTCTCTCTCTCTGATAAATAAATAAAATCTTTAAAAAAAAAAAAAAAAAAGTAAGTTCAAAAGAGTAGACAGTAAAAAATACATCTCTCCATGTACAAGGTTGTTCAGAGCAATGGTTTCAATGAGGGAAAAACTCACACAGATGTCTGTCCCTACAGAATATATGCAAATATGGTGTAGGTTATTTTTAAGATCGGAGTTCACTTACAGAGTTTACTTACATATTTGCTGACGTATCTGTATGGGTGTATACACGTGGAGATGTCAGATATAAGGTGAGTGAATAAAAGCCATCTGCAAACCCAGAGAGTTTATGCGCATTATACAGCCCCCCCAAATTCCTAATAGTAGTTGCATCAGAGGAAGAGAGAAATACTATGTAAAAGAAAAATGGGGAACCTCAATTCTCCGATGTTTTATTTTACATATTAAAAAGATCTGAAGTAAATTTGAGAAAATGTTAACATTTGTTAAATCTGGGCAGAGTGTACACAGGTGCTTCTTTTTCTTATTTTTTGTTTTTCTTATATAAAAAAGAAAGCTGTCCCTGGTTCCCCGGCTCACCATTTCCTTCCCCAGAGGCAGCCTGTTATTTTTCCTTTGTCCCTGTCTAGGTCAGTCTCAGCATTAACAAACGCCTGAGTCTAATCTCCTTTCTTCATCTGATTCTCTCCTACCCACATCAAGACCAGGTCTTATCAATTTAATTCTCTTTGGATCTTCAATCTGTTCAGTCGCTTTTGCTGCAGGGGTTTCTTCTTCTTGACAAACATTCTCAGATCTCTCATTTGAGAAAAGAGAGACCTTACTCCCTTCTTACTCCCTCAAGACAAGAATATTCTTTTGGGGGCACCTGGATGGCTCAGTGGGTTAAAGCCTCTGCCTTCGGCTCAGGTCATGATCCTAGGGTCCTAGGATGGAGCCCCACATCTGGCTCTCTGCTCAGCAGGGAGCCTGCTTCCTCCTTTCTCTCTCTCTCTCTCTCTCTCTGCCTGCCTCTCTGCCTACTTGTGATCTGTCAAATAAATAAAATCTTTAAAAAAAAAGAAAGAATTTTCTTTTGGTGGGATCCCAGGCGTTCCTGGGAGGGTTGTGTGGGCTCACCACTCCCAGCTACTTATGGCCATGCAAACCTCTTGTCACCTCTCCTGGCTCCCCTAACCACCCATCTCTGGAGACAGAACTCAAAAGACTTTTCTGTAAATCGGATACATTTGGCGGTCCCTTTCTTGACCTTGTCCCCTGCCCGGACTTTTGGAGACATTCCTAATCCGTCTCTTTTCTCACTTTTGCACCTCAGCTCCCCTCCTCTCACACCATCCTGGGGCTCTCCCTGTGGCCCACCAACTCTGTCTTCTTCTCTTCTCTCTTGTTTTTCTCTCCACTGACGACCTTACCAAGCCCCTAGATGGCAACCCTCAATGTGCATTTTGGGGAAGAGGCCTACTTCCTCTTGAATTCTCTTTCTGTGGCTTCAGAACCACCTTTCCAACTGTCTGAGGGTCATGCCCACCTCAAAGTCCTACCAGTAGAGCAAACTCATCCTGCCAAGTTCAAAGTACTTATAGTAAGTAATTCTGCCATTTCTGCTAGGTCAGTTCTTCCTAAATTTAATATGCGCACAAGAGACCTTGGGCATCTTGTTGAACTGCAGCTTCTGGTTCTCTAAGTCTCGGGTGGGGCCTCAGAGTGTGTATTTCTAACAAGTACCTGGGTGATGCCTGTGCCCCCCACCCCTGACACACACAAATAATAAGATGCTAGAGAGATTTCCATTCTCCAGGTCAGGGCTCTCAACTCTGTCTTAAATTTAGAACTACCTGCTAGGTATAATATGGTTGAAAAATATGCACACAGGTAGAAGATTCAAATTAATTAATTCTTCTTTTGCTTGGCCCCAACCCAGACAATTAGAACTAGAATTAGAATTAGAATTAGAATTAGAATTAGAATTAGAATTAGAGGGCGCCTGGGTGGCTCAGTGGGTTAAGCCGCTGCCTTCGGCTCAGGTCATGATCTCAGGATCCTGGGATCCAGTCCCGCATCGGGATCTCTGCTCAGCAGGGAGCCTGCTTCCCTCTCTCTCTCTGCCTGCCTCTCTGTCTACTGTGAACTCTCTCTGTCAAATAAATAAATAAAATCTTTAAAAAAAAAAAAAGAATTAGAATTAGAATTAGAACTTCTGGGTGAGTGGCCTGGGCCACCTGCACTTCATGAATAACTACAAAGTATCTGTGTGGGCTAGGACTGTGTGAAGCACTGAAGGGACAGTGGTAAGAACAAGCCCCTGTGGAGCTTACCTGTTAGTGGAAGTAGTGGTGATGAACAGAAAAATAGACATCGATATTGAAGAACATTTCAGATCAGTGCTAGGAAGGAAAGAGTGAGCGAGTAGAGAAAATCTGAGAAGGGGCTGTCTTAATTAGGGTGGTCAGGGAAGGCCCTTGTGCAGAGAGGACATCTGAGCTGAGAAATGGACATGTAAAAGTCTGAGGACGGAGAAGCATTTCAGGCTGAGGGAACAGTGCTTCAGGGAGACAGAAGAGCAAATGCAAACATACTGCAGCAGGTCCATGCTTGGTGAGGAAGGGAAGTCAAGTCAGGGGCGCAGGTGGAGCGCAATGAACAAGGGAGGACCGGGGAGCCATGAGGCTGGGGGAGGCTGGAGGCTGATCATGGGCCTGTGGAGCACCATCTTCCCAAGAACAGAGCAACAGTAAGCCTCTGGAGGGTTTTCCCCAAGCGAGGTGATGTCATCTGACTTAACCAAGCTGCTGGAGGAGATCAAGGGTTAAAACAGGAGGCAGGTGTGACTGGTGGCTTGGAACATGGTGGGAGTAATGGAGAACCCAGAAGAGGGCAGACAGCGGATAGAGCCTGGAGCAAGAAATAATAGAACTTGCTGATGAATGGAATCGGCTTAGGGGAAGTAAAGACAGAAAAGGATGTCTCTGTTTTTCAGCTGAAACATCGTGGACATTTACCAAGATCTGAGATACTTGAGAAAGGAAGGCTGGAGGACTGGGTGGGGGAAATCGACAGTTATGTCTGGGTCATCTTAGGATAATGACTGGACATCCAAGTGGAGATGCTGAACAGGAAGTGGGACTTAAGATCTGTCTAGATTATCTTTCCAGCCTTACTCCTCACCCCTGAGAACCCATTCTCTATGAGCCAGTCCTAATTCAGAGTATCCTGATCCTGGTTCTCACCATGCATTTTCCTAATTCTGTCCCTTCCCATGCTGTATCCTCTATCCAATCTTGGCCTTTTGAGACCCTAGTCCTGTATTATAAACCATCTCAAGTAACCACGGCTCCCTCATATCTGTCATGAGTGAGCTGTGCCTCCTGGGGACTCCCATTAAACCCTGATGCCTCGTTTGTGACATGTCACATTCCCTCCCACCCCCCATGAGTTGTTTGTATAAATTTACCTTCCCTGCTGGGCTGTAAGTTCCTAGAGGGCAAGACTTGCCTCCTAGTCTTCTACTGCATCTTTCCATGATATCTACACATATACACATGATATCCAGAAATACACCCAGCACATAGAAGGCTACTCATTGAAAGTGTTGAATAAATGAGGATTAGGACATGTTCTGAGATGATCATCTGAGGTTAATCTATTCATCAGTGATCAAAGGTGACAGGTTTTCTTACTGCTGGAGGAACTTATGACTGCTGAGTCTCTGGGTCATTGGTATAGAACCACCTATTATGATGCTAAAAGTCTTGACACACATATGCCACTGTTTGTCTCTAAATAGTACTACGTGCTTTAGGCCAAGAGTATATCCTTTTTAAAAACTCTGAATCTCAGGGCGCCTGGCTGGCTCAGTGTGTTAAGCGTCAGCCTTCAGCTCAGGTCATGATCCCAGGATCCTGGGATCGAGCCCTGCATCAGGCTCCCTGCTTGGTGGGGAGCCTGCTTCTCCCTCTCCCTCTGCCTGCTTCTCTGCCTGCTTGTGCTCTCTCTCCATCTTTCTAATAAATAAAATCTTAAAAAAAAAATAAAACTAAACTCTGAATCTCACGTGTGAACTCACTGAAGAGGCCTATTATTGGAAAAGCTGGTGGTACATTCTTTCCCAAGACAAAAATTACCTTTCTAATTATCACTACTGCTGCCCAAGGCCCAAGTTGCTAAGACTGGACTGTGGTCCGCTTTGCTTTCTATGGGTGCATGTCTCTTATGGTGGGGTATGAGACACTGGTGTTGAGTCCAGTTCAATTTATAGCCTCATGCCCATTTTGTCCAGGAGGTTTCATTATAATCAGGTTGATTTATTACAGTGCATTTTTGCCTTGTGGTATGCAAGACATGGATTCTGTGCTGGGGAAGACACAATGACGGGTCAGATACTGAGCCGTGTGCTCTTGGTACACAAGCTGGCAGACAGCGAGAAAGTAAGAGAACAAGACAGAAATGGAGAGTAGTGACCACAAAGGGAAGCTGGGGTGTAGTCAGAGTTCACAGGGCGCGCCAGAGGTAAGGGATCACTCCTGCAAGAAGGGCCTGGGGGCTAAGTGAGCCTAACAGAGAAACAAAACCAGAAAGGATGGCGAAGTAATGGAGGCTCTGGGAGGCAAATGGTCAAAGCGCATCGTCAGTTCTAGCAGCCATCATCTACTGAGCACTGAGTATGTGCCAGATGTTGTGATAAAAGCTTTATAGAGATCATCTGATTTACTTTTCCCACGACCTGTAGTAGACACCATTTAACCCATTTTACAGATGAGGAACTTGAGAACCGGAGAAGTTAAATAACTTACTCAGGGTTGCAGAGCTAGAATAGATGAGGTGGGATTCAGACCCAGGTCTGTTGGACGCCGAAGCCTATGCTCATAGCGACTGCTTTATACTACCCACTGATACGGATTGAGGGACATTTCCTCCCAGCAAGCCTGCTGTAGGCCGAGAAACACAGTGTCTTCCAATACTCTAAAGAGCAAGGTACTGAGTGATGAGCTAAGTTAGAGGTGTTGTTCAAAAGCCCTGCTATGAGTGAGCTGTCTGCTGGGGCCGAGGGTGCTCAGGGCTGAGATGCTCTCATCCATCATCAGGGAATACTCACTCCATTGTGTCGGGCCCCACCTAAATGTTTTTTTATTGTCTGCTCCTCACCATGAGTAATGCCACTTTCCATTTTAAGCTGGGAGCTTCAGGAGATGACCGCGTTCTAAGCCAGAGTTGAAAGCTAAGTGCTGCCTGGGGGATTACTCACCCACTTCAAGACTCGGCCAACATCGCACCCTCCCACTCAAGATGCTGCTGGAATAGCTCTTCCTTGCCAAAGCCTAAAGGAAATCTGGCTTCCCCTAGAATCAGACTGGGAATGGTGCCAGGTTATCAGAAAGCTGGCAAGTTAACTGATTCTCCAAGTGAAACTACTGTAGTTGTTCTGGTCCCTGCCTGTGTGGTAAGGTTTGCTTGCTTGTTCATTCCTGTGGCATAGGCTGAGGGCCTACTACGCACCAGGAACTCTGTTCCATGCAAGAGATACTGCGGTCATCCAGATGGCTTTAGTCCTTGTCCTCAGAGCTACCTTGTCTGGGGCAGATGAGCAGACACTGATTGCAAGGTATCATAACTGGCAGAGTATAAGAAATGAGAGGACATGAGAAGCTCAGGGAGTCTGAAGCACTCACAGCTGAAGGATTTATGCCAGAGTAGGAGCTGGCTAGGTTTCTAAATTGTAAGCAACCAAAACTGATTTCTACTGCTAATTGACAGAAAGAGAATTTAGAGAACCTGGGGTTGCCCCAAGAATCACCAGGAATGGGTGGTGGTCCAATATCACAGGAAGGGTGTAGCCAGACCAAGACCCTGGGGGGTAGGTAATCCCTCAAATAGGGGATGTGGCTTCAGATACTGAGCAGTCAAAAGGATGACAAATGTCCAACACAGCAGGTAGAAGTAGAGAAGGTGGGGAGGAGAAGCCTGTCTCAGAATGACCTAAGATAGTCTGAGTCACAGAAACCAAAAGGAACAGCTTAAAGAGAGCACTGGCTTATTGAGGGAAGCAGGCAATGGGGCCAGGCAGCCCGGCTCCCAGGGGTTTCCACAGGGAGTGAAGTTTGCTGTTCAACCAGACTTTGAAGCTTTTGTGGGGAAACAAGCCCTGTGCTGCAGGTAAGGAAGAATGACATTCTAAGCCTTTCCCTTTTGTTTTAGGGCTCCTTGGGCCTTTCTGGAAGGCCCCATTCTCAAAGGATGCCTTGAGCTTATAAAAACCAGTTAAATCAGAAAAATGTTCTCCATATCATTGTTGGGAAAGGTGACAGGGACAAGCCAAGGAGATAATAATGATAATAGCCGATGCTGACTGCTTATGCTAACATGAGCTTACATGCATTACTTCATTTACTCCCCATAATAAGTCTATTAGTTTATAGACAAACAGACGGAGGCACAAAGATTATCCGTGACTTGGCCATAGTCCCATGGTTAGCAGATGGTAGAGCAGGAGGCAAATGCAGATCTGCTTTACTTTATCTAGAGTCTGCTGACAGGAACCACAAGAACAGAAAGGTCAGAGGAAGAAAAACGGTTATGGCAGGAGAAATCATTTTTTTCTGTGCATGTCATGAGGGATTGGAAGCCTCGGCCCTTACCTCTTACCTCTCCCATGGGTACCATATTGAATCTTAAGGATAGGCATTGCTCCAAAGAGAAATTTTCAAATTTTATCTGAAGGGGAAAAGGCCTCTTTTCCTAGAGGGAGCCTTGAGGGAGGAACTTGTAGCAATAAGTCAAGATACTAACCCTTAGACTACAGCGAGAGGTATATACAGCATTTTTAATGGATTTTTTAAAATAGAAATTTCTCTAACTATACAAACAAACAATGAGGGAAATATGGAAAAACAGAAAGAAAACAAAAGTCACCTGTAACCTTACCATTCAATGATGGCTGTTGTCACATTTCTGAGTATTTGTGTTTTGTGTTTGTGTGTGTGTGTGTATGTGTAATTTGTACTCTCACTTTCCAATGTGCATATATGTATGTCATACTGTCTTGTAAAATCAGTTATTCATATCTGAAATAATTGTTATTGCCTTGATTTCACCTTTTTCCTCAAGGAAAAATCGTATCTATCAGAATCTTCCATTTGCAAATCTACTAAGCTACTCTTAGTTTGCAGAGTAGTAGAGTAGGTATGTAATGCAAGCCTGTTTGTTCAAAGTGTGTAGATGGGATGGACTGCATAGAGCATATGGGAAAATGCCTGGTTCTTTAAGGAGGATGTGCTTTTTCATCACTCACTTAACATTTCTAACTGGTAAGCATTACCTGAAAAATGCCTACTATAATAAGTAACTCATCATAATGAGTAACTCATCAACTAACCTCATCATTTATTAGATAACCATTCATTTATCAGGAGAGATTTATTTCATCATCTACCATCTGCGTAACATTAAAAAAAACGTTACGTAGACAGAAACTAGAAAAGCAGTTTCTAGCCCTGAGCTCCGAGTGGAATCCTGGTTCTGATCCCACTTCTCCTTCTCCAGCCTAGGGGACCTCATCTCCTTCGACATCCCCGCCAAAGGCGGTTCAGAACCCCCAAGTTCAACATACACAGAAACTCTGTTCTCTTGAGCAGGAGTGCAGCTGGGCCTCTCCAGTCCTCTCTGAGTATCTTGTCCGGGTACCCATGTGGCCCAAGTTAGCTCACAGCCAGGTCTGGCACACCCTGCTATTGTCAGCTCTTGGCATACCCAGTGCCGTCCACCTCTTGTCCTTTCCCCGCACTCCTCAAGACAAAGTCCTACCGCTTCAGGAGCCTTGCGTCTTCCCTCTGTGCAGCCCAGACATCTGGTTTGAGTTGAGAGTCAGTGGCCGGTCAAGCGTTTGCACCATGCAGTTGGATTTGCTGATGTAAACAAAGGAGATTGCATGTGAGTTTTCTGACCCCAGAAAGGCCCCACAGGACGATTCCCTCGGGCCGCGGTCAGGATTTTTTAACCTTGTCCAAGGGGACAAGGAAAATTAATCTGAGTTTAATTAATGAGCTACAGCCAAGAGAGAAGCAAAGGACTTGGGCCCTCTCTTTCCTTCTCTGTCTCCATGTAACCCTGTTTTCAGGGAGCCATTCCTCAGCCTGAACTGAGGCCACATTGCAGCCAGGCGAGCCATGTGGCGCCCCAGGGAGCCAAGGGTTAGCCTCTGCTCACAGTGGGAGCATCCCTTCGCTCCCCCCAGTGCAGGGCTCCCTTCTCCCCTTGCTTTTTCGCTTTGTGTTTCCATGCTTCATTGGATTTTATCTTTACTTACAAAAGCAAATGGCTCGTACCTAAATTTTATGTTTTAAATTTAATGTTTTAACAGGGTATCATCTCAGGCCCCACCTATCTAGTCTCCTTGAAATGCCTGGGGTCTCCATCACATAGCCATTTGCAAGCAAAAAACCTAAAATGATAATTCAAATGGAAAGACCTCCTAACTCTGGGAGTGGCTGAACTTTTCTGCCTTGTTCAAGAGCTCAATTTTTTTCATCTATGAAAACGAGAATAACAGTATGCTCCAGTCCTGCCACATGAAATCATGACATAACATCTAGGAAACCCTTCATAAGACAGCACAAATTAATTAGACTTTATGGTTATAAACTTCTTATTTTTTAAAATTTCTGAACATGTTATATTTTGCTCATTCTTACTGTTACAATTACGTTTTGTGGCAGCTGGTGCTGGTTATATATTTCCAGTAGCGATACCAAATTTCCATGTGATATAAATTCCAGTTTGAACACTAATTCAACTTTAAACATACTAATTAAATGATAATTAAAGATACATTTGAGCTGCATATATCTAGATTAATCAGGAAAAGTCATTCTGTATATGGAAAATGAACCCACTGGAAGAAAGAAATGACCAAGAAAAAAAGAAACCCTAACCAACCCCTAAATTAACCGACTAACCAGCTGGCAGCAGAAATCTCAGAGCAAACATGGACATCTGTGGAACCATGCTGGAGGGACCATACAAGATGATTTTCAGTAACTTTTTACCACCACCACCAAGACTCAAACAGCCACATTAGGCATTTAGTTCTCCTGGCCCTGCTTCTTCCTGGGCCCCCCACAACCTGTTTTTCTTATCCCGCCATTCTCAGTGGAAAACCTCTGGCATCTGACATTCTTGACTAGAGCATCTTGGGTGCAGAACTCCCTCAAGAGTTCTATGCTCTGAATTACCATTCCCACTGCCCAAATCAAGACTTTTTTTTTTCTTCAAGATTTTATTTATTTATTTGACACAGAGAGAGAGAGCATGCACAAGCAGGGAAAGCAGCAGAAGGAGAGGGAAAAGTAGGTCTCCTTGCCAAGCAGGGAGCCCGATGCAGGACTCTGTCCCGGGACCCTGGGATCATGACCTGAGACACTCAACCAACTGAGCCACCCAGGTGCCCAAAAACTCTTCTTAAAATAGGTATGTTTTAAAAATATTAGCCAGAAATCATAGTTATTTGATTTAATAAATGTCAGGAAATATCTACTAAGCATCTACTAAGTGCGAGATAAGAGTGTGTCTTCTGGGGAAGGGAGGGCATAAGATACAATCCCTGTCCTCAAGGAGGTGAAAAGTCACCAGGGAGGCCAACCAGAGGATACAAGTAACTCTCCTTGCTGGGTAGAATGTAGTGACTACCACAAACAGCACCAGCCAACACACTGCAGGAGGAAACAATGAATTTGAACTTGGCGAGGATCAGGACAGGTTCAGAAAGGAGGCAGCACTGGCCCTCAGAGAAGGGCATTTGTCCTTTGAAAAGATTAGATGAACTCTGGTGGCCCCCTAATTGGTGAATTATTTCAAGTCCTGTGCCTATTCTGGGCCAAAAACTGGAAGAAAGTTTAGCATCCTGGCTTTTCTTCCCTGAAATGGGCCAGCTCCTTGTTCCTGAGGATCATGTAGTGTCCCCCAGCTGGTGCAACACCCTGGGACAAATGGGGTGCTGCACACATCCCTGACCCCACCCACTGAACTCCTGCTCATCCTCAAAGGTCGCAGTTCAGTGTGACCTCCTCTGAGACTCCCCACCCCTCTCCCCCTGCTGGTGCGGTCACCCTCTCCGGCCACAGTGTCTGATTTCAATGGACAGAGAGAGGAATTGGCACTGTTTCAGACCGTCTTAGTCAGCTGTTTGCTTTTCAAAAATGCAGTATCTCCCCCTGCAGGAATAAAACTAGACAAGGAAAGCAGGGATTTGGCTTTTCTGTTGCCTCTGTGTCCTCAGTGCCTGATAAATCATAGTATTTACTAACTATTTGTTGAATGAATTAATGAATAGTAATAGATCAACTCATCCTTCCCCTGGCTATTTCATCTCTCTGATCTGTTAGTTTTTACAGGGAGAGATCAATGGTTTTAGAAAATATGTAGGATTAATGTTACATGGATGTAATCAATCAAAAATATTCATACTTGGGACCACCTACTTGGCTCTGGCAGTAGAGTGTGTGACCTTGATCTCAGGGTTGTGAGTTCGAGGCCCATGTTGGGTATAGAGATTACCTAAAAATAAAATCTTTAGAAAAATATATTCATCCTGGAGTTCAGTATGGCAACTGGCAATTAGCAATTTCTCAGACTTTGGTTCATGAAGTTTTCAGGAAAATCCACACACTACACAGCACAGTACAGCTCGCCGTTCCCCCTCCTGCCCTCGTTTCTTTCAGTAACCATTTAGTAAGCATATATTATGCACCAAGACTATGCAAGGCACTGCAGTTACAAAGCTGAGTGCCATAGACAAGGGCCCTGCCCTAACGGCATGAAGTCAAGGGGGAGAGAGAGTCCAGGAAACAGCACCAATGAAGAACAGAGGGATAAGGGTCACCGCACCCCCAGGAGGGCTAGGCCTGGTCCTGGGGCTGGTGGTAAAAGAAGGCTTATTTGAGTACCATTTGAGGTGAAGTCTGAAGAAAAAGTAGGGATGTGCTGGGGGTGGGAAGCAATGTTGGCAAAGAGAGCCTCAGGCCAAGGGAAAAGCAAGTTCAAAGGCCCAGAGGTGAGAGCAAGCTTGGCACATTTGTAAAATGGAATCTCACTCTTGTTGGAGGCGACTGAAGGGTCCAATGCCAGGGAACATGGGCCTTTTTATTCAACACCAAGAGCAAGAGAGCAGGGAGGCAGTGTGGGTCACTGGTTGTGCCTTGGGAGATGACTGGAATGTAAGCTCCATGGGGTAAGGACACTGCCAGCTTATTCACCATCTGAATAAGGGGCCAGGAACACAGCACATTCTTAACAACCATTTGCTGAGTGAATGAATGAAGCACCCTGAGATGACCTCAGCCCTCTCTTCGAAGTGTCACCAGGCCCCAAGGCCTCATAAGACTAGGAGGTGTCTCAAGAGCTGGCTGGTCTGCTCCCTCCCCTCCAGGCTATCTGACCTGCCCTTAAAACTCTCAGAGGTGACATTATCTTGTATAAAGTATAGCAGCATGACTCGGAAATGCAGTTCTTGAGGGCATACACATGCAGGTGAGGGGCAGAGGATCTGTCCCATTATTTGGTGAGTCACAGCAGGACAGACAGGAGCAGGGACAAGAGTCCTTAATGCTCAGACTGGCAGGCCAGGCAGCAAGGGCATGCTGGCTCTCCAGTGTTATTCATCGTCTGTGAAGATGCCCTGGTGCCCCATTTCTCAATCTGCTCATGAAGATCAATGAGACCTGCATTCTCAAAGCAGCACCATCCAATGCAGAAATCGTATTTTCTGGTATAGTTGGCAGTGAGGAATTTAAAATCCATGTTTCTCTCCCACCTCTCAGTACCACACCCTAGCTGAATGCGGCCGGCTCTCTCAGAGAAGGCTACTGCGCCTGGATCTGGGAGATCCTGGCTAGGAAGCCGGGAAGAGTGGACACCACATTTAGCCTAGGCCCACCTCTCTCACCCTATCTGAGGTCCCGTTGCCTCTCACTTAAGCTGCTGCCCTGTTCCCTCTTCTGCCTCACCTCCCCTACTTCTCCACTGAGCAGCCAGAGTGACATTTTTAAAAAGCTAATCTGATCACGTCACATCCTAGCCTGCACTGCTTTCTCCTTCAGAAAAAAATTCTCCAGTGCTCGGCATGGCCTTACCCTGTCAATCTCCAGCCACAGCTGACTATTTTCTCTCCAAGTGAAACATGCTCTTCCTGGACTCAGGACCTTTGCACATGCTCTTCCTGATACCTTCTTTTCCCTACTCACTAGGAATATAAATTCCACTTCTTCTAGCAAGTCTTCCCATCTCTCAGGCTCTGTAGGTCACCTATTATCTAACTCCCATGGTACCCTGGACTTCACTGCAACACTCAGTTCACTGGGAATCCCTTTTATGGTGGGTAATCCCCACTAGAATGTGAACTTCAGAAGGTCCTTGTTGCATCTGCCTTGCTCCCCACTATATGCCTCATGTCTGGCACAGCAGAAGCTTGTCAAGTGAATAAATGAGGACTCCAGTCTTTGAACTGGCAGGAACAACGTGATCAACTAAAACAACAGGCAGAGAGAAACAGAAACATAACAGAACCTCATTACATTCCCTTTTTTTAAAAAAGATTTTTTTAAATTTATTTATTTGACAGAGAGAGAGAGCGATCACAAGTAGGCAGAGAGGCAGGCAGAGAGAGAGAGAAGTGGGGTCCCCACTGAGCAGAGAGCCCGATGCAGGGCTTGATTTCAGGACCCTGAGATCATGACCTGAACCAAAGGCAAAGGCTCAATCCACTGAGCCACCCAGGTGGCCCAGAATCTCATTACATTCCTAAGCTAAATGATCACCCCCACCCCAGGCTTGATTTCCTCTTATCATGGGCATGTATATTATGACAAGGCCTCAGTTAATTCTTCAGAACTGGTTTCTGGTTGGGCTTGGAGAAATATGAGCCTTGCCACCACAAGCCACCATGGTCAGTAAGCTAGAGCTCTGAAACAGTCGAAATCAAGTCAAGAGGCATTGGTATGTCTACCAGTGGCCTACTGCCCCTGCCACGGAGACAAGGAGCCCTCCTGCCCCAGCCTCACACAGCAGAACAAGGCCAGAAGGACCTGGAGCCTTCACTCATTTTGTCTTACCTTCTGTCTTATTTTCTTCCCCCCAGCAAGGACAAACAATAATTCAGTAAAGGAAATATGAGTAATGGAAAGAAAGAGAAAAAAAATAAACATATCAAAATGGGCAGTGTCCCTTGGGCCCCTACTTTTAAAGAAAACAGGGAGAGTAGATTTGGAGACATTTCAGTGACTCTGCTAAAAAGGAGAAAAAATAATCAAGCTGGCCTCTCCCTTTACAAGCTGGATTCCTTATCTCTCTCTTGCTATAGAAAGAAAGGATTTCCCAGGCCAGGGGTTGTCCACTCTGGCCTGCATCAGAATCCTGTGGGGAGATGAGCTGAGCTGGCAAACGCCAGCCCCCGACTCAGGTCCAGTGAATGAAAACCCCTGGGGGAGGGGCCCTCACACGATCCCCCCACCTCCACCTCCACCCTTCCCTGCAGGGAGGACCCTTTCTGAGGAACAAAGCTCAGGAGTCAAAGGCAGAGTTTCTGCCCTGGGTCCACTGCCCTAAGGTCCAGCTCAGGGTAGAAACTCAGATGTGCTCCCGGGGTCCCCAGAGTCAGGTACTGAAACACTTGTTTAAAGTAAATGGAAAAGGCCTAAGAATATCAAAAGAATTACTGCAACACAGACAGCTTTATAAAACAATGAGCAATCATCCTGTGGATCTCTGGTGAGGCTTACCCTGTTTTGATTAAAAACTCAAAGAGGGGGGCACCTGGGTGGCTCAGTGGGTTAAAGCCTCTGCCTTCGGCTCAGGTCATGATCTCAGGGTCCTGGGATCGAGGTCATGATCTCAGGGTCCTGGGATCGAGGTCATGATCTCAGGGTCCTGGGATCGAGCCCCGCGTCGGGCTCTCTGCTCAGTGGGAAGCCTGCTTCCTCCTCTCTCTCTGCCTGCCTCTCTGCCTACTTGTGATCTCTCTGTCTCTGTCAAGTAAATAAATGAAATCTTAAAAAAAAAAAAAAAAAAAACACCTCAAAGAGGCTCTGTTACCTGGATCTCAGGAGTTGGGAGAGGAAGTAAGCGAAGTCCTCTGAACAGAGCAAGCACTTCTCTCCTCTATGGAAGGGTGGGGTGGGGTGCGCTTTAGAGAAAGCCAAGCAGCCTTTAAGGCACATCCCCCCACCCATGCCCATGGCAGAAAAGGAAGAGGGGAGCAGGAGACTCTACAGCCCAAACCCAGCAGGGAGGCTGGTCTTTTGTGAATTCCCAAAATATGAAAGACAGTCATGCACACACTCCGACCAGATGCCATCCTTACAGCCACCCTGTGAGCAGGTACCGTTCACGTGAGGACAGATTCAGACCGCAGGAGTGGCTTGCCGGCAGCCACGCATCTAGCTAGAAAGGGGTGAGTCAGAGGTATTGCCCGTCGGTGTAATACCTGAATCACAGTGATTTCTTACCTTGTATCTTGGCTGTCTCTTATTTTAAATACAAGGACAGACCCCATTTGGAAGGTGACATGAGTGAGAATTCTCAGTCGTCTGCTGTTTTTATTTTAGGCTGTGTCAAGCCTTACCTCCGCCTGGGAGATGAAGCAGGTTCTTAGTTCAGTACGTGTTACTGACGGCCTTCACTACATTGTGCTCTGCGGCAGGCACAAGAACCCCAGGTTAAGTAACTGGGAGGTGAGGTCCCCCTTGTAAGAATTTATGGTAAATTTACAAATTCACAGTGGATTAAAGAGACAGACATAAAGCACTGGCAGGTAGTTTTACCAGAGGTCTGGGAATTGCTGGGTCATAGAGTCATCAATGCCGGCAGATTTAGAGAGGAGCTGAGCTTTGACCAGAGGTCAGGAATGGTTTGTCAGAGCAGAGAGGCAAGGATGGTGCAGTGAAGCAGTAAAGAGGCCAAGCATCAATCAAAAGACAACTCCAAGGCTGCCCACAGCCAACGCTGCCTCCCCGCATTCTGCTCCCCCTGAGTCTCCGCCTAGTGGACTCTGGCAAGTGCCCGAGTTCACGCTGCAAAAGCAACCCTCTGCTTGGGTCACGCATCCAGAAACGCCTACGGTGAAATCCCAAGAAGGGTGCTGTGCACCCTCAGAGCACCTTGAGACAAGTGGGGCAAGGCTCCCATTTTATGTGGTGATTCTGAAACCGAAGTCAGCAGGTCTGAAATTTTCAAATTAATTTCTCCTCTACCTTGAAGGGCAGACATATAAATCAGAAGGGAAGACCATGTATGACAAGGAGTAAAATGGAACTTAAACCCATAATGGGCAGAAACCTTCTGAATATTTTGAGTGAAAACCTTAACAAAATGCACATGCTTCCCCCAGCAATTCCACATCCATAAATCCTCCCCAGAGGAAGGGAGGATGCGAGGCACGGGGTGCAAGGATGACGAGAGCTGCTGTGTTGTAATAGCGACAAACAGTACACAACCAAGTGTCCGACAGAAGATCAGCTCACAGAATTTTGCATGTCCACAATACGGAATCCTATAATCCTCTGTAGCCATTACGAATGGAGACAGAGATTTATGTTTATTATTTATTTATTTTTAAAGATTTTATTTATTTATTTGACAGACAGAGATCACAAGTAGGTAGAGAGGCAGGCAGAGAGAGAGAGGAGGAAGCAGGCTCCCCGCTGAGCAGAAAGCCCGATGTGGGGCTCGATCCCAAAACCCGGGGATCATGATCTGACCTGAAGGCAGAGGCTTTAACCCACTGAACCACCCAGGTGCCCCAAGATTCATGTTTATTAACGAGGAAAACAATCCTAATGTATTTAGTCAAGTCTGCTTATAAATAAGCAGATTATAAAACAATTGATATATATGTATAATTTTACGAAGTGGAATCATGTGATTCTACTTTCTTCAGACCAAGCCTGAATCCATTGAATAGAATTGAAATCATATGGAATAAACTCTCTGATCACAGCGTAATTAACTGAGATATCAAAAACCTAACTAGGAAAACTGCCAATATTTTCAATTAAACAACACACTTTGAAATAATCCTTCAAAAGAACATTTATAGGGTAAGGAGAATTTTTAGAGTAATTTAAACTGAACAATATACAAAATATAGCATATGAAAATTTGGGGAGGCAACTAAAACAACTCTTAAAGGGAAATTTTATCTTTAGCTACTCATATTAAAAAAAATTAAGGTCTAATATTGATGACCCAATATTCTGCATGAAAATAAGTAAATAAGGGCACCTGGGCAGCTGTCGGTTAAGGGTCTGGCTTCAGCTCAGGTCATGGTCCCAGGAGTCCTGGGATCAAGCCCCTCATCAGGCTCTCTGCTCAGTGGGGTTTCTGCTTCTCCCTCTGCCTGCCCCTCCTTCTGCTTGTGCATGCTCTCTCTGACAAATAAATAAAATCTTTAAAAAGATATTAAAATAAGTAGATAAGTAAGAAAATAAATAAATAAAAGGGCAAAGTAAAGTAAAAGTAAGCCAAAATAAGAAAAATGAAAAATAAAGATAGCAACAAAACAGAAATCAGGCAAACAATGCAGAAATCTAAGAAAGCAGAAAGCTGTCTTTCTGTTTCAGGAAAATCTGCGATATTCCTATATATAAGGCCCTTTGTAAAAGGCTTCTATCCCTATGAATAGACATGTTAACAGAAGTTATCTTTGGCTGATAGGATCAGGGACAATCTTTAAAGACTTCTTACTGACATTCATCTGTAATTTTCTTGTTTTTCTATCCCTCTTTTATATTTGAGGGCTTCTAAGGGGACTGACATCCTCTGCTTATTTGCTGAAAAGCAACAGACCCTATTAACCCTTTGTTTTACAAAGGAAGGGCAGGGACCCCTGATGATACAGAAGTTCTGAGTGGTAGGAAGGTATCTCTCTCGATCAAACTGTAGAGAGAAAAGGAGCCCCCTTTGAAGTTTCCTTCAGTTACTAAGACTTTATTCACGGAGACAGCTTTGGGCTGGTGCAATTATGTTTTCAATTGCTTCCCTCTTTCTGCAAGCAAAAGGGCTGCCAGGGCAGGAAGCAGAGCCTAATTCACTATACTTACCTCAAGACTGTCTTCTGTTGTTCATGGGATGCTTAATTAATATTAAGCATTAATATTAAGCATTAATACTTGAGAGAGAAAGCTTCCTTTAAACAAGGAAATGAAACTGAAGTAAAGCCACACATCATTAGTTTAAATACAATTCACAAATAAGGAATTTGATAAGGAGATAGCAATCAAAATGAGGAGCACATCTGTACTGGGGTCCCAAGGAAAATGGTGTGAAGCTCTGGGGAGGAAGAGACTGCCCCTGTGGGTGTATCAGTGCACACTGGACTGTCCCCACAGGTCCGTCAGGCCTTGATTGCTGTCTGTCTTGTCACTGCAGTATAAAAACAACAGCACAGAAATAGTAAATGTGCAATTTGCTCAGGTGATGGCCCAGGCAGTAGGAAGACCATTTCAGAACAGGATTCCAAGTCCAGATAAATCCTGCTGGGAGGATGATTGATGTGGGAGGTTTCTAAGAGCAGATAACATTTCTTTGCAATGTTTGTGCAGAGGAAAGAGGCCCTCCACAGGAAGAAGGTCAAGGCCAGTCTATTTTTATAAAAGCATTTCAAGTGGTTTAGTGGCCTTATTTCCTGTGGTTCCCAGGAATCCTGCAACAGGCTTCCAGGAGGATGTTGGTGATAGGGAGCAGAGACTTGCTGAGTGACAATCAATAATTATCTCTATATTTGCTTCACTTTTTCCAATAAAAATAATCTGGGGGAAAAACACTTGCTCTAGAAGAGCAGAGGTCAAGACAACGAAGAGTAGAATGGGACATGAAAGTCCCTTAGTACGCGGCAGAGTCCCCAGGTCAAGATTTTGCAAGCTGAAGACTGATTTATTCACTCATTCCCTTTTATTCAACAAATAATCAAGCATCCCTTCTGTCCCAGGCACCGTTTACGGGTTGGGGAGAAGGTGGTAAATAAGCATGGCTTCTGCCCTCCAGGAGCTTACAGTCCACTGGGTGAGGAAGACATCGGTCAGGTCAACACAAGTATATATATATACTTAATTACAAATGGTGAACAGGAGGTAAAGAAGAGACTAATGGAGGCGGAGGTGAGGATAGAACTTAGATTGGGAGGTCAGGGAAGACCTTTGAGGAGGTGGCTTCAGCTGCCATCTGAAGAGTAAAGAGGAGCCAGCCAGGGGAAAGTGCTAGAAAGTGAACAACAATGTGTATGAAGGCAGTCATGTGGAAAAGACCACACTAGCCTCAAGAATCCAAGAGAAGACAGGAGTGGAGGAGTGGAGGAGTGAGTTGAATGCAGTGGGCAAAGCGAGGGAATGGTGGGAGGTCAGGCCAGACCACCCAGGAGCTGGCAGGCCATGGTAAGGATTCAGAATTCACTTTATGGGAATGAAAAGCTATAGAAGGCTACAAACAAAAAGTTGATGTAGGTTTTCAAAGAGATAAATGTGATGGGAGGGGCCAAGGACTAGAGAGAAGGCTATTTCAGAAGTTAAGACAGCGGACTGGACTGGGTGTTGACAGTAGGTACTAAGTACATAAATTTGATAGCTCCTGACTTAACCATAAGAGCTTAGGAATTCAACCAGCATACAGGGCTGGGACTAACGTGAGGCAAGGGAGGCACTTGCTTTGAGCACAAAATTTACTCAGAAACCAAGATAAATAATATTTTAGTGCAATATTTTTTATTTTTATTTATTTTTAGAAATTTTATTTTTTTTTTAAGATTTTATTTATTTATTTGTCAGAGAGAGAGAAAAGAAACTGAGCACAAGCAGGGAGAGCAGAAGGCAGAGGGAGAGGCAGGCTCCCCGCTGAGCCAGGAGCCCAATGTGGGACTTGATGCCAGAACCCTGAGATCATGACCTGAGCCAAAGGCAGCCGCTTAACCAACTGAGCCACCCAGGTGTCCCAAGTGCAATATTTTCTGAAGTTTATGTGTTTCTTAAGTAATCTCTACACCCAGTGTGGGGCTCAAAGCCATGACCCAAGATCAAGAGTCATGTGCTCTTCTAACTGAGCCTGTGTGCACACCCTTTCGTGCAATATTTTTTTGAAAAATCAAATTTAGGGCAAAACTATCCTTGATGAGCAAAACAAATTTCTTTTAAAAAGACAGGATCAGCAACATGCTGTGCCAAGCCACATAAGGAACCGGAGGCAAAAGGAAAACGTCTGTAATACTGATAGTGTTTATACTTAAAATTTTTATATTTTTTCATTTCCTCACTCTTGTTCTGGCTAAGCTGACCTTCCCCACCTGTAAACCAAGAGGCCACCACATCACCTTCTGCTCTTCAAGTAGACAGTATGCAAAGAAAACTAATGACAAAAATCATCGCAAGCCCCCTGGTGGCACAGATGCTACTCTTTTTCCTGATTCTGAGAAAAAAAGTACACCACAGTCGCTCCATAAATACTTGGTTTTTTTATTTT
Organism: Mustela erminea; assembly: GCF_009829155.1. NCBI lineage: Eukaryota > Metazoa > Chordata > Mammalia > Carnivora > Mustelidae > Mustela > Mustela erminea. The sequence goes on from NC_045616.1 coordinate 84,940,116, forward strand.
TATTTTTAAAATTTCTTTTCGGTGTTCCAGAATTCATTGTTTATGCACCACACCCAGTACTCCATGTGCCCTGCATAATACCTATCACCAGGCTCACACAACCTCCCACACCCCTCCCCTCAGTCATTCCACAAATATTTCTGATAGTGTTAACAGCTGATATCAGGCTCTTCATATTTTAGGAACTTTGCCAGAAACTGGTAAATACAATGATCTCATTTTACGCTCACACCAATCGAGTGAGGAAGGTATAGCATTATCCCTGTTTTACCATGATTGGCGTTTACCATGATAGGCTAGCATTTAGTGAATACAGGAAGAAAGAAAGAAAGGATATACAGATTGAAGGTTAAATGAGAGAAAAGAAAGTGATGGGCCTCTTACTATTCCTTAGAAGTTCTATCTGGATAACCAGTGATTCCAGCTCTCTAGGCAAACACTCTTCTCTGACAAACACTAATTACCACACTTAAATGGACCTGTACAGAAAGGAAACTAAACTTAAATACCACCTTTTTCCATAGAGATTATTTTTGTGAGTTAGGTGTGTTAAACTGAACAGCTTTCCTAAGAACATATTTCTTGAATTCATTCATTCCCAAATATTTACTGAGGTATCACTGTACATCAGGCACACATCGGGGTGCTCTCATGTGGGAGCAAATCAAGCCTGAATGTGGGTCCTCATGAGGCTTATAATCCACTGTGTGTGTACATGTGCATGTGCGTGTTGGGAGATGTGTTGGCAAGAGACAGTCAATAACTAGGAAGCAAACACAAATATAAGATCATAAATTATCGTAAGTGTTACAGAAGTATAGACAGGGAAGTGAGGGGAGATGCCTAGATAGGGTGGGCCCGACACATTTAGACTCCAGCAGGAAAATATCTTGCTTCCCATAATATTTATGTTGCTGAAAATGCTGTGAAGAATTTTTGCAAATCAAATCAACCAAACTCCCACCACAGAATATGAAATTTTATAACCTAATGATTTACTTCTATGGAGAACAGTTTTGAAAAGGAACACTATGAACTTATTTTCTACCCAAACGCATCTATGGGAAAGGTCTTCCCACCACTGAAGGATCAAGAATATAATACTGGAAAACACCGGAAAATGTTCTGCCTTCTGTCTGTCCTATCCCTATAGGCCCATCTAAACATCTAGATTTATGGAATTCCCGAGGAGCCCCTTGAACTCGCCAACACCAAGGAGGAACCAAGGAATGTATGACCTTTAAAAGCCGGCAGAAATTACGCACAAAAAGATGGCAGCCTAGTGAAGTAAGAAATCCTTCTGACATTTCTTCTTGCCTCCTGTTGCCTAATCTACTTTCAGAGGCCAATAATGTAGAAATTGTCCATTTTTCAAACAACCCCACCCAACAGAGTAGCACTTTGATCTCAAAACAAGTGAGGAGCAATGGACGGTGCAAGATAGAAATGGCTTTGAAAGGTCAGTCAGAAAAAAAGAAATAAACAAGGAGAAGAACCATGAGGAGTTGAAGGAATGAAAGCAAACCCTGCTTTGAACTACCTGCCAACTTGAATGCAAACTCCCCTGAGAGGCCATGGTTGGCAGATGAGCATACTATCAAGGTTACTGGTACCTACCAATGCTTGCGATGTGCAATGAGCACCTTCCCGGATATGCCAGACACTGGGGGCTGAAATTTATCTCTTAGTTTACCCTCTTGGATACAAGATTTTAACACACTTTCAAGCTCTTTCATCCCTTATCAAACCCAGTCCTTGCCCAGGGCCTTCAGTGATATTCTCTTACTTCACCTCCTTCCCATAACACCCACCTGGTTCCTGCCAACAGCTAGGCTGTGGATAGGGCTGTGTGTGGAACACCAATGTGGATAGGGCTGTGTGTGGAACAACATGGCCAAAGGACTATGAGAGCCATTGGGCCTGCTGAAATGAGGCAAAATGTGCAGATGGGGGAATGGTCCCTTTTAGACTTTTTTTGTGGGATCAAAGGGAGCTGGCAAGTGAAAGGAGCCTCTAAAAATAGCCAAAGCCCTTAAAAAGAAATCATGCAAAAGGAAACAAGGTTTATACTGTCCTAATGTAGGCTCTGCAAAAACTAAGCCCCAGCAGGCAAGCACCGGGACAGCTTATTATTTTTTTCCTGCCCTTTGGAGACACCCACTGGGTCCCTTTGCAAATCCTGGGCCCTGCTCCCCCCGCCTGCTTCCTGCATAGTGCTAGAAGCCTCTGCAGGAATGTAGCTCTCCTGGGGCACAGCCTGGGCCTCCATGGCCCACTTTCAAGATCCAGAATAGACTCTGACATGTGAAATGAGCTCCACGGGGTTTACAATCCTCCTTCGCATCCAAGCACCTTAAACACAAAACTTCACACCAGGATTGCTAACCATTCTTCCAGAGACGCCTGGAGATCATCTGTCTGGCAGAAATCTGAGTTTTGTCCTTTTTACTCTTCAGTGTTCTGAACACACTTGGGGCCCTTGGAAATGAGGCTGACCAACAGAGGGCTGACATAATAAATTATGTCTTGGGGCTCAGGGTTTTGCTCTTGGCTCAGCCACAGATTTGCTTTGATAAGATGTTCAGCCTCTCTGTGTCACACTTCTCTTGACTAGAGAAAAAGAGAAAGGGCTCATCTATCCCATGTCATAGGAGGAATAGGAAATAAACAATAATTACCAAGTATGTCTTACAGCATCTACACACAACAGGCATCCAGAGATGCCTGCTTACTCATATGAAATGTTTGGTGAGACTCCAAGTGCCATAAAAATGTAAATAACCAATGCCTGAAACCATAGGCTCACATTAACAACCATAACAATGCCTTCTATTTCCCAGGCGCTACCCTCCCAGGCCTTCGGGGCTCTAGTCCTCCTTCATAGCACTGCCACAAGATCAGCACGCTCAATGGCTCCATTTTACAGAGGAGTCAGGTGAAGATCAGATAGGTTAATGACTTGGCCAGTCAGACAAATGGTTAATGAGACACAGCAGAAACCAAAGCCCAGGTCTACAAGAACTTCCCTTTTTCCTGGCCTTTCCAGCCCAGTCGGAAGTAGGACTATCCACTCGGTTCCCCCAGTAGGCTCTGGCCTCACCCCAGCCCTTTGAAAGCAATGGCAAGTGATTCTACTGTGACAAAGGCCAGGAGGGACTTGACTGCCATCTTGGGTCATCTTGGGGAAGAAGCATCACAGTGATGATCAGAAAAGTGCTGGTGGGGTATTTATAGCACTGAGAGAGAGGCCATTCTGGGTCAAGGGAGGAACCTGCAAGGACTCCATTCAATAGACACAGCATCTGTTGATGGGGCTACGGGAATTATAGGGAATGGGAGGGCGGGGGGTGGCGCAGGGGGGTAAACACAATAGAGAAGCTAAGGGTCAGTTATCCAAAGGGCCTTTTGTCTCTTTCCCGTATATCTTTGACAGTTACAATCATGAACTCTGTGGTTAGAAAACACTACGTTCAGATCTTGACTCTGACACTGATTTATCTGCGTGACCTTAGACAACCTGTTTAAACTCTCCCAGCCTTGGTGTCCTTAGCTGCAAACTGGGGATAAAAAAAAGCCATGCCTTGAGTTCAGTTCAGGGCAGCCTCCCTGTTCAGTTAATTAATCTTTGGGACATGAGCAGGGTAAGGTAGATGATTACATAGAAAATACTACTCTATTCATTTATCTCTCAGCCGACAGAAAGAGAGAGAGAGAGGAAGGAAGGAAGGGAGGAAAAACGGAAAGAAGGAAGAAGGGAGGAAGGAAAGAAGGAAAGGGAAAAGCAATGCCCATGTCACAGAACTTCACCAAGGATTAATTAAAATAATGAATGTAAAGCACTTGGGACAGTACTTGATACATAGTAACTGTTCAAGAAAAGGTCACTACTTTTTGATTTATGAACTTATTTGATTATTTATGGGTATGTCCAGAACAGGCGATCGGGAAACCCACGGTAGGGCAAGCCCTCAGCCTTTCCAGAGAGATAACAAACACATATTTCAAAAGACTGAGTTTGGAGAAGCCAAATTTTATAGGTCAGGAGGGAAGAACAAAAAACACCTAGCAGACCGTCTCCCTACGAGCTGGAAGGTCTGCAGACTGTGGGAAAGGAATGTCCTTGGGGGCTGGTCCTGGAGATTGTAACTTGCACAACATTTTCAAAAGAGTTTCGGAGGCACGTCAGTGAGAACAGCCTTGAGGACACCCCTGGAGCAGCTGCAGAACCACTTTGCTTCTGGCTGGAAGCCCAGGGCTCTACAGCATCCACCTGCAGGCAGGATACTTCCACGTAAGAAGTGTGGAGGTCTTCAGGCTGGCCCAGAGCCCGCAGGATGCTACGGACTGAGGAGCACCCGCACGGCTCAGACAGGCCTGTGGCCTGCCAGGCACATCGCTGCGCCGGGGAGTGCACCATTTCTCTTCTTGGAGGGTGTTCTCTCCAAGCATTAAACTAATACCTGACCTCCTAAGAGGGTGTGTGTTTTGGGGGCGGAAGAGCCAGAACCCAGGGAACTAATAACAGATACTGGAAGAGTTCCCAGGGAATGTGTGTGTCTCTGCTGTTTCCTATTCCTCACGAAGCAGTGCAGGGGGTAAGAGTGGGACTGAGCTGTTGGGTGAAACAGCTAAACTGGATTTCCAGGCTACAGGTGGTCCATGCATCTCTGCCCCTCCAACCGGAAGCTCAGCTGGATCGATCTGGTATGGCCAGATTATAACCTCCTTAAAGACAGACAGCGATTTCTACTGCAAGCCCAGAATCCCTTCTCTGAAAAGCTTTGGGGCTAGGTATGTTTCTGAATGGCGATGCTGGGGGATTTTAGACAGGTGGTTTGGTACGTATATTGTATATTATGGAAGAACTTCAGTGGGGCCCAGGGCCATCCCCTGTCATCAAACACACTGGTTGGTGATTCTGCACCAGATTACACAAATATTAACATAAAGGGTGATAGATAAAGACTTTACATGGTCTCAGGACATTTGGGATCAGGTTTGGCCCCAATTTGAGTTATGAAAGAATGTCTAGTTTTTAAAGCTTTTTTGCATCTCAGAATGTAGATTAGGGATTTCGGGTCTTTCTTTTCATTTCCGTTTCTTTCTCCTTATTTTCTTTTTTAAATTTCCAGAACAGTCTGCCTGTGGCAGGTGCTGAGTGGAAGTGGTTGGCATCTAGAGCATGACATCTTGATCTCTCTCAAATAATATTTGATCCTGGAAGCCAGGGGATGGTTTATTCTCAGTGATTTGGGGATTCTTGAGGATTAGAAGGATTCTAAATTAAAGAACAGGAGAGAAAGACATTGAACCCACAGGCTCTCTATCATCCCAGACAGTAACACACAAACCTATGAATACACTGAGAATGGTGACTAGTACACAATATATTCAGTCCCCGAGTAAATGAGAGGAGGGCATCACAGCACATCAGCAAATGGTAAGCTTTAACTGATTGCTTAGGAAATGATATTTTAAAAAATATCACTAAATACTACTAAATGTTAAACTCAAGTTTGTTCAATGCTAAGTCAGTAGCACAGGGGATTGGCAGAACAAAACAACAAGCGACACGGAGAATGATAATCAAGCTAACGTCCGTGACTGCTTACAAGTTTTCAAATGCTGGGTTTAGCACTTTATACATGTGATCATTGAACACAGCAATTCTGCACGGTAGCTAACGGGGCCCATTCTGCAGATGGGGAAACTGAGGCTCTGTGAGACCGAGTGAGTATCCAGCCAGGGCTGAAACCGGAGTTTAGTAGTATGCTGGTGAACCAGCTATCAGAGAAAAGGAGGGAAGGAAGGAAGGCGGGGTAGGGGGTGGGAGAGGAAGAAAGGGAGGTAGAGGGAAAAAAAGAGAGAGAAAAAAAGTCCTGATCACACTATTTTCCAATTTCTGTGGTGTAAATAGTCTCAAAAGGAGTAATTTCAAGCCCATTAATGATTTACTAACCTGAATATTTAAAAATTGGCTTTCACAAACCTGGAGGTACCTCCTCCTGTACACGTGGTCGAGTCCACCCCAGGGCCACGTCCACAGTTTGCCAAACCAACTCTGGAAGATGAGCTTGCTGCTTATGAAGCACAGCTTTCCTGGGAGCAGCAGACCACGATGCTAGCCCTGCCAGTGAGCCACAGCCACATTCCTACCCAGGACCCAGTACAGACCCCTAAGGCAGGGAGTAAGGGGGAAAAGACAGAAGAAAACCCTGTCTCCCTCTCTTCAGGCAAACTTTCCTTCACCAGAGGGTGTGAGGTGGGCTACTGCCAACCTGGCCCTCCCTGACAGAAATAACAAAACCTAGAGCTCTTTTTAGGCCTCACAGGCTGTTCCGCAGTGCGAAAAAGAAGTCAGACTCGAGACTAAAAGATCTGATCCATTTTTGAGATCCGTCAGTTCCCAAATATCACCTTTGAAAAAGTAAGGAAGTGTCTTCTACAAGATGGGGTATATTTGCGTTCATATGTTTGGGTCTGCTTTTAACCAAGGGCAGGGTATTCCAGCCTAATTTGAACCCACTTAAAATACATTTGGGGTCTTGGTTTAGCCTCTCTGTTAATACCTGTAAGGTCCCCACCTTCAAAGTAGGTCTTCTGATAACATGTTTCCCCTAGAGGCTCCTAGGAAAAGACTGGCCTGGTATTCAATCCACAAATACGCCAAGGGCAATGATTACGTGTAGGCATTTGCTAATAAATTCAGGGCCTAGAAAAAGAGGCAGAGCTTCTTTCTGGAGCTTCAGAGACCAGTAAAGGAGACAGTCAGGTAACCTTAGTTAAATGATATGCAGTCACTCAATAAACGAATATTTATCAAGGGCCCATTAGATGCCAGGCATTTTGCCAGGCGCTGGGCTCCCATGGTGAGCAAGGCAGATTGGTTTGTACTGTCGTGGAGCTGACAGTCCAGTCATAAATGGAGAGATTAATTAAATAATCACAAGAATGAATGTGTAATTAAAAAATGTAGTAAGAGAGCCCGGAGGAAATGTTAGATGGTCCTATGAGAATGGGAGGAACCTGACCCAGTTCCAGAAAGTCAGCAAAGGCTTCCTTGAGGAATTGGTAACTGAACTAGGACTTGAACAAAATGTAGGTGTTCACCAGGCGAGTGGGGTGGGAGGAAAGACAGGAATTGTGTCTAGAGAGAGGGAACCATGTAGGCCAAGATCCTGGGTGAACAGGGGCGCAGGGGTTTCAGGGAAATGGAAGGCCAGTGTGGGGAAAAGAGTGTGGTGGGTGATGCAGCATGCAGGGACGCCAAGGCTGGTCCTCAGAACCCTACAGGCCCATTAAGGCCTTAGAACTTTTCTTAAAAAGCAAAAGGCAACTTGTAGGTATGTTTTGTAATTGAAGCGTAGTTGACATACAATATTACATTAGTTGTAGGTGTACAACACAGTGACTCGACACTCATATACATTATGAGACAATAGGGATAAGGCCTTAGTCTTAATCCCAAGCAATGGGAAACCACTGGATGGTTTCAGTGGGGATATACGTGGCAATTATAGCCAGGGCTTCCATAGGGTAAATGATGTGCTACTAGAGGAGCACAGAGGGAATCAATTAAAATCTTAAACTGGTATGTGTGGTGTGGAGGGACAGGAGGGAAGTTAGGGCTGGGGATGCGTCCACATCGGCTTTCTGGAAGAGGACGTATCTGAGATGAATTTTTGAAGGGAGAGGATGACCCAGCCCAGCCACTGTGCAAGGGGGAGGGAGGGAGAAAGAATGCATCTGGGTGAGTGTGAGGGTGTGGGGGGACTACAAGAAGAACAGGCCAGTAAGAGAAAAGGCAAGAGAGTTAGGCAGGGACCTGATGATGAATACCTCCCAGGTCATGGCGGGGTCTGGGTTTTATCCTGATGGCTGCAAACAAGCCATGGACACAGCCAGAGGTCCTCAGCAGAAGGATGATCAGACTCCTGCCTTAGAAAGGACACTAGCAGCAGAGTTGACAGTGGATTGGAAGGTTGCAGTGCTAGGGAAGACACCTTTGCAGCCCAGGTGAGACAAGGCGCAGCATCAGCAGGGAGGAGCCAGTGTGAGGACGGAGAAGAGAGGATGATTTTAAGAGACATTGAAAAGGTGCAGTTGAATGGGCTTTGTCACCAGTGGTATGAGTGGGAGTGATTTTTGCTCTGCCCACAGAATAGTCAGAACAGAATGGATTCTTCTACTTGTGTTGACTCTTGCCTTGTGACCTGGAGCATGGTCAGTTTTTGCAAGTGTTCTATGCATCCTTGAAAAGAAGAGTGTTCACTAACTGTTGGGTGCAGAGTTCTGTTGTTAATTCATTCAGTTAAGTTTGGTGCACTTTAGTCTACACCCTTATTACTATGTTTTGTCTGTTTGCTTTAACATTTGTGACAGAAAGGTATTAAAGTCTCCTGCTATCATGGTGGACTTGCCAAGTTCTCTTCATACTTTTCATTTTTGTTTCATATGTTTGGAGGCTAAGTCACTAAGTATACATAAACTTTAGTTTTTCTATCTTTCTGGTGAATTATTCCACTTATTATGCAGTGATCCCTTTTATCATTCATCATTCTTTTTGCCTTAGACCTAACTTCTATGATATTAACATAACCACACCAACTTTTAACTTTTGTTAACATTGGTCTGGTATCTGTTTTTCAGCCTTTTGCTTTTAACCTTCTTGTGTCCTTATGTTTTAAACATGTCTCTTGTAATCAGAACGTAGGTGGAATTTTAAAAAACCCAGTAGTTAATAGATTTGGCCCATTTACATTATATTGTGGCTACAAATATACTTGGATTTATTTCTGCCACCTCATTTTGAGCACTGTTTTTGATTTTCTATTATTTTTCCGGATGCCTTTGGATAAGTACAGTTTTATTTTTTTCACCTCATTTCCCTTATCCCTACTAGTTGCTGGTTGGAATCACTGCATTCTATTTCATTTCTTTAAGCAGTTGCTCTTAACATTTAATAGGCATTTAATATTTGACTCAACAAAACCAAGGTTAATTAATATCTCTAATAAAGAGTTAATGCTTTTGGGTGATGCCATTGATAGAGACTTAGAGCCTATTTGGAACCAAAGGGGAGACCTATTTTACATATCCTTGGTTGAAGGACACATGTCCAATTATCAGATTGCCAGATGCCTATACGTATGCCTTTGGTGGCATTATACACTTTGTAGAATATTCTCTTCATGGGTATTTTGCATTACCTGTGCAGTGACAGGGGTTAAAAACAAATACATCAGTGTTTGCCTCTCCTTGATTCTTGGAACTCTAAGTTTTTCCAGCTAGCTTCGTTACCAGGGCCAAACTGAGCACAAATGCTCTCCGAAATAGTGGATTTCATAACGTCATTTCCACAACTGTCGATAAGCCGAGAACTGAGTGTAAAATGGGGATCTGGATTCTCTCTTACATAGCCATGGCTTACCGTCAGCTTCTTGATCCTCTCTGCTATGCTTATGGCTTAAACGATGGGGAAGGAATTTAGCTAATTTCTCCCAAATATGACAGGGAATGAAAAACTCTTATTTGCATACCAACAGAAAAATTACTTTAAATTAAGCATTCGATGGCCATTGATTAACCTAAACCACACCGGGCTTCAACTAGTTCAAGAGAACCAGTTATTCGTATCTCCTACAGGTCAGGTCACATTTTCGTACTTTTCAAGTGTTATGTATACTGTGCCCATTAGCCCTTCAGACAACTCTATGAGGTAGACAGAATGGGGATTCTTAGAAGAAACATCTCAGAAGGAGTGAATGACTCGCCGAGGTTCCCAGAGTCAACCTGTGCATAGCTGGGGCCATATGGTGTTGCTTATTATCCCAGATTGAAAAGTGACTGTTGTGTCGCTGGGCAGGCCCATATATTTACCATCCTGTTCACGCATCAGAGCTCAGGTTCTTTTTGAGTAGCTACAGATGACGAAATATGCCAGCCTTGGCACAGATATTCCAACAAGCATCACACTGCCCTCACTTTGTTGTCACTGGTAAGTCAAGAAATCTGGCTTTCCCTAAAATGTCACCAGCGCCCCAAATCTCAAAGGGCTGGGCTCAGCACACAGGGATGACATGGAGTCCACGGGGCTTGATTTTTTTCCATCCCTCAACGGATATACACAGATAAGCCCCACCCCTGCAGCCAACAAAAAAAGAATAGTAACAAGAAGCAGAGCTTATAAATTTCCATTATGGTTAACGCCTGATTTCATGTAGTCATGGATTAATGGATTCATTTATTAGAACAATTTGTGAAAATCCCCAAGGGCCCATACAGGCTGTTGCTTAATGGTTTTTATCATGTCATAGACTTCCTTTACTCCTTTCTTTTAAGGAATCCTGAGTAGGCAAGAAACTTAGGACTAACTATTGCTTAAAATATAGGTAAATTGTAAATAAAGCCAAAATAATAAAGGCTTTTTGCGCCTCTGGGGTTTTCTTCAGCAACAAAAAGGGATTTCATTTTTTCTTTTTTTAAAAGATTTTATTTATTTATTTGACAGACAGAGATCACAAGTAGGCAGAGAGGCAGGCAGAAAGAGAGAGAGGAGGAAGCAGGCTCCCCATGGAGGAGAGTGCCTGATGTGGGGCTTGATCCCAGGACCCTGGGATCATGACCTGAGCTGAAGGCAAAGACTTTAACCCACTGAGCCACCCAGATGCTCCAAGGATTTCATTTTTTGTATGTTTCAGCTGATTCATAAATCCCACTGCCACAGTCTATCAGCTTCATGTTGACTCAAGGCTCAGTTTCAGGAGTCAACGTGTTCTCCTCAGGTTTCCAGCTAAGGATATGAACTGCAGGGTGGTGAGAGCAATTGGAAGTCAGTACAGCCACCCCCATGACTGTCCCTCTTACTGGGGGGAGCAGGCAGAGAGCAGAGTTGTGGCTTTACAACTGCAGGGTGCACTGTGGTTGGGAGGAGAGGGATACCAGAGGACCTGCTGGCCTCTGGACAAGGTTGTTTACCTGGGAAGATCTCCATAGTGACGAAGCCCAGGCTGTCAGGTTTAGACGTACATGAGAATGTGAGCATTACGACAACCCTTGGCCAGAGATGGAGCCTCCACCCTCAGGAGCCTTCTGGTCTTTCTGGTCCCCCTTCATACCAAGGGGATAGAAGCAAGAAGGCAAATGGATAGAACCAAATCTATACCAGCACTTAGAAAACAACTCAGTGGAGACTCCCCACCAGTGCTAGATCTAGAAGGGAACCATCCTTGATACCCACACAGTCAGGGGCACACAGGGACCTCCACTTGAGGAAACCCAGGGACAATGACAAACAAAATCCTGTCCACCAAAGACTGACAATATGAATAGCTATTCATACAGTTAAATGGCAAACACCAGTATATAATTATTGTCTCCTGTACCAAATTAAGTATACAACTTAGCAAGTGCTTGGGAGGGGAAAAAAAATACTTATTATCTCTTGGCTGTACTTTAAGGCACCAGGATCTGATCACTGTTGCATGTTAATGGAGAGGTAATGGGTAAAGATGTCCAAGTTTGGAAAAACTAAACTGCTTTATATCAGAAGGGGATCCAGAAGTAAGGGGAGTGAAGAAGAGGAATGAGAGAGAAATTGAGAGGTTGAGTGAAAAAGGGCTGAACAGACAGAAAAAGAAACCATGAGAGGGAGAGGTGGGCCCATAGATGTAGAGGCTTTTGGATGAATGAGAAGGTTTGGAAGAGAGAATGTGAATCTGGGAAGGAAATGCAATATGCCCCACAAGGTAAAGTCTGCAGATATAAAGAACATCTTCGATCTGGTACTATATTATCTGAAAAGAGCTAGACAGAGTTTGACTATATGTGAAGGGGACATTTGGGTTTGCTTAACTTTAAATACATTTTATGTAGCATATGCAGAATTCCCTTTTGGGACTGTTAGAGGAACTACAAAGCACAGCTGAACCTGGGGTCCATGACTGGCCCCTGTGACTCAGACTGGAAGACATGGACCACAGACATTAAAATGCCTGGAGCAAAAGAAACAAGAGAGGTTTCCAGCATGAACCTTAATTCCAAAGTCACCAGATAAATTACTCAAATTTGTTGCCTTGACTTATGATGGAATTGCTTTCCATGTGAGCAGTTCTGTGAGGCTGCCCTGGGAATGGATGGATTGATGGAAGGAAGGAAGGAAGGCAGCAAAGATGGAAGGATGGATGGACGGAAGGATGGATGAGTGGAAGGATGGATGGATGGATGGATTGGATAGAAGGACGGATGGCAGGAAGGAAAGATGGATAGATGGATGGAAGGATCTATGGACGGAAGGATGGATGGATGGACGGAAGGATGCATGCATGGATGGATGGATGGAAGGATGGATGGATGGATGGATAGATGGGTGGGTGGATGGATAGATGGAAGGAAGGATAGATGGATGGGTGGATGGATGGATGGAAGGAAGTATGCATGGAAGGATGGGTAGATGGAAGGATGGATGGATAGATGGGCGGGTGGATGGATGGATGGACAGAAGGAAGGATAAATGGATGGATGGAAGGATGGATGCATGGAAGGATGGATGGATGGTTAGTAATGCAGGGCATACAGAAGACTGGCAGACTTCCTAATGCCTGGTGTTGTCAGGTCTCCAGGGAATGATGATAAGCCTGGAATCTCACTTCAAGATTGACATGGGGACAAAAGTTGGTGAAAGCCAACATCTGGGTCACAAATTAATAACTCAATGCATAACAAGCTCATGGGAGTAGATGTCTGTGCCACACAAGAGGTAAAAATCCCACTTACAGCAATGATACAGTATCAGTGAAGTCCCTTCACCTTTTCGTGGTGTTAAGGGCAAGTGATGGTTTTGTTTCAACACACTCCTTTTGAGGCTTGGCACTACCACCTAGGAGGTATTGACCTTAGAGAGGCCATCAAACATCTGAAAGCTTCAGCATCATTTTAGAAAAAACAGGAATATGAATGGCTGTCTCAAAAAGTAGTAAGGAATGTCACTCAAGCTAACTTGCTTGCGTGAATGGAGGAGGCGTGAATGGTGATGGTCATGATTATTACAAGGCCCCCTGATAATCACTGTACACAACCACCACCTGCTCACTCTTGTTAAGAAATTCCCGAAGTCGTCTTCCAGCTCTTCACCTCTTCCCTGAGTAGCCCTGTAGTGGCCAATGCATTGTTCTCCTAAATGGTGGGGCAAGAAGAGGTTTTAAAGTTCTAATGTTTGTTACTTTTGCTTCTTAAAACTTAGCTTTGTGGCACTGATACATCTTTACACTGATGGTATAAATCTCTACAGAGTGGGTGTCTAAAATATGAGAGGATTATACTGTGTAATATGGAGGCTTCCTCATCAGAATAAGTAGGTCTCATTTGAAAATAATGAGGAGGAAGATAGCCTTTGTACAAGGGACAGACCTGCCTTCTCTGTGTGATATTAGGAGGTAAGGAAAGCTGGGGAAGGATAACTGGCAGACCCTTCATCATGATCTGTCTCATCAGGTTTCCTTTGGTGTGGCGCCTGCCCTTAAGAACCCCCATGGAACAGCCACCATAGGCTTGTTCCCCGTTCCGGTACTGTTCCCACCAGCAAACCCTTTATGCATGAACCCTTCACTGTCCCTATCATGGGTGGTCTGCAAGGCCTCCATCCCTTTTTCTACGGGTCCCCAACAGTCAGGCTGTCAGAGCCGTCTGTGTCCACGGGGCCGGCAGTCCCCAGCCAAAACAGTGGGAGGATGGACAGCAAAACCTCAGTGCCAGCCTCTCGGCTTTTGTGGGTTTCAGCCAGGGCCCAGGTGTTATTTTAGTGCGACTCCAGTGTTTAATTTGAGGATATGTGTGGATCAGAAGGAGGGACCAAAACATTATTTTTTTTTCCCTTGGCCAAGTGATTAAATTTGAAATTCTAAAAAATGCACAGCCTGGTCCAAAGCTGTGTCCAATTGGGAAGTAAGAAATGTCCTGAAAATCCCTCCCAGGCCAGAGACCTTTCTTCCTTCACTGCTGCCCACCACACAGGCCCGTCTCCAGTGGCCATCACCTGGGTTGTCTGTGGCTACTGACCCACTGGGAGCCCCGTGCCCTGAGGCTCTCCTTCCCTGCTGGAAAGGGTACGCGGCCCCTTCACCGGCGGGACATTCTACAGGGTTGTCTGATTTCTTACAGCCTTGAAAGCACCATAACCAGTAGCCGCTGAGCCATGGCTGAAGGGGAAATCACAACCTTCACCGCCCTGATGGAGAAGTTTAATCTGCCTGCGGGGAATTACAAGAAGCCCAAACTCCTCTACTGTAGCAATGGGGGCCACTTCCTGAGGATCCTTCCAGATGGCACAGTGGACGGCACAAGGGACAGGAGCGACCAGCACAGTAAGCACCCATCTCTCTTGCAGCCTCCTGCCTTCCTGGTGTCTCAAGTCAAGGAGGCGAGCGGGGAGGCTGTCTACATATGGGTACCCTTTCTCTGCCTGACACACTCAGAAGCTTGTGTCCAGGGTCTAGGTGTAGAAAATAACACATTGTGAGAGCCCCAGCCTACCTAAAGGGGTCCTATACCAAGTTTTAGAAGGGCTCTCTGTTTACCTAACTCAACTGCTTTGAGAGCAGATATGGCTTCCACTGTTCAACTACTGTGGGTTTCTTTCTTTCTTTTTTTTTTTTTTAAGATTTTATTTATTTATTTGACAGAGAGAGAGATCCCAAGCAGGCAGAGAGGCAGGCAGAGAGAGAGAGAGAGAGAGAGGCAGAAGCAGGCTCCCCACTGAGCAGAGAGCCCGATGCGGGGCTCAATTCCAGGACCCTGAGATCATGACCTGAGCTGAAGGCAGAGGCCTAACCCACTGCGCCACCCAGGTGCCCCTGCTGTGGGTTTCTGTCATTAGGCCTGGCTCCCAAGGCTGGTGAGGGCCCTGCCTGTTCTCTGACAGAACGAGCCACATAGGGCTGGGCAGCAGTGGACCCTTCACAGAGACCTGGGCTCAGTTTCATGGTCACGGGCTCTCCAGCTTATGCTCCCACTGGGCCTGATTTGTGAAATCCTAGTTCATAATTATAGTCTTACACATCATAAATTATGCAGCGCTCACTCTACATATCACGCAGATGGGGCTGTGGTAACTGGGAGGGGTAAAGTCATTCTCTAGACCCTATAGAAACTGGAGAGTGGGAGCAGTGGGAGCCAAAGGCTCTCTCTTTCAGGCTCTCCTGCCAGCCCTCAGATGGTGTTGATAAATCGAGGCATGACTTGAGGGAAAAGAATCTCCATGACTCTCTAAGAATAAAAACCTCTACCTTCTGCTTTAGTACTTCTCACGGTGGTGTGTCCATTTGACATTAGGTGTCTGGGCTCTTTTGGGATGTTATCAGGGAGTCCCTGAGCACCACTGGGGCATTAGTATTGTGGAGAAGCCAAAAGTCCTAAGTTCCTGCTTAGAGAGTCAGTGATCTGATGGGTGAAGCACACTACGAATCAAGAAAAGAAAGGTATAGAGGAAACCAAGAGATGCACAGTAACAGCAGAGGTGGAAAGTGTGGTTCTACAGAACAGGCTGTAAAATGGAATGCAAAATACTGATCTTGATATGATTTACCAAATAGTCTTAATTAATCATGTAATATGCACCAAAGGTTGCAGGCTGTAAGCAGAAATGACCACCTCAGTGGTGCTCACTCTACTCTTAAATGCAAAGGTCGTAGGGTCAGAAGCTGCCATCCATGAAGCAGAAGGCAGTCTTTTCCTTCCCACTCACCAGGCAGACCCTTGAGATAAACAGCAGGAAGGCTGGTGTTGGGTCTTCCAGCTGCAGGGTCAGATTTTTGGGGGGGTTTGTTTTGATAGCCTTGAAAACTAGGTACCAGAGTGAGGCAAAAAGGACTCTGTTTAGTACATTAAACATATACACGTGTATAAGTAACATCTGCTGTGAACAAATGGACTTAGATTGTACTCCACTGTGTGAGGCATGCTACACAATTTGTGTGATCTGCCCCATATAACACAAGGGAAAGAAGCTTTGATTCCTCCAGGATTTTAAATGTTTCTGATAAGTCTTACCCATCTTCTGAACCAACGGGAATGCTCTCTGGTGCTCAGAATCCCTGGGGAAAGACAAGCATGATGCTGTGTTCCTCAGGGTTAGGCTGGCTTTTCTGGGACATCTTGAATTCTGGGAAATAAGACACTACAGTTAGGACTTCCAAGTACTGGAATTTCTATACAAATGGCATTTGATTTCATTGTTGTCACTCCATCATTAATACTATTGACTGCATTCTGGGTATATAACATTCGGACAACTTCTGAAAGTGCTGTGGATTCAGCCGCCTGACCTAAGACGTCAGGAACCCCTGGAATGCAGCACAACAAAGCTGTAGGAGTGGGTGTGAGGAGGTCTACATCCCAGTAATGCTGGAAAGACTGTTTGCCAAGTGAACCTGGGCTATAATTACGTAATCTTTCTGGCCTCACTTTCCTCACTTGTAAGATAAGAATCAAACTACTTGCCTCGCTGGTTTCTCAGGAGGATTAAATGAGATGATCGAGTTAAAGTCCCCGGCACAGTGCCTGACTCAGGGGAACAGCTCAGTACAATACTGCTGTCATCATCATCATCACCTCAAAGCTTCCAACTATTCAACTCAGCACGTGGAAGTACAGTATAATATTTGAGGACCTTCCCTTCATCTTTTCTGTAATGTCTCCCAGGAAGGTCAAGGGTCTAGATTCATGTTTTGATTCAGGGCCCCTCTGGCAACATTCAGAGTTGTGTTCGCCTATTTATTTACTCCAGAACTAAGAACAAGGGCCAAGGGGGACAGAAATCAGAGCTAAGTGGGGTGAGTGAGCAGAAATCCATCTCTGTACTTGTCAGTGCCAAGAGGACAGGATAATGCAGATACTCGCCGCAGACTCAAGGGGCCCCAGATTTGGAGTCAGAAAGCTTAAGTTCATATTCTTGCACTGTCCCTTTCTAACTGGAACAGCACTGAACAATGACCATTTCCCCCATTTTGCATAAAATGCTCTGCAAAATAAATGTTAAGTTCCCCAGCCCAAAGACCCTTCCAATCACCCCTCCTGTCTAGAAATGTAGATGTCTCCAGTGTTCCCAGCTGTCTAACCTTGGGAATAATATTGAGACTCAGCTTCCTCACCTTGGGGAATGGGAATAATAACACTGCTCTGTGTGTCTGAAAAGGCTGAAAAGTCTTAAAAGATCCCGCAGGCAACAGGACTCTCTACACTCTGAGTGTACTTCTGTCGCCCTCTACTGCCCAGTGGTGGTACTGTCACACACCCTCTTCATTTTCACAGATATTCTGAATCAGACTCAATCTGGACAGGGCAGGGTCAGAGACAGTAGATGATCTTGGTTTACTGATTAGCACGGTCCGGCAAGGGGATGGTTTCTATTCCTAGATCATTAGTTTGAGCATGACTAGATATTGTGGTCACAGGCACAGAGCCATACTCTAAGACTTCCGTCAGGAAGAATATATATGAATCCCAATCAAATATTGAAATAAATCTACATAAATCTTACCAAATAGAATTGCATGTCTTCCAGCTCTACAAAGCAAAAAATAACTCTTCTCATGGCTCCTCTTTGTCTGCAACCAGCAGATCTGCCCTGGGCAAAACTGGGGTGTTTTCAAAACTTAACTTTCTTCCTACTTCCAGGACAGTAAGTTTCCAAGTACCTAACACAAGGCCTCTCCTGGAGTAGTATAAACCTATGACAGATGTTTGTGCACCGGCCACTGTAATGTAGGCCTGAGTAAAACGTTCCCAAAGCTCCTCAAATCACGGCTGTAGGCAATGAGCCATACAGGCTTTGACAATGTGTTACAACGCCATTCTAGGAAAGCCAGGCAACATCAGAGTCAAGAGCTGCAGACCACGAGACAGGGCAATGGATGTTAAGTTGCAAGAAGATTCATGGAGACGCCTATGGCTTTCCTTTGGGACATGGGCAGATGGTGGCCTCACCTTGAGAGGGAGGATCCTGGAAGAGGAACAGGCCCAGGGAAAGATGACCAGTTCCATTTCAGACACAGAACATTTGAGGAGTGCCTCTTGTACCATGCATATTTCCCTGTAGTTATAATCACACTCACTTGTGTGAGTATTTAATGCTTTTTGCCCCCACTAGGCTCCCTGAGGATGGGGACTTTGTCTGTTAGAGCTCAACAATCCAATTCTGTGTCTAGTCCATTGACTGGCACTTGGCACAGTACCCAATAAATACGAATTTGATGAGTAAATGAATTGCATTGGTGGCAGATGAATTCAAGTTCAACAAGAGATTCAGTAAATACCTATTGAGCACCTGATAAATGCCAGGCATTGTGTTAGATTCCTGCATTTCCACTTAACCATAATCTCACAAAGTTATGAATAATCATCACTCTGCAGACACTGAGCTAATAGGGCCTGTGATCAGTCAGTAAGTGGGAAAGTTGAAAGCGGTCCATAGCTGCTGCTTCCAAGGAAGTTTCCTCTTCTGACTCTTTTCATATACCACTACTACCCCTGACATCAATACCATGATGGTGGTCTCCCCACAAGAACTGATTAAATAAGCATACTGGAGGGGCGCCTGGGTGGAGTCAGTTAAGCGTCTGACTCTGTTTCAATTCAGACTCCTGGTTTCAGCTCAGGTTGTGATCTCAGGGTTGTGAGATCGAGCCCCATGTCAGGCTCCACACTCAGTACGGGGTCTGCTTGAGATTCTCTCTCTCTTTTCCTCTGCCCCTGCCACTTGTGCTCTCTCTCTCTTGATCTCTAAAATAAATAAATAAATCTAAAAAAAAAAAAAATTCACACAGCCTGTCATGCGGATCAGAGAGGTGTAGGTGCAGGTCCCTGTTCATTAGTTCCTTGTCCCCCTGTGGAAGTTACTTCCCCACAGGCCTCTGTTTCTTCATTTTAAAAACAGTTCCCATGTCACAGTAAAGGAGGAACCTTAAAAGCGTCATATAGCAGGTGCTTCACCATCATCATCACTTCTAGGCTAACTTGACCTTCTTCTGTAACCATCTGATCTCTGTAGGCTGTTAAGTTAAATGAATGTTAGCCTTGCTCATGGAACTCAGTCTTACTCTTCAACTCGGTGTCGCCAGGACCATCTAGGTTTGGAGCCCTCATGGCCTGGAATGTAGGAAAAATGGGCCCAGGCCCAGCAAGCCCTGTCCTGTCTAACTTCTCTGGCAGAGAGAGTGAACTCTTGTGGGCAGAGCAAGAAGGGGCTCCATGTTCGATTCTGCCCTTCCTGCTGCACCTTCCTCTCGGGCCAAAGGGGACACGATTTGTTCCTCAATGGGACGAACACATGAATGGTAACTGGAGAACAAGTTTGCGAGCATCCCAGATCTGCAGCCTCTGCTGTGACCCACACCCCCTTGCCTCCCCAAGCACACAAGAGGCTGTGTGGGGAGCAGGATTACTGGCACTGCTCACCGCACAAATGGAAAGGTTCCTGAGCGAAGTGTGTGCCAATCAAATATTTATAAATCAAACCACATCCTAAAGGCACTAAGGGAGTTCACTGGTCAGAGAAATGGTACTTTGCAGTCCTTTATAAAGGGCAGACTCCTCTTAAGTGAAATCCCTCCCACCTCCTTGTTTTGGGGCCATGCAGTCTGCAGTTTCTCGTCCACTGTGACTCTGCACCTCGTGGTAAGGACACTTGGCTCCCCACCGGCTTGTGCTGCAAGTCAAGACAGCTTTTCAGATCACCAGGGTGGGCACAACTGGGCCCTGTTGGCAGAAGCCAGTGAGCAGGGCCGGTCTTCAGGCAGAAATGCTCCCCCACCCGCTGCGGGCTGTTCCCACCTTGGTGAGATAGGATGCCAGAGGTCTCCCTGCCCTTCATCCCACTCACCCCTTATCTGTTATGCAGAAAAATCTAGAAAATCTCTAGAAAGACTATTTTTTTTTTTTAAATATCACATAGTCCGTGGACTATATCGAAATTTTCCAGGGTACTTTTTTTCAGACCCTAAAGCAGAAGCAGACACCTTTACAAATTCTAAGAAAAGTCTTTTTCATACACATATGTATTCCAAACCACTGGAATTTTCTTTCCACAAATTCACTTTTTTTTTTTTTAAACTTCTCCATCTTCCTCTAATGTTTTACGGAGCTCGGCTTGTGGCTACACTTTAATTATAAATGCCACTGACATAAAACAACCTCACCAAGTTCTGAATGAGGCTGACCTCACTTTGGGTAAACACGGCAAAGGACGGGAAGTCTCCGACCCAGAATAAACTAGGCACGTAATCTCTTTTGGCCTCTCTTTGGAGAGCAGAGGTGGAAAGTAGGCTTAAAGGCCACGGGCATGATACCAGAGCAGAACCTACCTCTGCACTCATTTGTGCTCAGAACACACCAGCTGATATCTTATCTTTAAAAACTTCTAGGGGCAGAAGAGGAAGATGTGAGCATGGCTTGGGGTGGGGAACCATGTGCAGGACCCCAAAGCTCACTTTCTCTTGGCAGCTGCAGGCTCTTGGCATCTTTTTCCTTCTTTCTATCCTTGGGAATAAGAATCATGTATCTTCCTGTGAATAAAAGTACTGCTAAGAGCTAATGGAAAGCACCGTGGAGAAGAGAACACCAGAGATACAGGCAGAGCTCTGGCAGAAAAACAGGTTAGACTGCCTAGTTTGGGGCTGGCATGTCTACCCAAAAGCTCCGGTTCACCTTTATGTACACTCCTTCAAGCAAAAAGCCCCGTGAAGGGATTCAAAGTGTAAGCAAGGGGCAGGGAGGAGCACGATCCACAAAGGTGGAGATTACCTTGATCTTTTCTTTTGATAAAGAACACATTCCCAGACCAGCACAGCCTTCTGTGCTTTCCAGTTTCTACTGGGCACATCATGGTCACATACCCACCAAGCAAACATAGCCTGTGTATAAAAAATGTTATACTGCTTTGTAAATTTGAATTTCTCTAGGAAACTGATGTCTAGCTAGAGTACCTTTAAAAAATTTGCTGGTGAGAGGCAGAGAAGAGGCCTGACTGGGGGCGGAGAAGGCAGGAGTCCCAGGCAGGGGCAGAGCTGGGCAAACTGGGGAACCACAACAAAGAAATAAAAAATAAATAAGTAAAATAAGGCAACAAATTTTTTAAAAAAGTTGTTTAATTAAAAAATGCTTCCATTTCTCCTGATAAGTCGAAAGTGGAACAATAAGTACTCTATGGACTAATTGACTTGTCTCATTTTTGAAAAACTACTTGCTTGCCCTTTCATCCTGGGAATGCCAGGGACATTAGAGCCAAGGACCCTCCTACCTCAGACAGGAAGTCCTAAATTCCTGCTCGGGATAAAGAAAAGCTGCTTCTTCCTGTTCGTGCAGGTGTTGGTTAACCTGGTGGAAGGCGATAGAAAAGGAAACTGAGCAGAGACGGGGGAGCCCTAGTGCCCTCTCATCCCTGTCCTGCTTCATTAACTTTCCTGGCTCCATCACCCCCTAAGAAGACTCACCTTCATGGACACCTGTGCTTGGGTTTGCATGGGGCCTGGGTCAAGCCCAAGTGGTCAAGAGCAAGTAACAGGAGCCTTGGCCAGCTCTGAGTGTTTGCCCATTGACTAAGAGCTGAGCTTTATACAACCAAGATGGCCCCAAAAAGGAGAAGTCCACGGTCACCAGTGCCCCATCACCCACACTGAACCAGGGTCACCTGGTGACTGGGTTTGCCTCAGAGTTGTGTCTTTAACAAAATGAAGAGCTAGGACAAAAGAGAGGCTCCTCCCACTGCCCTCTGCAGACTCAGCCCTTCTCCTCATCCTTCCCAGGGCAGCAACTGTAGGAATTTGTTCTGAATCTAAGGCACATTTTCTCATTTTACTCCCTATATATTCATGAGCTATGCACACTGTTTTGTGTTTTATAAAGGATTTCATCAAGGATTTACTATATTCTTTTGCAATTTGCTTTTTTCACTCTGCATTATTTTCTGCTTTCTTTGAAAGATTATATATAATATATATATAATCTATATCATATATATAGATTATATATATAATCTCTCTCTCTATATATATATTCATTCTACCTAATACATATGTGTATGTATCATAAGACTATTTAATACATACGAGAGAGAAAGAGAGTTTTTGCTGTAGGTGTTGCACTTGTGTTTGCTTCTAGCTGAAAAATGAGCAGGGTTTCTCAAGTGGGCATATTTACCATCACAGGTCTGAGCCCCCTCGGCTCCCAGCGTGGGGTCCCTGTGTGGCACGGGGCGCGGTTCTCAGCATGCCAGGGATGGATGGGCAGGGAATGTGTGTGGACTGAGTGGCTTCCAAACCCTGGTGCTGTTCTGAGAGGGAAGAGCTGGCGCTGGGCCAGGCTGTGTGGTTTCCCCTCCCCTTTTGGAACCCCTTTCTCACACGCACTCCTTTCCGCTCCTCCTGGGCAACAGCTGCCAGAGGCTGGAGGTTGAGAAGAGTGGATGAAGTCACTGGAGGGAGCCGGACACCTCGTCGGTTCCACGAGCAGCCCCGGCTGGGTGTTACTCCTTCCTGCCAGGCCCGCTCGCAAAGGATATATGTTTAGGAAACTTAGCCAGAAAGAAATCCAGTGAAAATGAGCTATGAAACTTGGACATCCTGGAGAAATAATATTTACAGAGGAAACTCTTGAGACAAACTCTCACCAGTGCAACAAGCCTGGCATTGGGGCTCATGGCTGAGGACCGAGTCCTGTGCCAAGCAGCTCTGGCTCATGGTTACCTCCGTGAGGCCTTTGCGTGGCCAACATGGGAGTCCACAGACAACGAAGTTGACTCTACCTGCCCCCTACCCCAGAAAGACGAACGGAGACTAAGCAAGGCAGAGAACAGAAATGAGCTAGGAAATGAAAATCTTTTTAAAAACACTCCTTGCTGATAATGATGTGTCAGTGTAGGTCCATCACTTGTAACACATGGACCACTGTGATGGGGGTGCTGATAATAGGGGCTGCACGCGTGTGACAGCAGGGGACATAGGGGAAATCACTGCCTTCCCTTTATTTTTTCTGTGAACCTAAAACTGCTTGGAAATATAAAGTTTATTTTTTTTTTAAATCTTCCTTGATTACACAAAAGGACCTGTCCTTTGGGATTTCTGTAGCACCTACAATGTGTTTGAATAAATATCTATATAATGTGTGGGCAGGTGGAAAAAGTCCCAGCAGCTAACCAAGAGCTGCACGTGGGATACTAGATGACCATTTGCCATCTTGTACATCTTGTCTGACCTTGAACACAAGAGGGTGCAAGAAAAGAGAATTTGGCTGGATTTGGAGTCATCTTTCCCATCACTGGAGCCCAAGGTGTTATCTTATAGAGAAGAAAACACAGGATACTTGCAATACTCAGAGCTGGGCCCTCGTCACAATGTTAAATGTTGGGTAAAACATGTCATCAGCGAGCTTCAGTCTTCTCACCTATAGGACAAAGTCACTGCTACCTTCCTCCAGACAACACTGGGAAAAGCAATGGAGTCACGGTGGCTCGGTGGAAATGACAGTGATGGTCCTGGGCCCTCTCTATGCATTACATCGTTGAATCCTCAAAACAATTCCACGAAGCAGGTGCTATCATCATGCATAAGGCAACAAGAGCTAAATAACTTGCCCAGTGATCACACAGCTAATACACAGCCAACAGAATTTGAATTCGTGTGGTTTGATTCTGGAACCCATACTCTAATTTTATACTGTTTATACCAAAACAG
The DNA here is from genome assembly GCF_009829155.1 of Mustela erminea. Taxonomy (NCBI): domain Eukaryota; kingdom Metazoa; phylum Chordata; class Mammalia; order Carnivora; family Mustelidae; genus Mustela; species Mustela erminea. The sequence continues at coordinate 84,963,836 of NC_045616.1, forward strand.
AAACTAGCACGACGCCTGGCACGCTTAGGTGATCCCTACACAGTCAGTGCCTTCCCTCGGTCTCTCTTAGACATCAGGATGATGCCGAGAAAATGGCAGAGAAATATATGCAAAACTTCTCTGAAGACCGTAAGAGCCAATGGAAGCACAAAGCACTAGAAAACCCCAATTTTATCAACATATTATTCATATACCATAGAATTAACCCACTTATGGTGTACAACTTGATGGGTTTTTTACATATATATATTCACAGAGTTGTGACTATCTCCACAATCAATTTTAGAACATTTTCATCCCCTCCAAAAGAAATCCTGGACCTCTCAACCAGAATTCCCCCTTTGCTCTCCCCACCTTCCTCCTCAGCCCTGGCTACCACTCATCTATGTCCCGTCTCTTTGCGTCCATCGACTCTGGACATTTCACTTAAATAGAACTATACAATACATGATCCTTTGGGACCGGCTTTTGCACTGAACATGTTTTCAAGGCTCATCCACGCTGTAGCACATAATAGTGCTCTGTTCATTTTTAGGGCCGAACAATATTCTGTTGCATGCAGCATTGCTATGAAAGGTATTTACTGCTTCATAGACTCTTAGAGCTGGGGAAAACTTTAGAGTCTAGACACAAAGGCTTGCCATGTTACTGATAAAAAGACTGTGGCCTCTAGGTTAAGAAGCCTCGCCAAGGTCACCCAGCAGGCTGGTGGGAGACCCTGGAATGCTCAGCTCGGTCCCTCTTACTTCATTCCACAAAGCATCACTGGAGACACAATTCAAAGTGCACAGCTTACTGATGATGGACAGCAGGTTCATCTCTGCAAATATTGGCCTAACATTGTCCATTAGACATATCTATCTTGGCTGAGCCAGTGGGCAAGGCCCAGCATGAGGGGCTGCAGACCTACGGGCAACCAGACAGAGAAGATCCCTGATCTTTCCCCAGGTACACATTCTCCTGGGGAGGCAGAAACAAAGGAGTAAACCCCTAAATGACAAAAATAGGTGTTTGCCGCATAAAGTGCCACAGAGGAAACAAAAGGCTGACAAAGAGGACGATGGGGGAACTCAGGTGGCACTGGCAGGGACAGTTGTGGGGGCCTTGGTGGGAAAGGCCTCTCTGAGGAGGGGGCATTTAGGCTGGGGCCTGGAGGAGAAGAAGAACCAACAGTGTCAGCATCAGGGGGAAGAAGGTGCCAGACAAAGCATCAAGCGTGGGCAAGAATCCTGAGGTGGGAGAGAGCCTGACGTGTCGGGGGAGTTAAATGGGTGGGGCGGGCTGAGTGAGCGAGCTAGTGGTGTGGTGTGAGGCTATAGGGGAGGCCCAGATCATGATGGAGGCCTTCTGGCCCGTTCTCTCATGACTACCCTCTTGGACTAACCCAAGTCAGGAGGACCCGTGGGAAAGGAAATCAATGGCTTCCAGTTTCCTTCCTGTGAATTAGATAAACTCCACTGACCACAGGAAGCTAAGGGAGACCCAAGTCTCTGTAGCAAACACATCCAAGGACAAGAGAACCACATCTTCAGTAAGGGTGAGTAACTATGTATCACTCTTGGGATGAATCAGAAGATAAGGAAAACAGAAGGAAATGGGAAAATACAAACATATTAATAAGGAAGCGGTTAAATGATTATGGTACAGCCACATAGCCACGTAGTAGAACACAAAGCAGCTGGCTGATAGAACTAGGTTAACTCTTTCAGTGCTTAACTGGAAAGATCTCTAGTTGGTTGTTAAGCAAACAAACAAAACAACAAGGTACACAGTTGTGTGTGTATCATACCACTGGTGTTAAAAAATTTAAAAAAGCAGGAAGGATAACATGTATTTCCCAGATGTGCATAAAAGCTCTCTAGAAGGGTACACATAAAATAGATCTAGGAGGGGTTTACTCATTTATCTCTGCCTCTCCCCAGCACCAGAGAATGTGTTCTGGGAGGAAGGACAAGGGTCTTATCTGTCCTGTTTATCACTGTATCCCCAACAGTTGCACCTGGGAGGCTGGGGGACAGAGACAACAGAAGGGACACTCTGTCTCCTCTTACATGGTTTCTAAGTTTGAAACAGGTGAATGTATTTCCTATTCAAAGAAATTAACTAAAGCAGGAAAACAAGGAAAAGCAATGAGGGGTCTCCAGCTGCCAGCCAGAGCCCCGTGTTCCTTCCAGCCCACCCTGCCTCCCAGCCTCTGACTAAGCCGACCCTTAGGGAGGCCAGCTTGTCCTCCCGGAGAACAGGTTGCTCACTGGTCCTCAGCTAGATTTTTTACCCCTAGTCATCACGATGGTTGTGACAGTCTAGTCACCAAAGACATCATCTAGAGAGCCCAGAATTAATTTTGCTTCTCAAATGTGAGCATCAAAGGATCTTCCCCCTTGAGAGTGCCATTGGGAGAGAATGAACAAATGAAGAATTATTGAATGGCTGCCATACTCCAGGTAGTGGTCCAGCAGTGGGCAAGGCTCCGTAGGGTATTAACTAGTGTAAATGGGGAGGCTAACTCAGAGGAACTCAGGTCCTTGGCCGTGGCCTCATAGTTTCCCAATAATTCCTTGTTGTGGGGGCCGCCCTAAGCATTGCAGAACGTGTCACAGCATCCCTGGCCTTGATGTACCATTTGTACTGTAGCCAACACAGCCCAAAATGTCCCCAGACATGGTCAGATGTCACCTGGCAAACATCACCTCAGGACGAGAACCACCACTCCCATCGCTGCATTTCCAGACACCCACTTTGTCTTCCCGATGAGAAGCCAGGTTTCCCATCAGCCTCTGTCCCAGCTGGGCTGCCACAGAGGCTGGCCATTGACTGAACTTCACAGTGGGAGTGTTCCCTGAGTTTCAGATGCACTAACCCGTCCAACTTCCTGGGACCTCTCTGTCTGGGAAAAAAACGCTATGGGATTTTTAAAAATAACAATCTGTCCACAAGAAGCTCCCATGCCGAACAGGTTGGGGCCCTAAAAAGCCCTCCCAAAGCAGGTTGCTAATTAAAGTGGAACACAGTCAGGCTGGCCAGCTGCCCACTCTGCAGCACCCAGGGAAGCGAACGTCGCTTCCTCCCATGGTGATTCCCTGCCAGGAGGGGATAGAGACAGAGGAAGGGCGTGAGGGGTCATTCTGTAACCAACAGGGGGATGGCAGGCACGCCCATCATCATTTCTCCTTCTCTCAAGATCATTCCCAAAGGGCAGCTTTCTTTGGAGGGCAAAGAAAAAGGAACTGTATTTCTATGTTTTGATTACTCTGAGGCTCATCCTTGAGGGCACTGAGAAATGAATGAGCAGAATTTTCCATGGCTAACTGTCCTGGCCGCCAGGCCCTATCGGCAAAGGTTTAGTGTTTATTTACTTTTGCTCATGTTATTTTTGTTTCAGTTCAGCTGCAGCTCAGTGCGGAAAGCGTGGGGGAGGTGTACATAAAGAGTACCGAGACTGGCCAGTACTTGGCCATGGACACCGATGGGCTTTTGTACGGCTCAGTAAGTATGAGGCTGACATGCTTCCGGACACGGCCAAGGTTTGAGGTTTCCAGAAATCGTGTTACGTTGAGTGATGCAAACTAGAAAGCAACAATTAGTCTCTGCTTGTTGTTTTTTCCAGCAGGATTCCCACCCTCTACCCTGCCTTATTTTAGGTGCAGGCATGAAAGAGTTTCTTGTGGTGCTCTCTCAAAATACTCAAACATACTATCGCCTGGACACAGAGGAGACATTGATTGAAATTTCAGTAACTCCTCAGTCAGTCATTTCAGAATACCTATTCCCACTGTATTCATTCATTCCCACAATGTTTCTGGAGCAACACCATAGGCTGTGTGTTCTCTACGCTTCTCACAAAAACTGTAGAGCCTAGACTCCAGCGTGCGACTCGTCATCCAACAAATATTTAGCAAGTGGCTCCCATGTCTAAGGCCTGAAGGGATGTGATGATGAATGGGCCACATGCCTGTCCTTGAGAAGCAAGGTCTCAGAGTTTATTCAGGAGCTAAAAATCTTCCACATCTTCTGCTCCGACCCTCTCTCCTTGGTAATGCTTTTCACGGGTTTGACTCAGTATATGTATTGGTCTTAGGGAGAAAAGAAAAGAAACAGTGTAATTTTGCCCCTGTTGGTATCTCTGGTAGAAGATTTAAATGGAAAGAGAACTAAAGCCAGTGGGCCCAAGGTTTGAAACTATTTCCGCATTTCAATGATCCTTTCTCTATATCTTAACAATTGATCATTGAGGCTTGGCCAAACCCCTTTCTTCCCTTTTATGAAGAAGATGTCTACAAAAAGGCAGCTAGTAGGGGGTTTTGGTCTGAACCTCTCTTTAACTTACATCAAACTGCCAAGGGGCAGTGGGTACAGAAGACTGCCTCTTGAAGCTGTAACTTCAGGCAGGGTTCGGAATGTGAACACAGTTTGGTTTCTCATGCTACCTGCTAGGGGTCAGGAGACGACACTGTCAGAGCAATGAGCAGCCTCCTGTAGGCTGTTCACCGAAATATGGATCAAATGGGGCCATTTAAAAGGGTATGGAGCTAGGCAGTAACTGCTACATAGAAAGCAGATTTTTTTTTAAGGTGGTTTTTCTTCTTGGTGATAAAATCAATCAACTGATCAATCACTGAATCTCAGACTCAAAACTGAAAATTTTCTGCAACTTTGGCAAGTTACTTGCCTCCTCTGAGCCTTGTCTAAAATGAGGCTAGTAATGGGTGGTGACTGTCACATAGAGGAATTAAGAGGGGTCTGAGATATAGTGCACAGAACCCACCCACCGATGTTGCCGACACGTGTAAGGTGCCCCATCAGTGAGAGCTAGAAGACGAATAATAAGTTTATAAATCCCTTATCCTCATTATTTTCCGGGTTATACTTATAGTTTATGGCTTTTCCTCTTTTAAATCTGTTTTGTCATTTAATATAACCATCTTTTACTTGTATAAAAATACTGAGGGAGCATCCCCAAATCCAATTTCCTCTAGGCTCCCACTATAGTCCTGGCCACCCCTATACTTCCCCTGAAATATTCAGAGGGTAATCTTAATATATTATATCTGATAATTTATATATTTCTCCATCAATAATGATAAGTTCTAAAATATCTCCGAGCTCTGCCTCACATATCCAACCAGTTTTAGGTGTTAATCCACCCTGGTACAAATTTTTATGTCTGGGGAAAGGATATGTTATTTTAGAAAATAAGTTTGAAAGACTATATATCAAAATATTAATATAGTTATCTCTAGGGGTGATAACCATCCAATGTTATAATAAGTGAATGCCTGTCTTATCCAGATTTTCTACAGTAGGCCTATGCCACCCATATAGTGGGGAAAAAAGAGAGCTAAATATTTAAAAAATCATCTTAAAAACAGTTATGAATCAACTGTTGATCTCCAGGCCCTTGGCATTGCACCAAATGCATAACAACTACTGACAAATCCTGGTGGAGGGACAGAAGAAGTTCCCTGATGTGGCCTGCTGACTCAGCCTGTGACTCAGCTGCTATGTGTGTGTCAACTGCTCTAGTGTAACACAGACGTCAGGTGAGGGACGTGGCTGTCCTCAGCTTCGTCACAGAACACAGGCCTGACGCCCACTAAGGGGTGTAATGGGGGACTCTCCCTACACGGGAGTGAGCAACCCACGCAGATCCACCACTGCCCACCCCCTCCCACACCTGACAATATGCATCGAACACTAATGTCTGGATAAGTTCCTGCAGAGATAGCAAGAGTCACCCTATCAGATATTACCCTTATTTCCCATCTTGTTCTAAAAGGATCCAAAGTGTCTCACCCAGATGTCACTCCACTAGACTACAAATGAATAAGGAGCAGGAGACTTCCTGTTCCAGAGTTCCTTACAAACCAAAGGGAACTTTATGGACTCCTTTCCACACTCTCAAGAAGCAAAGGAAAGTCACCACCTAGCTGGAGAGCACCTATCCTTCACAAGACTCTGCGTCGGATGGGTAGATGCAAGGCTGACAAGTTTCCACCTCTTCCCTCAGTGAGGCTTACAGCTACATACACAAACATGCCCATGAATAAAGAATGATGAAAAACAAGACTGGAAACCACCAGTAAGGGCATCACCCACCACTGTGAGTGAAGAGATGATACTGAGATCACGTGACTAGGAACTGGCACAAAGTTGATATACAGCCTAAGTATTTTATCTTCAAGTATAACAAATGTATTAGAAAATCCTGATGAAATAGGAAGCCAAATGCCTGGGGTTCTTCTTATCACTTTCTAGCAGATGAATTCCAAGTAAAACAGTAATTGTTGGTAGCTATTTTTCAAGTAACTGAACTATTTAATATGTCCTAGTGATCTTTCCTTATTAATAAATTGGCAACTACACTGGATTCCATTGCATGCGTGCGCCCCTAGCCTCTTCACCAATCACCTTTCCATAAAGATGTAGGTTGCTTCGAGTGTGTTCCCATTATACCTGGTACTGCAAAGACCATCCTTGAAAATACTGTTTTATACTTGCTCAACTATCTCCTAGGGCTCAATTCCTACAAATGAAATTGCTGGGTCAAAGGTAGTACATATTGCCAGACTACCCTGAGAAAATTGACACCAATTTATCTCACCAACAGTGCACAGAAGTGCCTATGTCCTATGCTCTCACAATACCAAGCATTGCAAATTTTTTTGTTCTTTGCAGATATTATAGCCAACCTGTTATATTGTTTTTAACTTGCATTTTCTTGTGAGATTGAATGTTTTCATCAGTTTCTTTCCCACTTCCTTTTATTTTTTTTAAAGATTTTATTTATTTATTTGACAGACAGAGATCACAAGCAGGAAGAGAGGCAGGCAGAGAGGAGGAAGCAGGCTCCCTGCTGAGCAGAGAGCCCGATGTGGGGCTCGATCCCAGGACCCTGAGATCATGACCTGAGCTGAAGGCAGAGGCTTAACCCACTGAGCCACCCAGGCGCCCCCCCACTTCCTTTTAAAAGCAGGGATAGCATGCCATTTTGCTAACATCATCAGTCTCTATCCATATGGCCTTATCTATGTCCCTCCGTGTGTACATACGTAAAGATATGTGAAAGTATGTTCCATCAACTGTTAGCAGTCCTTATATCAGGGTGGGTGGCTTGGGGGTATTATTGTTTTTTTTTTTTTACTTTCTTCTTTAAAGTAAAGTTGTGATTTTTAAAAGTACAATTCTTTTTTTTTTTTTTAAAAAAAAGGACAATTCTTTGTATGAGTAGATATTTTTTATACATAGGAAAAAATAAAGCTATCTTCAGTTTTTAAAACCTTTAAGTTACAAAATAATGTTTTATGCTTAAGACACATTTTGTGCAAGTGTTTATATCCCAAACAATGTTAACATAAAAATCCTGATATTGTTAGTGAAAGTTGCTAGGATATAAAATAATATTAGTAGGTTGTCATTTATTTTTCAAGTCCAAACTTAAAAACCCCCACCACATCACAGTTTGGTTTTACCAATTTTGGCCATTTTTCAGGGCCATGTCTATGTGCCAGCCTTTAGAGACCAAAGGCTCAGCCCTGCTTTTGATGTGCTACGGCTGGTCATTCAGGACCTCCCCAGAAGGGAACTCCAGGGTCCTGAGGACAGCAGAAGGAAGGGGAACTTGCAAAAACAGTAAATGAATTTGAAGGCTCACTAGGTGCTGGGTTCTGTTCTAAGTCATTACCATTACCATTTCCCTCAGAAACAGGTCCCATTATAATCTCGCTTTTCCTAAAAAAGAAACCAAAGCACTAAGAGACTCCGTAGATTGGCCCCAGGTCACAGTGGCTAGCAAACAGAGAAACCACACTGAAAACCAGTCACTAATAATTCTCCTCTCTCCTGTCTTATCTTTTTAGCAGACACCAAATGAGGAATGTCTGTTCCTGGAAAGGCTGGAAGAAAACCATTACAACACCTACACATCCAAGAAGCACGCCGAGAAGAATTGGTTTGTAGGTCTCAAGAAGAACGGAAGCTGCAAACGCGGTCCTCGGACTCACTATGGCCAGAAAGCAATTCTGTTTCTCCCCCTGCCAGTCTCCTCTGATTAAAGAAATCTCTTCTGGGTGCCGACCACTCCAGAGGAGGCTGAGGGGATCCTCACCCAACTGACCCCCGATTGCTCCCTTGACCATTGGCTGCACTAACCCCTGGCCCACAGAGCCTAAATCTGTAAGCAATGCGCTTCTAAATGCCCCGTTCACTTTCTGCAGAGCCTCTTAGCCCAGTGCAGTTTGGAGCAGAGGGATCAAATTGCTTCTAGGGGCCAACTGGCTGGTCAGTCTGGGTGTGTGGATGTCCAGTTGCCTCCGGGCACCTGCTGTAGGCTGAGCCTCTCAAAGCAAAGGTGTGGCCAATGAAGTGTGTTCAGGGGCCTGCCATGTGGGTCATTAGTAACTGCATACAATTCCCTCTACTGAGTAAATTCTGTTGGTGATTCCCCCAAACATCTCGTATGATGCCCTTTCGTCCTTTCAGTACCCCACATATATTAACAGAGAAGTTTATGACTAGGTTAGGGGAAGGCAGTGTTCCATGAGTGGAAACTGGGACAAAGAAATCAACCCCCCACCCCAAAGAGAAGGGACTAAAATGGCAAAGGGAGATTGGGTTCTGGTGGACAGCTTAGGAGGATAGGCTATCAATGCAGAATTAACAAAGAATGGGAGGCTTAGTCACAAGAAAGCAGAATACATCCATAGCTTTGGAAGTCCTTATGATGCCTTGACTTTCCCAAGATTATTTGGGAGCAGGGAGCCCCAGAATGATGTCAGACAGGCAGCATAAGAAGTGGGCTCTTGATAAAAGCAAAACATCCAATGTTGGTAAATTCATTTGGGTCTGGAGTGTGGGAGTGCTGAGAAAGAAAGGAAATGTGGACTGAGGGGATGCTTTCCTAGAAAGAGGTAGATTCCAGAAGTGAGGAGGAAAGAGAGATGGACACCATGACTTGTGCCCGGTCCCCATAAAACAGAGGAACTAGGGTCCCAGGCAAGACTTAAAAATCACAAGCGGACTGGGATTGAGTGTAGATTCTGGGGGCAGTGGGTCTGGGGTGTAGTATGTATTTCTAACATGCCCTGGGGACTGCAGGGGCTGCTGCCCTCTCCCCCACCCCCACTTTATGTAGCAAAGTGCTAAAGCAAAGGAACGTGGCTCAAGCCCCAACCCTCTCTAGCCTCCCCCTTGGAAACATACACACCCCGAGAATTCCTGAGCATTTAGGCAGCGTCAGCAGCAGTGACGCTGGTGCGACGGATCATGGATTTAAGGCGCTTTGGCCCAGTGGCTATAAAATACCCATTTAGAAGAGATCCAAAAGCATACTTCAAAAATGTTAAACCCTCACCAACAGCTTTTCTCAAGAGACCATTTGTGTTACGATTACTTGTATAAATATGCTTCCTGCTTAAAGTAAACTTGACCCAAGTGGCTAGCAAATTAGAAACACCATTCATCTCTGACATATGATACTGTTGCCATGTAAAGTCCCTTTACTGTGAGACTGTATGTTTTAGTCACATTTAAAAATATAGAGCTCAAAGGCAGTTAACTGATTAGCATTCAGCCACTGAGAATAAAATAATAGGCTATGATGTATAAGTTCTTCAATTATCTACTACTTATACTATATATACCTATAAAAAGAGATTGTACTTTGTTTTTCATTGTGCTATTACCAATTTTCCTTTGAAAGTGGGGACTCTGAAGCAAAGATATAACTGTGGATAAAAACTGTTGAGAATATTAGCTGACTAAGAAACTGACATGACTAATGGAAAAATAATTCTTTACTAACTGAATTGTCATGTTTATGATGGGGGGAGACAACTTGTGAAAGCTCAAAGCAACAGTACAACTGAGGAACTGAACTAAGTTCACACTATGGTTCATAATATCATTCTGCATTCAGAACTTTTTGTTTTTGTAACTTGGATAAGACAATTCTATGTTATTTTAGTAAATCCTTACGGGCAAGATGGGGATCGTGCAGTGTGGTTTAACATCTCCTTATTCTGAAGATCTGGCAGAAAAGGGTACCAAGAGAGGAAATCTAAGATATTTATAATGGTCCATAATTTTTAGTGAATGAATCAAATTCAAATATAACACTGGCCAAGAAAAATTAAATGTTGCTAACAGATGAGACGGAAGTCTGTGGTTTCAGAGATCCAAAGCAGTTAGAAGAAACACTACAGTGGCCTCCACAACCTCCGCCCAGTCATTATTCATGCATTCATTCAGTGAATATGTATTTTGTGTCTACTGTGTGCCAGGCACTGTCCTGGGTACCAGAGCCCCTGGAAACCTTGTCTGTCTGGTTCACTGCTGTACTCTCTCCCAGGGCATTATATTTATGATGAAAGACACTGTGGATTCATTTACTTCAGTCAAGTGAAAATGCAGACTGTATAGGTTCCCGCTGAACCATCAGCAAGTCCCAGAAACCCAGGTTCTGGAAGAATTTGCAACACCCAGTGTAAGATAAACCCCTATCAAGGTGTCAGAGAACATGGAGAGGTAAACCTACTATTTTCAACCATAGAACCACGTCGGCTTCAGGGGCACTGCTTTCAAATTGGGAAAAGAGCCTGTCAGGTCTTATTGGGGCGGGGGTGGGGAGGAGGGTGGTTTGTCAGATGCCCTGCCACAAGAAACATGCTCTAGTTCCTTAAACATGGAGCATTGCTGTTGTGTTCTCTCTCTTCCTTGAGCAAGTCACGTAGCCATCTGCTTGTCACATGCCTCTCGTTTGGATTCATTCTCAAGCCAACTGTTAAGAATTGCCTGACAATCTGTATGAAGCATCAGGAGCATTTATGCTTTTGATTGTTCCCAACATGGAGGTGGTTATTGATCTGTTTCCTTGGGAGGGATGATAATTAGAGCCTCCTCCAGCCAACAGTGTGGACTTATCAAAACCTGACTAGAGCATCAAGTGGTCCTGAAGATCAAGGTCCTTGCTTTGTGTCAGAAGTGACGGAGCCCAACTCCTCAGCCTTGGGGAACGTACTACCTAAACCAACCAAGCACATGGGCTACAAAGCAGACCTCTGATGAAGAAGACATCTATCATTTTACATCACTGTTGCTCTTTTTTTTTTGGCACCTTACAAGTATTAATAAATGTTCCACTAAAAGGTGATAATGTCTCTCTGAGTTTTAAAACAACACAGTCTCCTGTTCCTGTGGAAGGTCTCCCCCATCATCCCCCGTGCACCTGACAGGTATGACTGCTGTGTTTTCTAGACACAGCTTGTCACCAGAGGATACCTTAAAAGCTGACAGGAAAGCTAAGGTAGAAACCTTTTTCATTTTGTTTGAAAACCTAAGGCAATATTAGTGTTCTTCTAGGTATCCATCAGGGAAGTACATTCAAGGGATTTGCCCCCTGAATAGCCAAGTATCATAACTAAGTCAACTGATATTTTTTCTTCAAAGTAAAAATTATGAAAATTTATGCTACTATCATACAGTTGACCAGCTTGTGCTGAGGCAAATGTTCTATGACCCGAAAAAAAAAAAAAAAATTAAGGACTTACAACTTGCAGTCAATGGCAAAGGGTGCATCTCTTTCATCTCAAGGGCCTAACAAAGGATATTAAGTTTGCCCATCAGATTTTCTGAAATTATTTTCATACTAAGCAGCATCTCTTTAAATAAACTTCTCAATCTTAGGACTTCTTTTTATTTATTTATTTATTTTTAATTATTTATTTGCTTATTATTTATTTTATTTATTTATTTGCAGAGAGACAGAGCATGAATAGGGGAAAGAGCAGAGTGAGAGGGAGAAAAACAAGCAGATTCCCAACTGAGCAAGAAGTCCTAACAAGGGGGCTTGATCCCAGGACCCTGAGATTATGACCTGAGTTAAAGTCAGGCATTAACCAACTGAGCCACTTAGGCTCCCCTATATCTAGGACTTCTTATTCTTAGGAGAAAGCATACTGTTTCCTAGACAGAATCAGATCACACACACAAACATTCACACACACACACACACACACACATACACACTCACTCACTCACACAAGCAGATGTACCTATTAATAATGGCTGGGCTGTGCTTGTCCACTCTACCAAATACACACCACCATCAATCACTCCTTTTCCATTTAAAGTCACCTAAACCCAATATTTTCCTACTCTTTGGAGCTTGATCCACAGTAAGAACTACATTTTCTATCACAACCCAGCACATACATATGTATACACACACAACTAAAACAAAAACAGCAGGAAGCTATACACAGACAATGCATTTTTTCCATTACAGTCCATTTAAAAATGCTGGTCAAAGATCCATTAAACTGGGTCACAACATTAATAGGTTACAACCACAATTTTTTGAAAAACACTAGCTCAAAGCAACTGGTCTTCTTCCCAAAGATGAAGAAACCCAATGAGGGATCCTGTATTATGACTTTAGTGTTTTCAAAGACACAGTTTGTTCAAAGACAAGGGGACATCCTGTTACCCAGGAACCATCTGTTCTGAGGGCTTGGTGAATTCTTTTAGTTGGTTTGCTACTAATCATGCATAATGAATGTAATGATGCAGATCCCACAGGCAACCACCGCTTGTTTGCAAAGCCTCCAATGTTTTTAGCAGATTTCTGATGGAAGGGCCCTGAGGACATTGGCCCCCTCCCATCCTTTGAAACTCACTGTGGAGCCCGAGGGCATTGCCTCCCTAACTCCCACTGTCTTCACTTCATTCCTCCCTCTCACTCCCCCATCCCCAAACTCTTAATTTATAACTATTTCTAAACAAGACTTGAAAAGTAGACACCCAGTAGGAAAAGGTGAGACACCCAGGGTCTCTGAGCATCCTCCCCTGCCTCCATCACTTTCTGACAATGACCCTCTTATCTTCCTACCATAATTCAGTGACAAGATAAACACCACTGCTACTGGAATGCATCTTATACAGGGATTCGAAAATTTTCATCTTGGCTGAACCAACTAAAAAAAAGTAACTCTACACCCTTAATGTGTCGGAGGGTTAGGCTGGCTGAGAATCAGCTTCTTATGGGTGAACTTGACAGCAAAAGGGAAAAGCGTAACTGAAGTCACAGCCTTCCACGTTATCTGAGTGATATCCTAGCTGCCAAGGGATGGGGAGGGGAGGAGAATCCCAACCCTAAATACCCTTGGGTCGCCATTATATTGAAGTATACGGTGATAGTGATACCTCGAAGACGTGCCTTCATGTGCACTTGTACGACGTGCCTTCATGTGCACTTGTACAAATTAACAAAAATGATCTTTAAGGAGCTGTAGTGCAATATAGGAATACTTAAGCCCAACCTAGCCATGGGACTTGTAACTTCTCTTTTTCAAAATCATTAGGCATTTGTTTGACAACCGTTAAAATTGCAATAATGGCTTATGAAAAGTGGCACACCTTCCCACTCCACTCCTCAGACCTGTCCTCCAGCCCCAGAAAGAAACTCCCTTGCTACTGTACATAAAATTTACTCTAAAACCCAGTCAGAGAACTCCAAGCCTGAGATGTGGGGATCTGACACAGGGCACTCGGGACCCCAGTGATCCATCGAACATTCTCTCAAGTTATGGGGAAATGCACTAAAATGACCACCGGGATCTGTCTGTAACACTGTACCCACTCTGTGGTTGACATATTGACCATGACATACTACACTGTTAGCTTTCCACCCCAGTTAGAAAATTAAAAAGAGAAACAAGGTCATACACAGCCTGAAGCTGGAGGGTAGGTTTGCTTTATAAAATGCATGTACTGTAGGGCCTAGTTTGGGGGTCTTCTGATGGCTCTGAGAATGTGTGTGATGTGGGAAGGAGGTATTTCCTAAATTGCTTCCTTCCCTCTGAGCTACCCACTGTCACACAGGCTACATTTACACATTCAGCAGCTAAACACTGGTGTCTATTTTATTATGTAAACAAGCAATACCTTACCATGTCCTTGATGTGCTCCTCTATCAGCCTTAATGAAGGGCTGGGCCCTCCTTGTTTGGAAGTGTGTTCAATTTTAGGATTTGTCTCACTTGGTTGCTGTGTCTAGGGATGTAGGTGTAGACACAGAAATGCACATCACTGGGACTTTGGCATTTCCTATCTTCCTGCCTTAAGAGAAATTCTTTTGTTAATCTTACCCAGAGGTAATATAAGAGCAGTTTTACTGATATGCCTTGACCCAGAGCTTTCTCCTCCAAAGTGAGTTACAGGGATGTCTTCATACACTAACATGTTCTGTTTGGATTGTAAAAACAGGACTGTTTGTAGTCTGCAATATCAATTGTGTTGAGAGTTCAGCTATTCTCTACAGAAGTAAACAGTAAGATCTATGACTTTTTCAAAATATAACACCTGTGGGGGTGCCTGGGTGGCTCAGTCGGCTAAGCATCTGCCTTTGGCTCAGGTCGTGTTCCCGGCATCCTGGGATTGAGTCCCAAGTTAGGCTCCCTGCTCAACAGTGAGTCTGCTTCCTCCTCTCCCTCTGCCTTTCCTCCCTTTGGTCTCACTCCATGTTTACTCCCCCTCTCTCAAATAAATAAAATCTTTGAAAACGAACAAACAAAAAAACACCTCCATTAGGAACCCTGAGGGTGACCTAACACCTGGCAGGTGTTAGGACTGGCTGGATATTTCTGATATCACAGGACCAAATTGTAAATCCAGGGCGGGTGTGCAGAGGGGACATATGAGAGAGGAATTTGTTTCCCTATCTGTGGTGCCACTGGAATCTGTCATAGAATATTTACCTGAAGAGAAGAAGATAGGTAGGTTTTATAGACTGCTTGAAATTTCATAACTCTCAAGCAACCTGAACATTTGGAAGAGTTTGGCAGGGCTGAGGGCTACCCCATACCATCGAGTCCTCAAAATAAGCAGCAGGAATATGTTGAAAATGAAGCACATTTCCTCAATTCCCTCCCTCATTCATTCATTCACTGCTCATTTATTGAACATCTAGCATTGAGTTCGTGAGGGTCAGGTCTGCAAACTGAGACCACACCAGTCATCAGAACACGGAAATTTTAATGGGAAGAATTATTAACTAATAAAGAGGGATTAACTACTGAGGGGGTAAAGAGATCTTGAAGCATACTGGCATAGAAGATGGAGAGAGCAGCTTCTGTCCCAAGGCTAAGGCAAGTACTCAAGGAAGGAAGAAACTTGAGAGAGGGCCTTCTCTCAGGGATGAGATTCAGACTCCACAGGCAAAGGGGTGTCTGTGGCCCAAGGATGGAGGTGGATCTCACTGGAGCGCTTCAGGGAGTTTCCCAAGTGGCAGTGGCAAGCGTCCCTGGAAGCAGCCTGTGGCCTGGCCCAGCCAGGGGGACTCACTGGAGGTTCGCGCTGGAAGCTGACCGCTGGCCACTGTGCCTCGGGAGCAAGAAGAAAAGCACAAGAACCCCAAAGACAACCCTTCAAGTGTCCCTCCGGTGCCCTCTGCTGACAAAGCCAAAGCTGCATCAGCTGGCAAAGGAGAAACATCATCGTCAGGGTCCAGCTGCAGCACGACAAAAGGAGGTAAAGAGGGATGAATCACGAGCAGACAAGCAGTCAACTGACAACCTGCACAACCATGGTTTAGATACGCCACCAGCCATAGCATTAGAGATGAACAAATGTGCTCCTTGCCCTTAAAAAGCTTATTGTCAGCATGAATGCAGACAGTCCCTAGATGAAGGCATCGTTTTTTCTGGTTTATGCCCTTGAAAAAAATCACCGCTCTCTGAGCCTCTCTGAAGACCATCACATATGTTCAAGGTCCTTCCTTGAGATATTAAGTAATTTGCTATTTTATTTTATTTTATTAGGGAAATAATAAGGTCACTTGTTTTGTTTTGTTTTTAAGATTTTATTTATTTATTTATTTGTCAGAGAGAGAGAGTGAGTGTGGGAGAACACAAGCAAGCAGAGTGGCAGGCAGAGGCAGCAGGCAGAGCGGCAGGCAGAGGCACAGAGAGAAGCAGGCTCCCCACTGAGCAAGGAGCCCAATGTGGGACTCGATCTCAGGACTCTGGGATCATGACCTGAACTGAAGGCAGTGGCTTAACCAACTGAACCACCCAGGTGTCCCAGGTCACGTGTTATTTTAAAGCAACTGCAACCAATGCAATATAGACAGAGAGAAGAAGCTAGTTCTGGAATCACACCAGCAGAGTTGAAATCCTGGCTCCTTTGCTTACTGACCTGGTCATGTTGGGCACGTGACATAATCTAGCTGTCCTCTATGTCGTCCTCCAAAGAGTGAGGATCCAAACAGTATCGGCCTCACAGGCTTGGTGAGAGCAACTGAGATGGAGGCACGCAAGTACTTTTCACACAGTATCTGGCGTACAAAAAGGATTGAATAAACGCTTGCAATTGTTTTATAATAAATATAAATTGTACATAGTATAAGATGGGGCTAAAAATGATCTTTTAGAATCTCCATTCAGGTTCCCAGAGATTGTTTTCATGAACCCACATTTAGAAAGATCTTGCTTTTAATCAGTTCATTTAAAAAAGATATAAATTGGGGTGTGTGGGTAGCTCAGTAGGTTATGGGTCTAACTTCAGCTCAGGTCATGATCCCAGCATCCTGGGATCAAGCCCCGCACTGGGCTCCCTGCTCAGGGGGAAGTCTGCTTCTCCTTCTCCTTCTGCCTTTCTCCCTGTCTGTGCTCTCTCTCTCGTTCTCTCTCCCTCTCAAATAGAAAAAATATTTTTTAAAAATAACAAAATTTTTTTAATTTTTGAAATTAAAAAAATTAAAAAAGAAGTTTTTTTAATATTTTTAAAAACCACCCAGACTCAGTCGGTTGACCATCCAACTCTTGCTTTCAGCTCAGGTCATGATCTCAGGGTGTTAGGACAGAGCCCCGTGATGGGCTCTGCATGCAGAGTGGAGTCTGCTGGTCTTTCTCCCTCTGTTCCTCCCTTTGTACTGTCTCCCTACCTCTGTCTCTCTCTCAAATAAATAAAATCTGTAAAAAAAAAAAAAAGAAAAAAAAAAGGATAAAAGTCTAGATCATCTCCAAGCTTGCTTTTATATGGCACATCTTAAGTGAAATCTTACAAATTAAAAAAAAAAAGTATGTGGAAGATAACACAGGAGTAGTAAGGGAAAGACATGTGCAAAAACACAGCTGAAGAAACTGTGTGTTTGGTTAGAAGATTTTTTTTTTTAAGATTTTATTTATTTATAAGAGAGAGAGAGAATGTGAGCACACATGCAAGCACACAAGCAGGCAGAGCGGCAGGCAGAGGTGGAGAGAGAAGGAATCTCCCTGCCGAGCAAGGAACCCGATGCGGGACTTGATCCCAGGACCCTGGCATCATGACCCGAGCTGAAGGCAGCAGCTTAACTGACTGAGCCACCCAGGCGCCCCTGGTAAAGGATTTAAAATGAGTTGTCTTCGGGGCGCCTAGGTGGCTCAGAGGGTTGGGCCGCTGCCTTCGGCTCGGGTCATAATCTCGGGGTCCTGGGATCAAGTCCCGCATCGGGCTCTCTGCTCAGCAGGGAGCCTGCTTCTCTCTCTCTCTCTTTCTCTCTGCCAGCTTCTCTGCCTACTTGTGATCTCTCTCTGTCAAATAAATAAATAAAATCTTAAAAAAAAAATGAGTTGTCTTCACTCTCTTCAGCTAGTTCAAGGGTGATTTTGGTTTTCTTTCTCTGCTGGTCAAAATGAGAATAGGTACAAGGAACTTAACAAGGAAGGGGTTTTGGTTCAGCATAAAGGAGAAAAAAAAAAACTTGTTACAACTATAGCCATTTCAACTGTGGCTGAAAGACACCCATGGTTAGCAGCTGGTATCTGCCACTCCCAGAGACTTTCGCGCAGACACTGGATGGACACCTGTGGTAGAGTCTGACACATCACCCAAGTCTCCCTCCCAAGATGAAGCCATCAGCAACCTTCAGGAATGGCCTAGGTGAAGACACCTGCCTTACTCAAGGGCACACCCCCGAGGCAGTCTGCATAGGGTATACCTGCCCGGCTCCTTTGCTTCAACACCAGACAGCTCTCAAGGATCATTTCAGCTTCAGACCTTCTCAAAACGTTGACTGAAGCTCCTACCAAGACTGCCTCACTTCTCCTTCTGCCCTATCCTGCTTCCTTCCCTCCCACAGAAGTGGATCCCCAAATGCCTAATAAACTGCCGGCAGATGAATCTTCACCTCACTGTCTGCCTCTCAGAAAGCCCAGCCTGTGATGACACCTGCCCAGGATGCTAGGGGCAGGGCTCTGAGCAGGATGACTGCAAAGGACCCCACAGCCCCATGACTCGACAAGCCACTGGGCATCTGAAGCTGCACACTCTGTTTACAAAGCTCTGATCTGTGTCCACTGCGTGCAATCCGTACAGATGATTCTCAAGAGAAATCTTAAGAGAAATCTTAGCCTTCTTTCGTTATTGTCTGATCTATGGCTGGCCTCAACTCACTAACGAGGGGCACCTGTTGAGTCATTACGTTGTTGATTGAAGCACTTGTGAAGTCTTTCAACAACTACTTATCAGGGCCCAGAAATACACCAAGCCTGGTGAAGGCACAGTGCACAAAAGAGCTCTTTTCTGGAGCTTATATTCTAGTGAGGAGAAACGTATCAACCTACTTCCCAAACTTCAGTCATCTGCATACCGCTTCCAAAATGTTTACCTGTGTCTCCATTGCCTGATCACAATACTTCTACTTCCTCCGGCTTACGGATGGTGGATTCACAGTTTTACTGACCTTAGGCCCAATGTAGGCTAAACTGTTCACAAAAGGATAAGCTATGAGTATATTCATATTTTTTCTAATACACATTAAACTAAACATATAACTAAAATAAAAAAAAATGAACACCTGCAAATCATTTGTACCATATGTGTACCATACTTAAAGAAGCAATTTATACAAAGGATCACACAGAGACATGTAAAACCGCAAGTGTGACAAATGCTTATAATGAGAAGTATCCAGGGTCCTCAGAATATATAACAGGGGGATTTAACTTATTTAAGGGCTTCCCCTAAGGAAGTGAGCTAATAAATGAAAGAAGAGTTAGAAATCGCAAGGTAAAGAGGTAGAGTGTGTGTTGTGAAGAACATTCCAGACAGAGGCAGCAGCATATATTAAGGCCCTGTGGCAGGAGGGAACACAACACCAATGAGGCTCAAGTGTGGTGACCAAAGGACAGGGAGCATGTGGAGAACTGAGGCTAGCTGGCAAAGTAGAGGCCAGTGATGGAAAAGGGAAGTTAGGTGGATTCCATTCCCCAACATCTGTAGATAACCAAGTTGAAGCTATATATACATAATCATTCTCTTTCCCTCTTTCTCTCCCCCACAGAACTGAATTTTAACACTTCTCTAGACCCTCTGCCAAAGGACACAAATAAGCAGCATCGATATGCAAGTTTCTGGCCTGGGACTGTGAAATATATTCCAGACTTGAAACTTTGGGGGCTGAGGTTACATTTGCTAAATATTTAGACCTTTCCCCCAGGCTTTTATTCATTCCATCCAGCAGGTGGAGTACAGGGAAATGCTTTTGGTTCCCAACAAATCCCCTCATATCGAAAAAGGAAGAGCAAGGTTTGCCAGCACAGTCAAGGGTGAGAGATAGAACAAGGAAGCAGTGATTGTGTATTTGAGTCTCATTCATATGGAAAACATGAGCTAATTAGCTTCTTACTGCTATGCTTCCAGGGATTCTGAATTTGACGTTTCTGTCCAAGTTTGGGGAGCTATGCTATTAATCAGTCCAAAAACAAATGAAGTGGCTTAAAAAGAATCACATAACCAAAACCCACATCCTTCATAAGATTAGAAAAAAAAAAAAAAAAAAAAGCCACAGAGAGGCAACTTGGAAACTCTTCAGACATGATGCCAGTTTCAGGGTTTGGGGGGGATTTGGCTGGTTGACGGAGATGTCTTAATCTGGGGATGAAAATAGAGAACACAAACATATTTACACAGCTTTAATGAGGAAAACTCAACAGACCACATTGCCCTGTAGAAAGTGGGCTCTTAGAGTCCTACAGCCAAACAGTGACCTTGTGGGAAAAACAAAGAACTCAAAGGACAGAAAGTGAACAGAGACAGAACAGGTTATTTTGGGCACTCCAGATTCTTTAAGAAACATGACCAACTCTATATAATAACTATTCTGAATTGATCTCATTCCTTTTTCTGGAAGACAAGGAGACCTGCCTTCTTGACAACCAAACAAAGAAGACAGTTCCTGAGTCTCTGCCGTGGAGGAGGTTATTGAAACAGACGTGGGGGAAGAGGAGAGAAAAAGGGTCTACTGAGGACTCCGACACTTAGCTGGGGGATGTCATTTATAAACAAAACCGTCAAAACGCAACCTAAGAGAGCACGGAACAAAATGCATGCGGGGTGCTCCAAGAGCACGGGTGGAAGGAAAAATTCTTCTCTGGGGGAGTTAGGGAAAAGCTTTCCAGAGGAGGTGATGTCTGACCTGTGTCAGAAGAGATGAGCAGGTGTCTCCCAGGCGGGGAAGGAAGCAGGAAAAGGGGGGGACCATGGGGCAATGGTGCAGGGGGATGCAGGATGATAGAGTCTCACCTCACTCACAGATTAGGAACGAGAAAGCCCACTTACAAAGAGGAGTCAGTCCCCCATGGTCAAGCTCAGTCCTGAAAAGCCCCTAGATGAACATACCATATCTCAGTGAAGAACCGGCATGCATTTGGGGGACCCATATTGTATGAACCCCGTGAAAAATTAAGCCCTGTAATCACCTTCAGCCAGCCAGGTGCTCCCAGTACAAGAGGCCTGGAAAACCAGGACAGCAGCAGACTCTTGCTCCCCTTGGGAGCACACAGGCGCAGGAGTAGAATGTCAGGCGGATCACCCACAGTATTTACTGTTATCTTTCATCTTCCTCCCTCCCCCACGCTCTCTCTCTCCTGAGCTGATAAAGTGGATTTCTTTTATGTTAACTCTGTGTGTGGGATGTCACTTTCCTTCCAGGCACAGGGCACAAGCTGGGAGTGACCCAGCACCACTATTCAGTAGGTTATGGGGAAGATGAAATGAGCTACACAGTGTAGACTGCACAGGACACCACTTGGTGCAAGGTAAGTGCTCGACTCTTACTGCTATGATCATCACTCCAATCAGAGGAGACGGCACACGTGAGGACACAGAATGACAGAGGAGTATGTTGTGTTCAGAGGATGGAGAGCAGCATAGCCAGCCAAAGGTGAAGCTGATAAGGGAGGCTTTGGGGGATCTGTGAACATTCTTTCTTGCAGGACTAAGCTTAAATTCTATCTTTGGGCAAGAAGAAGCCAATGGAGACATTCTGCAGGTAGGTCATACTTCCACATTTACGTTAAACTAAGATAGCTCTTGCTGTTGTGTGAAAAAGAAGATGGGGAAAACTCATCAGAAAGCTACTGTAAGAGTGTGGTCTTGGTGGGCACCTGGGTGGCTTAGTCAGTTAAGCATCCCACTCTGGGTTTCACCTCAGATTATGATCTCAGGGTTATGGGATCAAGCCCCGTGTTGGGTTCTGTACTCTGTGGGCAGTCTGCCTGAGATTCTCAGTCTCCCTTTCCCTCTGCCCCTCCTCATCATGTACCCACTTGCTTTAATAAATAAATCAATCTTCAAAAAATAAAAGAGTATGTATGTTCTTGGGATGAGGAGAACCTGAGCTGATGACAGTGGTGATGGTGATGATTTTTTTAATGCTGGTTCCCCCAAAACAGACTCTGAGACCATGACTTGGGCACAGGCTAGGAGGAGATCCCAAAAAGTACAAGTGCAAGAGGGGAGAACAGGACAGGGATAGACAGGAGAAGGGCTAACCATGCCTCATGGAACAGGTCCCTTCTGTGGATAAGTGAGGCTCAGTTCTACTGGGGTCTCTGCAAGGCTGTGGAGAAGACACCTCAGAATTGCCCCAGTCGTGGAGGTGGGATACTTGTCCAGTGATGCCACCCTTCTCCAGCTGAGGGATTCCCTTGGAGGTATAGATCCCCCCACTTTTTAGCTGCTCTGCCTCCAGACTGAGCAGATTTCTTTAACACCCAAGGAAGCCCTCGGGGAGAGAGAAAAAGAGAGGCAGGCTCTTGAGGGAAAGCTGCCGGTTTGTGTGTGGACTGTCCAACAAGGCTGCATGCAAGCTCAGAAGTGGCTGAAGAGATACGGGGCAAGGGATTATGATGATGACGATGACATTGTATGATGAGAGGACATCAGCTGCACCAGATAACCTTATCTAAGTGCTTACCATGGGCCAGACATGATGCTAAGCATCTCATGTAAATTCATGACCACAATCTGCCCTTACAACCCTCAGGAGGTATAAGTGTTACTACTATGCTCATTTTACAGATGGGGAAACTGAGGCACTGCGAGGTTATGAGATGTGCCCAAAGGTACATAGCTAGGAGGTGATGAAACCCATGGTGGATCTCATGCATTGTAACTCCAGAGCCCATACCTTCAATTGCTACTGCACATTGTCTCAAAATGCCATACTGCGTACTGGCGATGAGCAGGGACGAAGAGAATCTGAGAGTGATTTAGGACAGCGTTGTCCAGTAAAACAGCCACTAGCCACATGTGGCTATTGAGCCCTTGGAAATGTAACTAGCACAACTACAATAGTGAAGTTTGAATTTTATTTAATATTAAATAAAATAGTTATGCATGCCTAGGGGCTATAGCATTGGACAGTGCAAATTTAGGAGGTGGAACACTCTGCCCTTGAAGAAGGTAAGGAATACTTAGATCTTTACCAATATGGTGATGTTATGACACATCTTTATGTGCGTCACAGTTAATTAATTACAAAAAGCATTGAAAATCCTGAAATTGATGAATTTTTTATATTTAATTAAAAAATTTAAAATCAAATTAATGCAGGCACACAGTTTTAATAATGCAGTATTACAAAATTTATAGCAGTAGTACCCTTCCCCATTGTGCTCTTGGTTCCTGCTCTCCAGATGCAACTACTTTTATTTCTTCTAGATAGTTCTCCTGACATTTCACTTTGTATTTCTAAACAGTATCTATGAAACAGTATGTATTAGTTTCATTCTATGGAAGATACAGTTATCTACATAACCTCTGTTATGTAGATAGCTATCTGTAGATCTGTCAGCCAGTTATCTACATAACTTTTACCCCCATCCCAGGGCCCTTCCCATCATCCCTAAAGATTCACATCACTGGTTAGTTCAAGATTCAATGTTCAGATTAGTAAAATGTTGTAACTGTTAATTACACCTAAGGGAGGGGATGATTTCATGCCATTTTTCATACAAGTGTCTTTCATTTCCCTATATTCAGCTTACTCATCATTAATTTAGCCTTAAACTTTCAGACAGATTCTAAAAAGCCTCCCAATACATTCAACAACATTTTTTACCATTTCAGTTTTCATCGAAACATCCCTCTTGGAGTCCTCAGATCTGTGAGGGCCTTTGGCAGCGTCATGACCCTGTGGCTTCCCACCACTATTTTCCTGGGATTCCTCATGCCTCTCTCCTGTTTTAGGTTTGCTATTCCAGGATTCTCATGCAGTCTTCTTTCTTGATTTAGTCCTTGACTATTTAATATTACATCTAGTAGCTTTTTTCACAAATGGTAAATGGAAAGTTATTTTTTAGAAGGTGTTTCTGTCTTCATTTGATAGTCTAGATGGGTATGGAAGTTGTAAATCACCCTCCCTTGGAAACATGAAGTCATTACTCTGTGTCCCTTAAGCTTACAGTGCTGATGTGAGGAAGTATAATGCTATTCTGATTCCTGATTATTGAATGTTACCTCTTTAGCTCTCTGGAAGTTTTCATTACTTCTCTGGCTCCAGTATCCGAAGCATTAGAATAGTGCGCCTTGCTGAGGATCTTTTCATACATTGAGGTAGGTTAGTGGTAGGCCCTTTCAGTCTAAAAATACATGATTTTTGGTTCTAGAGAATTTTCTGGCAAAATTTCTTAGATAATTCTTTTCTTCTCCTACCCCTTCTACATACATACACATTTTCTCCATCTCTCTCTCTCTCTCTACACACACACACACACACACACACACAATTTCTCTGAAGAAGCCTGATTAATACAATTTGTTAGGTATGAAATAGTATTACATTCCTGTAAAGAAAATCCTCATTTTTGGAGATGCATTATAACATATTTAGGGGTAAAATATCATGATATATAATTTACAATGGTTTAGCAAACACACACATACACACACACACACACACACACAAGCAAATAGGCAAAATATTAACAATGAATAAATACAGAAGTGGGTACATGGAAGTTTATTGCATTCTTTTAAAATTTTTTCTGTTCAAAACTTTCCAGAGTAGTAAGTCAAATCAATTAGAAAATTAAAAAATCAGAGTAGTAAGTGGGAACTGGCGGTATTTCAAGTTCATCTCATTTCTCATAGTAATCAAGTAGATGAAGTTTTAAAATCTTCTGGTGGGGTGGGGTGACAAAGGAGAGGTCTTGAGCTGGAGGTAAGCAGAAACTATAACAGACTACTACTAACCAGGAGTTTCAAAGAGCTGTTCTGTCAGTGCTGGGATGGATCACAGGGAAAAAATCTATCCCCTGGCTTGGGGATATGGCTGTCCTCAGTCTGTATGATGAGAAAGGAAAGTCTCCCTCTAAGAAGCTATAATCATGAGCCTACTCTCAAGTAGAATTGAGCTACAAACTTATACTACTTGCCTCATGCAGGAACCCATACCCTTAGAAATTAATGTAAGACAATGGTCCCTGATATTCTTTACACACCAAGTACAAGCAAACAACATAAAAGCTACTGTGTAACTCAGTTGGTTAAGTCTCTGATTCTTAGTTTCAGCTCAGGTCATGATCTCAGGGTCATGAGATGGAGCCCTGCCTCAGGCTCTGAGCTAAGTAAGCATGGAGCCTGCCTCAGATTCTCTCTCTCCGTCTGTCCTTCCCCTGCCCACACATGTGCATTCTCTCTCTCTCTTTCTCTCTAAAACAAAAATTACTTATTAAATGTTGAACAAGAGGGAGTCAGTGGACAAAAGTGGTGCTGTGGGACACTCAAGCACTTCAGACATTGGACTTTTGAGTACTAACTAGACACAGACCATCAAGAAGTACTTTTAAAGTGGTCCAATACACTTTTTCAGAAGGGACTTACAGTGTGAGAAATAAAAAGACTATCTTGAACACCAGGTGGGTTTAACTCACATAGGAGTGAAATAAAATTTCAAAAGAACAATAGAGATACTGAAATTAAAAACCTAATGGGTAGACTGCTTCAGAAATGTCAGTGGAGTGAAGCAGACATGAAGCCCTCCCATATATAACAATAGTAGAAATAAGATTAAAGAAATATTTTTTAGAGGACAACAATGTACAGGCATTTTGGACCCTGAAGAGAGTCCAAAAGCAGACAGAAGCAAGAGAGTTTAATCTCAAAAAACTGCCACAGGAAGGAGTCAGAATTAAGAGTTTATGTCTTCCTGGACTGAGGGTGATGCCCAACCCTTACAGCTCTAGCTGTAATAAAATAAATAAATAAAATAAAATAAATAAACCAGCAGTGGAAAACCACAGTCTTACCAGCTAAGGTGCCAAAGATCAGAGTTCAAGGCTGAAAGCGTAGCTAGAAATCTACAGGAAAAGTACTGGCAGCCGAAAAACCACAGAAGGAGTATAAAACTCTGAGTATAAACTCTGCCCAAATCTTGGGCCAAGAGCTAAACTACGCATGTGTGGGAAGAGGCGCTAAGAGGCCTAGAGAAAAAGTGGGCAGAAACCAGAAAGCAATGTGCTCTTCAGTAAGAAAGCTGTGTGTGGCTCTATCTGTGAGTTTGCTGGGTTTTTTTCTTCAAAACTGACTTAACTTCCCAAACATGCACAAGTCAGGAACCAGAAAGTTGAATTTTACAGGCTTGAAAGTTCAAAGAAAGAGCCCCAAACCAGCCAAATAGCTAGGAATTATAGAGAGGGGAATCCCTAAAAGCAAGACCTCTTTCTCTGTTGAAATCCTGGCTAACCACTATATTACAAGAAGTGGAGAACTCCCAAAGGACCAGGTAAAAAAAGTAGCAATGAGAAGCTGTAAGAATAGAGATATTCGATGCTGCATACCCAAGGGTGACAAAAATTACACTGGAGTCCAGACAAGTTAATTGCCTACTAGAAAAAAAAAATGCACCTTGGAAGAATAAAAGAGAATCTAGATTTGCCATAACATATTATCTATAAGGCTCAATTTTCAACCTGAAATTAGTAGACATACAAAGAAATGTTAAAGTGTGCTCTGATTTCAGGGGAAAAAGCAGCCAATAGAAACTGATTCTGAATGCCTCCAGATGTTGAATTTAGCAGACTTTAAAGCAATTATTATAAATATGTTCAAAGAAGTAAAAGAAAATACGGTACCATACTGAAAGGACAGCTAGGAATTTTTAAAAGAAAAATGGAAAAAAAGGAAAAAAGGAAATTCTAGATCTGAAAAACACAGAAACTAAAATTTAAAATGTTTATTACATGGGCTCAATTATCTATTGAGGAGGGCAGAAGAAAGAATTAGTGAACCTGAAGATAGAGCAACAGAAGTATCAAGAAACAGAAAGAATAAAGATTAAGGAAAATTGAGAAGAACCTCAGAGACCTGAGGGAATAATATCCAAATGTTCAAAACACATTTAATCAGAATTCCAATGGAAGATGAGGAGGAAAGAAAGGGTAGAAAAAAATATTTGAAGAAGGAATTGCTGAAAACTTAATAGAGGGGCATAAGGAAACTCTTAGGAGTGATGGGAATGTTCTGTATTTTTATTGTGGTGGGGGTTTCATAGGCACATACATTCATCAGAACCCCTCCAATATATAGTTTAAGTGGGTATGCTTTGTTGTACATAAATGATATCTCAATAAATATATTTAAAAATGTAAATGATGAACTATCTCTCTTCCACTAAAAAAAAAAAAAAACCCTAATGAGGGGAGTCCAGGTGACTCAATCAGTGAAGCATCTAACTCCTGATTCCAGCTCAGGTCATGAACTGAAGGTCATGAGATCAAACCTCCACATCGGGCTCTGTGCTGGGGCATGGAACCTGCTTAAGTAAGATTCTCTCTCTCCTTCTTCCTCTGCCCCCACTGCCCCAGCTTGCATAACTCTCTTGCTCTCTCTCAAAGGAAAAAAAAAAGGTCCCAAGGAATGGGTTAAATATTATACTGAACATATGGGAGAGAATATGGGTAAAGAGAAAAAGAAATCTGAAGAAATTAACCAGAATGTAACATGGTGAAATCAACAAAAGTCAGGGAGAAGAGAAAGACAGGAGGAGCTATCGAATGAGAGATGAGTAGAAATGTGGACAGACAGTATTTGAAGGGATTTTTAATGGGAATTTTCCAAAGTTGATGAAAGACATGAATCCTAGGTTTCAGGAAGCACATGGAGCCCTACACAGTAGAAACAAAACTACAGCCACATCTAGACGAACAGCTGTGGGGTGGGGGGGAGAGAAAACCATGGAGAGTATCTTCAAAACAGGTGGAGGAAAGAGGGATTGCCTACGAAGTGGCAATTTATACTGGCAGCAGACTTGTCAACACAACGGCAGTGGCCAAGAAAGAACAGAATCTGGTCTTCAAAGTGCTGAGAGAAAATAGATCTCGACCTCTTCCTCCCTCCTCAGTACCTTGCAACCAGCTGCAGAGCTATTTCTGAACACCCCTTCTGCTTTTAGCTTTCTCATTACCTCTTCACTCCTGATCCATCAAATATGTCCAGTCTCTTGGGCTATTAAGGGATTTTATTTCAAGTAAACAGTGTTAATGTGCTGAGGGTGTTAATGACTCAATGCTGTGGGTTGCCAGTGTTGACCTAAGCCATTTTTATTATAATATTACTTAAATACATACAAATATATAAAAGTAGGTATAAACCCTTATGCTTATCGTTCTTACACACCTATTAAACCAAAACAAATTTATAAAGAAATAGGATTTACCGATAAAGAAATTATAAGCAAAATTATGACAATAAAATGTAAAATATAGCTATGTGTGGCAGATGATGCTATTTTGCTGAGACAAATGGCTACAATTGTGATTATTTTTTTTTTAATTTTATATATTTAAAAGAGAGAGAGAGATAGCAAGAAAGGGCACGTGTAAGGAGAGGGAAAAGCAGACTCCCCACTAAGCAGGGAGCCCAATGCAGGGCTCGATCCCAGGATCCTGGGATCATGGCCTGAGCCAAAGACAGACACTTAACTGACTGGCCGCCCAGGCACCTCTAAAATTGTCTTTTCCTTCATTGAAGCAGGCTCAGAGGAGAGTCAGGCTGCCTGGGTTGAAAGGCCACTGTGTGATTTGGACGAGTGACTTAACCTCTTTAAGTCCCCATCTCTCTCCTCTAAAATGAAGAGAGTGAGACCCAAATCAGCGATGTTATGAGGACTAAATGCAACAAGAGGAGAGGAGTACTTAGCCCAGTGCCCAGCACATAAAATGGGCTTCACAGGTTATTACTACTATTGTTATAATTTGTCCTCTTTGATAATAAACCCATTTTAACTTCTGTTCCATCACTCTGACACTTAATGAGTCACCTTAAAATACAATACCAAAAAAATTTCTATTCAAGAAAAAAGTTCTTATGAACTTAGAATCTACAAGCTGGCTCTTGGCCAAGTCTGCCTATAATGAAAAAGGTGGCTATCACATCAGGCTTTTCACTTTGGAACGCCTCTGCTGGCGTGAGCCTCCTGAAGACTCAATTTCCACATCACGTTTTCCCTTAGGTCTACCCTGTGATAGAAAGTCAACAGTCTCCCCTTGCTCCCAGTGTGAGCATGAATTCCCATGCAAACCTGGGAGCTGTAACAATGCGTCCAGACCGAGCTACGGGGTAAACATCCAAGCAATCCAAAATAGGTTTACATTCCCTTTTAGAGATCCTCTCTGAAACAGAAATACACATAACACATAATGCCGCCACCACCACCAAGAACACCACCCTTAGATTTAACAGCTTCCTGGAAATGAAGGGTTTTAAGCCAACGGAGTTGCTCCAGGGTGAGAACCTTAGTCTCAGTGACAGGCTCTGGCAGCACAGTAATAAAGGAGAGGGTTTGTCATCCTTTAGGGGCAAAAGAATGCTTATAACATTAAGAAAACAAAAAAACAACAAAACAAAAAACAAAACAAAACAAAAAAATCACACTATATATTTAGTCTACGAAGAAGGCAGGCTCACTATTTAAAACAAAATCTTACAGTTTTAATCTTTATGGGATGGTAATTTATGGTACGAAAAGCTTGGATGAAACTGAACTATATAATGTTTGTCAAGAGAAATTTAAGGGGCACCAGAGTGGCTCAGTCAGTTAAGTATCCAACTCTTGATTTCAGCTCAGATCGTGATCTTATGGTCCTGAGATCAAGCCCTATGCTGGGCTCCTCACTGGGTGTGGAGCTTGCTTGGGCTTCTCTCTCTCCCTCTGCCCCAACCCCCCACCAAAAAGAATAAAAATATATATATTTTAAAGATTTTATTTATTTATTTGAGAGAGAGACAGTGAGAGAGAACATGAGCGAGGAGAAGGTCAGAGGGAGAAGCAGACTCCCCGTGGAGCTGGGAGCCCGATGTGGGACTCGATCCCGGGACTCCAGGATCATGACCTGAGCCTAAGGCAGTTGTCCAACCAACTGAGCCACCCAGGCGCCCCAAAAATATTTTTTTAGGGGCGCCTGGGTGGCTCAGTGGATTAAGCCGCTGCCTTCGGCTCAGGTCATGATCTCAGGGTCCTGGGATCAAGTCCCGCATCGGGCTCTCTGCTCAGCAGGGAGCCTGCTTCCCTCTCTCTCTCTCTGCCTGCCTCTCCATCTACTTGTGATTTCTCTCTATCAAATAAATAAATAAAATGTTTAAAAAATATATTTTTTTAGAAAGAGAAATTTAGTAAGCAAACTAGTAACACTAGAGGATAAACTTTTCACTGCTTGAAAAAAACAATCACTTTTTAAAGTGACTTTAGCCCCTACTGTATACAAATGAAGCTGCTTAAAAATAAGTTCTAGCTATCTCTTAATTAAGGCAAGTCTATTGGGTTCTTGGCCCTAAAGGTCCATGCTGGAGGGTCATTATCTGTTTCCTGTACTTCTTGTAGTTCAGACTGGCCCTACTGCCAATCACTCTAAATGCATGAGGAATTTAGCTGAGCTATCTGACACTAGGTAGGTTCAGACATTTCTTACAAATAAAAGCAGATCCTTCAAGAGGCATCTGGGTGGCTCAGTCGGGTAAGCGTCCGCCTTCAGCTCAGGTCATGATCCTGGGGTCCTGGGACTGAGCTACTGCTCAGCTGCTCAGGGCAGAGCCTGTTTCTCCCTCTGCCTCTGCCCCTCCCCTGACTTATGCTCGCGCGCGCTCTCTCTCTCTCAAATAAATAAAATGTTTAAAAAAAAAAAAAAAAAAGCGCAGACCCTTCAGAGTTACTTCTCACTAGGTACTTTTGTCCCTAACCTTAAGTCCTCTCCTAAAGGCTCAGCCAACTCTGTGATGAAATGTATAGCAAAGGCTAGATAATATACATCAAGTAAAACATTTATCAAAGACCACTTCAGAGGTGCCTGGGTGGCGCAGCTTGTTAAGAGTCTGTCTTCAGCTCAGGTCATGATCTCAGGGACCTGGGATCAAGCCCCATTTTGGGGTCTGGCTCAGCAGGGAGCCTGCTTCTCCCACTGCCTCTGCTCCTCTCCCCTGCTTATACTCTCTCTTGACTCTCTCTCAAATAAATAAATCTCTCAAATAAATAAATAAATAAAATCTTTAAAAAAAAAAAAAAGAATGCTAAATACAAAGAACAATGACAGTTAGGTTCAGAAAAAAAAAAAAAAAAACACTAGATTCATAGAAATAATTCCAACATACATGCCCACACCACCAATTTAAATTAAGAAGTAGGGTTGGCCAAAGTACAGAAAGCAAGGATTCAGATACGAGAGCCCCCATGTTCACAGCAGTGTTATTCACAACGGCCGAGGTAGAAGCAACCCAATGTCCATCAATAGAGGAATGTGTCAACAAAATGCAGGACCTAAATACAAGAGAATACTGTGCAGCCATAAAAAGGAAGGTAATACCGATATGCTATAACACAGATGAACCTTGAAAACTTAAACTAAGTCAAACAGGCCAGGCACAAAAGGACAAATGCTTTATGATTCTATTTATATGAGGTATCTAGAAGAGACAAACAGAGAGCAGCAGGGGCTGGAGAAAACAGAGAGGTATAGCCTCTCCTGGACTCCTGGGCCCCCCATAATTCCCTCTCTCAAAATGTCCAAAGATCACAATCTGGAAAACATGTTTGTAAAATTATAACAAAGTGTCCATATTTCTATTCCTAGAAGGGATTCTTCTCCCTGCACTTCATCCATCCCCATAAAATCACATTGTCTTTCTAGCCTGGATACCTTTCCTGAACAAAACTCTATTCACTTGGGTAAAAGAAAGGTGGCTGTGTCCCAGTGATAATGTCCACAGGGTCCTGGAAATGATAAGTACACACATCTATCACAACACAATGAGGAAAACATTTAGAGTACTTTCTCTGAGGTACAAACTTGGCGAAATTTGGGTTCTCTCATGAGTCTCCTAGGTCGTTCAATAATGACAGCTCCAGAAAACTTTCTGGTTTCATGACTCTGAGTACCTGGAAGTAGACAATCCCACAAAAGCCCAAATCTTAAGGCTCCATCTAGAAAACACACCAAAAAAGACTGTGGGAAACTCTGGATGTAAACCAAGGGCCCGCAGGAAGAACATGGTAACAGACAGCTCCCAGCTATCTCATGTTTCCATGGTAATTCATGCTACACTGGCAGCTCTGGCCTCTGGAAGCCTCTGGAAACCCCTGGGACATGATTTATGGCAGCCACAGGCAGCTACGGGCCCTGGATGTGAGCCGGACACACACGGGATAAAGCAGACAGAGACAGACTGCCCTGCTTTATCACATCGTGTACTTCCTCACCTTTCCTGACTGGGCTGGGGGATGGGGGAGGGGGTGTCACCCAGTGAAAGAACATTTTACAAGCAAGCCATTCATCAGGACTCCTAATTAAAAAGTTGGAGAGCGTAACAATGGAGTGGATTTTGCAGTCTTCTGACACTTCATTAACCTCATCATTGCTCTTCTGTCCGGGATTACTACACAGGTTCTGTCCTTAACACTCAGGCGGAAAAGAAGCAGTAACACTTTGCCTGAAAAATAACTCCCCCATATGACCACAAGAGTTGTGCCAGATCATGAATGGAACAGGAACAATATGACAAGGGAAAGAAGATCTACTTGGACTTTACTAAATTTAGGAATATTCCCCTTCATTCAGAGGAAAATAGAGTAGGAAAAATAAGTAACTTATTTTTCCATAGACCTTTCTAGTTAAGGGTATGATGTTACCCACTTCTCTCTGAAGGAGACAGCTAAGAATAAAGAGCTAGGGAATTGACCCATACTATCTATTTACCAATAGCTGCACATTTTGTGAATTTTGAATTGAGGTCACTTATCCTCTCTACCCACCCCCCCTTTATTTTAATTCAGTGGCAAGACTAACTTTATGTTTTAAGTACATAAAGAAACCCCAGGACATGTAGTTCCAACTGAAACCATATCCATTCATTTTCTGTGACTGGTGAACTGAAACATAAAAATATTCACCCAACCAAAGCAGTGTGTTTGAGTTTGTCTCTGGGATCACAGAAATGGGAGCAAGATGCCAGACTCAGCTGAAGGCATTCAACTTCACCTCCCTCCAGGTGAGAATCTGAGTAAGACTTAAAGAGGGAGAGGTCCTGAGCAGTCTCATGAAGCCCAAAGGCAGGATTCAAAACTCTAGATTGTACCTGACTCTGACATTCTTGGTTGTCCACCAGAACCATCCCTTCCTTTGTTGGTCCCCGAGAAGAGGAAAGTTACAGATTCCATTCTTTTTCAATTGAAATAAGAAATCAAGAGGCCAAAACCTGGATTCGAACACCTACTCATTTTCTCTGGCCTAGAACAAGTTACTAGGGTTGTGGTGTTGCTGTCTAGCCACTCAGATCCCGTCCATACGATCTAATGGGTACTTTGGTCAATCTCCGCAGAATGTAAGGACGTGAAATGTGGCAAAGGAAGGGTAGCTATTTTACCTCACCTAGTTATGAATTCTCCCACACACAGGCAGACTGCTGGGCAAAGCCAGAACACTAATGTGTCCTAGAAATGCTGACACCCTGGACACAACATAATGAGAACTGGTGATGTGTAGAACAGATAGTGGGCACGTGCATGAGCCAGAGACTGTCTCCTCAGAAAGCAGAGGATAGTGATGCAGGCCTGGCCCACGGCTCTCAGCATCTTTCACAGTCTCTTTTGCTTTGTGTTCCCTCCTCTTCTTTTGCCTATGGGTCTATTCTTGGCCTCTCCCACTCTCCTTAGGCTACTACTACTTTTGTGGACAGCTTGCTCCCTGACGATTTCCAACCCATGTCCAGACTTCTTTTGGGAGCTGCAGGTCAGTGTGTTCAACTGCCTGCTGGACATTGCCAAGTGGATGATCAGCAAACACCTTTTAAGTAATTAGCTCTCCAGTTCTCAGTTCCAAATCTCCTCCTCCTCCTGATGCCCTCAGGAAAATCCTGAGCTCTGAAGCAGACATTATTCCCAAATGATTCCCATGATGTTTTTTCTCAGTCTCATAATGAACAGATTTCCAGCAAGGAGAAGGCGGCCTAAGGGTGACCACATTGTGGAGAGATGCCTGCTCACCCTGAGACTATGTGGGTGAGTGTGAGGAGGTGTGTGTAGGGTAGGGAGGGTAGGAAGCTGTTGCCAGGAGGCAGAAATGGTTCTTTGCAAGTCAGAGAGGTTGGTCAAATAATCCACTGCAA
The DNA here is from genome assembly GCF_009829155.1 of Mustela erminea. NCBI lineage: Eukaryota > Metazoa > Chordata > Mammalia > Carnivora > Mustelidae > Mustela > Mustela erminea. The sequence goes on from NC_045616.1 coordinate 84,997,744, forward strand.
ACTCCAAGAGCTTTCAATATTTATGCTCATGTAAGTGTTTATAGGACCTACCTTATTGCTTATAAAACAAAGAAAATTGCAAGATTTATGTGGAGTTTGCTTATGTCTTGGGATATCAGGACTTTTATTTGCTTCCTTTAGCAAAGTCTCCATGTGATTAAATAAAAATACAAAATCTTCTAAAGAATGACAGAAAAATCTTCTAGAAGGAAGGAATGTTGAGTGGTTTCTGACTCTTGCCTGTAGCTGAAGTTTAAGATCTCAGACAAGCTAACAATTTTATAAAGAACATTATAAAACAAATAAGTTAACAAAAACACAGAATGCTTAAGTCTTCACGGTGTTAAAACTTGAAATCTAGGCATAATCTAACAATCAGCCTTTTTAACTTTCTTTTTATAAATAAGGAAACTAAGTCCCAGAGAGAGTAAATGAAAGGCCCAAAGTCATGAAACTATAGAGTAGCAGAGGCAGAACCCAAACTTTGTGAGTTACCTCCCTACCCCATGTTCTTTTCATTCTTTCAAGCTACCACTCTTAAAAACAAGGTCTTGAGCCCTTTCCTCCATCCTAAGGTTGACTCCTCCTTGGCTTTCTACCACGTGGCCTCCCAGCACCATCTTGGTTCCTTGGCCCCTGAAAACTGGTTGATCCAAACATCTTGCTATATTCAAGGTCAAACTCCAACTCCTTCAAACAAACCAGTTCTTTTTTCCTCATAAACATTCCTCCCAGTTTTGGTTTTCCATCTAAGCAACATGCCTGATTTTACAATGGAGTTACCTGGTAATGGGGACTAAAATCCCTAAGTCTTCATGAGTGGCCATGGTTCAGGTAGCTTGTTCCACCCCTTTAGGAGTCTACAGTGTGTCTCCTAAACATCACAGGAAAACAGACTCTAAATTGTGAATATTATCCTCTCAATAGACTAACATCTTAATCAAGGAACTATTATAACTGCACACACATATGTGCTTATACACACAAACTCACACAGTAAGAACAAGAATATATATACTGAGGAAGATTATTCTTGCTGTAATATCAATGAAAAGGCACTTGAAGATCATGGGATTTTACAGAGCATGATGTACTAAACTCAGTCTTAGGCTGGAAGTCATCACAATGTGTTTCTTCTGATTTTGCTAGCCAGAACTCTTAAGAGAACCTGATCTGCATGCCAACTCAGGAAATCTGTGGAATCAGCAGGAATTTCATTTGCCTGGGGCCTTAAAACCTCATAAAATAGTGCTTTTCAAATCTCTTTGGTTCTCTCGGAGGGATGGAGATGAAAGATAACTCTCTACATTAGTAAAAGACAAATGGCTGAGGAGAGACATTATATGATGTGTAACATTCCTTCTCTAGAAGTTTATGTATGGATCTCAATTTCCCTTGTTTGGCCTCACAGGGAGTGTTTAAGGGGAACACTAACTTTTTTCGAGAATTTTTGCTTCTGGCACTTAGAAGGGACTTAAAGTGTTTTACTTCCGCATTCCACTCTCAGGAAAAGCCTGAAATTGTGTTTCAAAGGTCTGAGCATCCTGAGGGTGACTGGGTGACTCAGTCAGTTAAGGGTCTGTCTATGGCTCAGGGTCATGGTCCCAGGGATCTGGGATAGAGCCCCTTGTAGTCTCAGGCTCCCTGCTAGGCTCCCTCCCTCTTCCCCTCCCTCCAGCTCATGCTTGGTCTCTCTCTCTCTCTCTCTCTCTAATAAATCTTTAAAAAAATAAAAAAATAAAGGTCTGAGCATCCCATCCCTTTTCCTCTTCCTTATGCCTAAGGGAATAAGAGTAAGCATTTTTTGGTTTAGGGGATTATACTAGATCATCCCAGAGGGAAGGATATGGTATTCTGCTTTACACCAAAGGAGCAAAAGCAGCCAGACTCAAAAAGAATGGCTGGAATTTTGTGGAATGTCATGGCCTTGGAGTCTCTGCATATACTGCCTGAACATCTGTGCCCTGTTGACATGCCATAACCTGAACAGAAATGGGGGGTTGCTGCCTCGCCACAAAACCCTGATGGCCATGCCATGGGCTTCTCTGTCCACCTTAATCCTGGAAAAAGAAGCTCTTTGAAGGACATATCCGGGCGTCTTAGGGAAATAGCACCCAAAAGAGGTCCAAGAAGAGCCACCCAGAAATAGCAATAAACATCCCTAATACTTCCCAATTCAATTTTTGAGACCAGTGTTACTCTAATACTGAAACAAAAGACATTGTCAGAAAACTGCAGACCAACATCCCTCATAACATAGATTTAAAAACACTTAACAAGGGACGCCTGGGTGGCTCAGTAGGTTAGATGTCTGATTCTTGATTTAGCCTCTGGTTCCAGTCTCAGGGTTGGGAGATCGAGCCCTGAGTCAGGCTCCATGCTCAGTGGTTCAGATTTTCTCTCTCTCTCTCCCTCTCTCGGCCCCACTCCCACCCCTTCGCTCAGGCTCCTCCACTCTCTCTTAAAAATAAATAAATAAATAACCATAAAAACACTTAACAAAATATTAGCGAATTTAATCTAGTGATACAGAAAAGGATAATTGTGGTGTATTCGTACAACAGAAAAATGACTCAGAATAAAGACAAACAAACTACTGATAGGCATGACAACAGAGATAAATCTCAAAAATATCACACTAAGGACAAGAAGCCAAACAGAAGTGTATATGTGTGTGAGTAGAGATATAGACATACAAACGTTTTTATATATGAAACTCCCAGAAAAGACAAATCAGTGGCAGGGTGACAGAAGGCAGATCAGTGGGACACTGGGGTGGGGTGGGAAAGATAAGAAGTGAGGACTGACTGGGATGGGGCCCACGGAAACTTTTTGGGGCGATAGAAATGTGTATCTTGACTGTGGTGGTGATTACACTGATTTATAACTCTCCCCAAACTTATCAACATATATACTTAACTATGGGTGCTTATAATTAATTAACATGCAAACAATAGGTCAATAAATTTAATTTTTTAAAAATCTGAGAAAGCAAGCTTGTCTAACAGAGGTCCCAATCTTTAAAAGGCCCCAACATTTGGTGGAGTTGGCCAAAAACACTGTAAATATCAGGATGCAAACTCACTTACACCACCAAGGACTGAAGTGGGGGTAGGGTAGTCTTGGGAAAGGCAGCAGCAGTGGGAACAACATAAAATAATCAACCCAAACCCCAAGGACCCACTAAAAGAGACATCATGTCTAAAACCAATGGGGTTGATGTCCCTCAACATTCCCTGGGAGCTCAGGCTTCAAGGTTTACAAGGGTTGAGGCCTTTTCTTCAAGTCTTAGAGGCCCTTTTTTTTTTTTTTTTTAAGGAAATGGTTATTAATTTATTTTAAAATAGTGGTAATAAACCTCTGCATGTTAATACAAAAACATTTAAAAAAATGTTTTATTTAAATTCAGGTTAGTTAACATATAGTGTATTATTAGTTTCAGGGGCAAGAATTTAGTGATTCCTCTGTTACATATAACATTCAGCACTCATTACATCATGTTCCCTCCTTAATGCCCATCACCTACCCCATCCCTCATTCCCCTCCCCTCCAGCAACCCTCAGTTGGTTTCCTATAGTTAAGAGTCTCTTATGGTTTGCCTCCCTCTCTATTTTCATCTCATTTTATTTTTCCTTCCCTTCCCCTATGTTTGTCTGGTTTGTTTCTTAAATTCCACATACAAATGAAAACATAAGGGATTTGTCTTTCTCTGACTGACTTATTTCACTTAGCATAATACCTTCTAGTTCCATCCATGTTGTTGCAAATGGCAAGATTTCATTCTTTTTGATTGTTGACTACTATTCTATTGTATAGATACACACCACATCTTTATCCATTCATCTGTCAATGGACATCTGGGCTCTTTCCATAGTCTGGCTATTGTGGGCACTGCTGCTATAAACATTGGGATGCACGTGCCCCTTCATATCACTAAGCTTGTATCCTTTGGATAATTACCTAACAGTGCAATTGTTGGGTGTAGGGCAGTTCTATTTTTAACTTTTTGAGGAACCTCCACACTGTTTTCCAGAGTGGCTGTACCAGCTTGCATTCCCACCAACAATGTAAGAGGGCGCCCCTTTCTCTGCATCCTTGCCAACATCTGTCATTCCCGGAGCTGTTAATTTTAGAAGTCCTAGAAGCCTTTCTGTTTTTCTCATGAGAGGTCTCTGGGAGCTCAGGGCAGCACCCAGACCATAGCCAGTAAGGACACGAGTACCTCAATACTGCAATCACACACACAACAGTACCCTGCCCATAACCTGAACAAGCCTACAAGCAGATTCTTCCCTCAGGCCTCCAGAAAGGAACTCATCGTACCCCCACTTTGATTTCAGTCTGCGAGACCAAGAACAGAGGACTAGGCCCATCAGATTTCTGACATGCACAACTGTGACAAAATAAGCCTCTAAGATGGAGGTAATTGGTGATAGCACCAACAGAAACCCAACAGGTTATAACAATGATATCCACATACTGGAACTCTATAGACTTTACTAAACTAAAAAATATCAAAGAGAAGAGAGAATCAATCTCACTGTTCTAATAAAGCTTCCCTTTTCTTCCCATTTCAAGAGGAATATAATTAAACATGTGTGTATCTAGTGGTCCATACCCCTAACACAAAACTGTTAATTTCCCCTTTGGTTTGTCATGAGTAATTCCAAGAACTGAAATTTCACATGGAAGAGACGACATCTTCATACTAGACATTTTGATTGAGTCAAAAGAATTGAGATTTTCTTTGTAATAATATGGAACTGAACTTTGATAAGAGACTTTCTTTGATTTCTGAAGGAAAGTATATTTAACATTTTACTTCATATACAGAATTAACTTTGATTTCAAAACTGCTCTTCACTTAAAACCCAGACATGGGATGTTTAGTACATCAGCCTTACTAATAAACAACAAAGATGTTTGTTAGTTAAGCAAGGTTTTCATTTGTAAAGATGGGATTTTACAGGTATAATCAAAATGGCTTCTTAGCTATAATCTGTAAAATATTCTCCCATTTTCTTCATTATGTGATAGCAACTTATTAAATACATTTTCTCCCCCTTAAAAAGTTTTAAAGAGTGCCTGGCTGGCTCAGTCAGTGGAACACATGATTCTTGATCTCAGGGTTGTAAGTTTAAGCCCCATGATGGATGTAGAGATTTACTTAAAAATAAAATCTAAAAAAAAAAAAGTCTGAAATAATTTTTTTGCTTAGAAAGCTGATGTCAAAGTAGCATAATAACCAGGCAATAGTGAGAGAGATTCACAGATTCTTGGGAATCAGTGGCGTTTATACCAATCCAAAAGCTACCCTGAGGACTATTTGAGTAAAAAACCAAAATCTAGTGAGTTATGCAGATTTTATAATACATTGATCCAAAAAGGGTTTTTTTGGTTTTTTGGTTTTTGACATCCAGCTTTGAGAAATAATGGATGTGGGTGCCAGGATGTCCCAATGATCACTGTGTCAGGGGCTTGTTTCAGCCTAGGTTGTATTTTTAGTCATCACTAGGAGAAATAATCATTTTCAAAAGGCGAGTGGCTAAGAAGATCCTATGCTTCCCTAATTCCATATGATAATTCTACAATATGAAAATAGAGTACTTTTCTGTATTCCCTAGATCTTCATCCACTCCTCTGCATCTAGGATTATTTCCAAAGATCCCAGATACTTAGAGATTTTTTTCTTTTTTTTTTTTAAGGGATTCCTGTACTGGGATTACTCATATGCTAATTTATCTATAGAACTTCCGGGTCCCTAGCTTTGCTTTCTCCCTCTTTCTAGTTGCCATGTCTAACTGCAATTGTCAAACACAGTTTATTAAAAAGACAAGCTGCCTCTTGAAAAGCTCCCCTTAAGCCACTATTAAAGAAGCCAGTCTCAGGTACTAGAATAGGAGGTGCTTCCTGGAGGACAAAGGTGATGACCAAGCCCACAGCCCTCACCAGGGGCAAGATTAGGCTGCCTTGGATCTCCTAGCTTAGAAGGAATTAGCCAAGCAGCACGTGAGTCAGCCTACACAAAAACAGCAGAGGAACCACCCAATCAGTCCACAGATTGGTGAGAAATCATATACAATTGTTACTTTAACCCATTGTGTTTTGGGGTGGCTCATCCTAGCAAAGGCTCACTGAATTGTTGGTAAAATACTGAAAAATTTCTGCCTGGGATATGGAATAACAGTGTATAACTTACAACCTTCTACTGGAGGTCTCAGAACAGTAAGGTAGGAGGATATAAATAAAAAAGCTAAGGATTGGAAAGCAAAAACAAAATGGTAAATATTTGGAGATAACATAAATATGCAGATAATATAGAAGAACCTATTAGGCTTAATAAACAAATTTAGCAAGGTCACTGGTTGAAGAATGAGATGGAGATTTTCTTTCATATATAAGGCAAAACAGTAGGAAAATGAAAATGATGCCATTTACAATAGGATTAAAAGGTATGAAATACCTGGGAATAAGTTAAATGAATGATATATAATACCTCTGTACAGTAAACCACAGAGCATAACTAAACAAAACAGAACAAGACCTAAATAAAGGAAGAGATACAATATGGACAGGAAAGTTCAGTATGCAAACATATCAAATCACCCCATGCTGATCTATAGACACAAAGCTTGTACAAACAAAATCTTTGCATGATTGTTTGTTCTTTCTCCTGGAAATTGACCTGTTGACTCTACAATTCATATGGAAATACAAAGAGCTAGAATAAAACAGATAATCTTGAATTAAGAACTTTCAGAAGGACTGAAAGTACAAATATCACCGCCACCCTTAGCCTGATACCAAAGTCAGACAAGGACACTACAGGCCTATATCCCTAATGAACACAGACAGATGGAAAACTCCTCATGAAAATACTAGAACACTGAATTCAACAGTACATTAAAAGGATTAAACACCATGACTGAGTGGGGTTTATTCCTGGGATACAGGCATGGTCCAACATCCGTCAATCAATAAATGTGATACATAACATTAACAAAATGAAGGATAAAAATTATAGGCAGACAAGAGAAACAGATTCACAGATGATTCCAATATTAGAGGTAGTTGGTAAGGACTTTAACTAGGTTTAAGGGGCTCCTGGGTGGCTCAGTCCAACTCCTGATTTCAGGTCAGGTTATGATCTCAGGGTCATGAGATCAAGCCCCATGTCAGGCTCTGTGCTCAGTGGGGAGTCTGCTTGAGAATCTCTCTCTCTCCCTCTGCCCCTCCCCCTGCTCGTTCTCTCTCTCTCTCTCTCTTTCTAAAAATAAATAAATAAAACTTCAAAAAAGAAAACCAAAACCCTAGGCTTAAAATACCAAAGAAAATAGAAAAGAATTAGAGCAAATAGGTTAAAAAGATGGAAACATTTAAAGAACTCTAATCTATTTATACTTGTTTTTATTTTTCAGCTTTACTGAGGTATAAGCATCAAATAAAATTGTAATATAGTTAACATGTACAATGTAATGATTTGATTGTCCAGATTCCCTTTCCCTGGAGGGTCTGTAACTCTAATCTTGATCTCAAGATACTGCAAAAGGCTCCCTTTTTGCTCTTTAGAGGTTTCCCACTTGGGTTTTTAGTCCTGCACCGTCCCTCAAAGCAACAAATGACCTGAGGAGGAAAACTGATCATGCACTTAAGGCCCTCTGACTCTCTGCCAACAAGTTCTCCTTCTTCTAATTTTTCAATACATTTTTGGCTATTCCTAATGAAGACAAATCCCAGATACACTTTTAGCCCAGCAAGTCCATGTGACTGAGTTCCGACAAAGAGATTAACAAATATGTCCTGTGACAGCCTTTAAGAGCCCTTCTGAAAATAAAGCTGATCCAGGAAGCCCTTTACCCCTTCCTTTTTGTCTCTCTGTTGGGTTAGAATGTGGTTATAATGGCGGGAGCTAGAGCAGCCATCTTAGGCCATAAGGTGAGCCCACAGAGAGAAGTCATGTGGGGAAGCAGTGACAGGAGCTCAGTATTCTGCAGAGCAGAGCTACTATACCCAGTTCTGGACTTCATACTGTAAGACTTTTTCGTGAGAGAGAAATAAACTTCTCTCATGTTTAACAACAACAAGATCAAGCTGCTGGGAACATCAGACATGAGAGGGACAAAAAGGGTATTTCTCACTTATTATGGACGATATAGTAAGCATAATTAAAACCCAGATGATGTAGGTAGTAAAGGAGACAGTGAAGATGTTAGGTTATCTCTAGGAGAGTTTTGTCCACCATAATGGCATAGGTTGGAGGCAGACCAATAAAGTTACCATGGTATGGGACAATTGCTCTGCCTCATCAGGGCCTTAGAGTGGATCAGACCTACAGAAGCCAACATGGGCCAATCAAATGCCTAAGAGACTTATGTACATAAACCAAATCGACAAATTATGCTGTTTCGATTCCACTGTGTAGACAGGATGATTTGAAAACACTTTCAGTGGGTCATCTCTGCCTTGGTTCATATCCTCCAAGAGTGGTCCTCTAGCTTTTCCTCTGAGCTACTCCTTATCTTTCTGATACTTTTCTCTAGTACGTGTCTTTCAGTTCTCGTGATGTAGATGCTATTACTGTCACCAATTTTTAGATGGGAGAATGCAGGCTTAGCAAGGTTAGGTGACTTGTTGTCCATGGTCATACGGTTGGGATATGACTCAGGCCTGGCTTACTCTAAAGTCCCTGCTCTTAATCACCCTGCCACTCTGTCCCCTTGAAAGGTTTTAGGGGTTTCATATGGGTAATCTTGTTTAATTCCCTAAGCTTCATGTTTTACAGTTGGTGAAGTGCAGGTTCAGAGAAGTTAGACAACTTACCCAAGGCCACATAATCTCTGAGCAGCAGAGCTGGGGCTTGAACTCAAGCTTGTATGAGACAAAGCCTAGAGTCTTTACCTTACTATGTGGTCTCTCCCTCTCTCTCTCTCTCTCTCTCTTTTTAATTTTAGAGAGAAAAAGAGAGAGAGACAGCACAAATAAGCAGGGCGAGGAGCAAAAGGGGAGGGAGAAAGAATCCCAAGCAGATAGTGAACTGAGTATGAAGCCCATTGCGGGGCTTGATCCCAGAACCCTGGGATCATGACCTGAGCCAAAATCAAGAGCTGGAGGCTCAACCAACTGAACCAAGCTGGTGCCCCTACTATGTGGTCTCTCTTGGCTAGTTAGCCAAAGATAAGCAGGCTCCTCATCTGCAAAGTAGGGATAATAACAAGCAGCAAAATTTGGAGCTTGACAAGGTACATCAGGGCTTTCAAGATTAGAGCTTTGGAGTCATCAGTCTCTACCAACAGAATTCCACTCTTTCTAAAATAGAGAAAATGATGACATTTGTCATTTGATGGGAGTTATCTTCACTCCTTCTAACTCATTTGACAAAGATTTAAAATTTAAGGAGATATGAGTCCCAGCAGCACATTGGGCTCCCTGCTCAGAGGGAAGCCTGCTTCTCCCTCTCCCACTCCCCCTGCTTGTGTTCCTGCTCTTGCTGTGTCTCTCTGTCAAATAAATAAATAAAATCTTAAAAAAATAAAGAGATATAAGAGCATTTTATGATGCCTGCTCGGTAGATTACATTTTAAAATTAAAATAATAATTGTTGTTACTGTTTTGTTGTTGTAATTACATTCTGTGTTTAGATGTATAAGCCAATGGTTTGGAAGAGTTAAAGTTAACGTGTCTCCTTCAACCTTTAGAGCCTTGCCAGGGTGCCTCAGGCAGTAAGGAGAGGGGAGTGTCAAGTACTATAAACTCTGAGTTGTGAATTATCACCACATGAAAACATTCCCAGGACTTTCAGTGTCCGTTTGTTCTAATATGCTACAACCTGAGAAGAAACAGCACAGGCACCGTGATTTAAAAAAAAAAAAAAAAGAGGGGGGCACCTGGGTGGCTCAGTGGGTTAAGCCTCTGCCTTTGGCTCAGGTCATGATCTCAAGGTCCTGGGATCGAGTCCCACATCGGGCTCTCTGCTTGGCAGGGAGCCTGCTTCCTCCTCTCTCTATGCTAGCCTCTCTGCGTACTTGTGATCTCTCTCTGTCAAATAAATAAAATCTTAAAAAAAAAAAAAAAAACGAGGCTGCCCATCAAAACAGTGCAAAGTAGACAAGCTTTCATTTATTTTCTTTGGAGCATTTCTGTTGGCAGCTCTACTCATTTGGTTAATGGAATATTTTTGATTCATTAAACAGGCTCATTTATGAAAAGGAGCCACCAGGGCTGGGGTGGGACAGGGAGCCACCCTTGCTCTCCCTGGCACGTTCTCCAAAAAGTAGTGCCTTTTCAATGGTTCCCAAAGATAGTACGTGGACAGGATGGGCGTTAGAGTCATGCTGAAAGACCTTAAAGAAAGCAGCATGCAGACAAGACTGTGAGTCTCAGGGGAAGTAAGTCAAGGGTGGGGCCTCTTCAGCGGGCTCGCCGGGCACCACTGGGTGAGGGGTGTGGACCAGGACAACAGCAGTCAGCATCAGGCCCCACCCCCCCACCCCCCACCCCCTGCCCAGGCTGGCTGCCTTTACACTAGCATGGGCCTTACCAACCCCCCCCACCCCCCAGCACGCCTCACCTGCCTGGAGACTATTCCAAGAGCAATCATGGCTCATCCCCAGGACCCTCAGGTCTTCAGTCCCTGTCCAAGTGCTATTTTTGAGGGACAGCAGGCTCCAGAGTAGAAAAGAGACTCTAAGCACTGATTCCCAGAGTCCATGAAAAGAACTGTGGCCAGGAACTGTGCGTGTCAACAATTTGCAATATGGTTTCATGCCAAACATCTCAATCTGTGTCTCTCACCTCTGAAACTGGAACCAGACAATTCTTTATACTATCCCCGAAACTAACTCGAAGCGGCAGTTAAAACCTTTGATGGATGCTCGAGCCTTCTGCTTGGGTCAGGATCCCAGAGTCCTAGGATTGAGCCCCGCATCTTCTCCCTCTCCCTGTCCCCCTGCTTGTGGTCCCTCTCTTGCTGTGTCTCTGTCAAATAAATAAAATCTTTTAAATACATACATACATACATACCATTATGACCATTTGTTATTTACTTGTCATCTCTCTGGTCCTCTGACTCTAATCTCTCTAGTCCTCCCTGCCTCAGCCTTCTATCCTGATAGCTGTGCCACCACAAAGTGGCATCTCTTGGCTGAAAGACTATTTAAAAGACCTCTGGGTGATGCATGTTAACTAGATTCATTGTGCCGGTTATTTTGCAATATATACCAATATGTGGAATCATTATGTTGTACACCTGAAACTAATATAATGTTATATGTCAATTACACCTCAATAAAAAAAAGGAAAATTATGGTATGTAAATTATTCCTCAAGGAAGCTGTTTAAAAAAAAATCTCTGAAATGCACTTCGGGAAGGATTGTGTGACTCCAGGGATATTTCTTTACTCTGGGTTCTGAGTTTGGTTACTTAAAAGCTCTGCAGGGACCAATCAGCCCTGCAGGGTATGACAGAACCCTAAGAAGAAGGACAATTCAGGCATGTGTGTGCACATAGAGAGAAATAGGTTTAAATAATTTGGTTCCACCAAGTCCAAGTCCAAGATTCCTCCAGAGACTACAGACACACACATGTGCGTGCACGCACATGTGGGCATGGACAATGTAATTCATTTCCCAACTTGAGGTAGAAAGAATAAAGTTAACTGAAAAATGATAAGGAAGGAATTAGGTTTTACAAAACTAATCAGCCGCCAGAAACACAAACACAAACAACTCTGCTCAAGAGAAAACAATCTTTTTTTCTTCCTACATAGAAGTTTCACCCCACACTATTATAAACAAAAAAGACTAGCCATCCACGAGGAGGGAGGAAAAACCCTATAGATTTTGCCATTTCCCTGTTTTGTTTATTCTACCCCAGAAAGAGGGGCATGAAGTCACATAAACTCCTGTACTCTAGGGGCTAAAACTTTTTAAAATTGTACTTTATGTTAAATAAACAAATGTTCTGAAGCACTGCCATTTGCTGGAGAAGAATGTAAATCTGGACTTAATGGGGCTCAGATGTCCTTCGGGGCTGTCTACACATGACCATGAATGGAAAAGTACTAAGCCCCCGACAGTAATAGTGTGCACAGCTATGGATCTGCTCAACTAGAGGCTTTCTCCATCTTTTAGAGATGAATTCTGTTCCCTAAACACTGAGAAGAGGTAGCCACAGGACCATCCAAGAGAAGCCAAGGGAAAGGGCTCAGGATGAAGGTGACAGAGAGCGTCGGACATAGCCTAGTATTCAAGAGAAATGAGAAGCAAGCCTTACCAGTTACCGAGCTTATCACAAATATATCAAAGTTTCACCCTGAGACACCCCATTCTGTCCAGATACAGCCACTCACCTCTCCATGAATATGAAGAACCCACTGCAGGTAGAGTCTTCTTAAACCTTCTCCCCGTGGACACCTCGGTGGCACATGGATGGTGCAGTTGGCTAGGCATCCGACTCTTGGTTTCAGTTCAGGTCATGATCTCAGAGTTGTGAGATCAAGCCCCACAAAGGGCTCCATGCTCAGAGATCTACTTAGGATTCTCTCTCTCTCTCTCTCTCTCCCTCTACTCCAGTCCCCATCCCCTGATTTAAAAATAAATAAATCATTTTTTAAAAAGTATCTCCCCCAAAGCCAAATCCACACCCCCCCAGGGGAGGGATACAGTTTGCCATCTTTGGTCAACACCTTCACCTCTTATCTGTGGGCTCAGAAGACTCAAAAGCCCAGGACTCTCTCCTTAAGACAATTAAGGTCATCAAAAATAAGACAAGACTGAGCAACTCTCAGACCAGAAGTGCCTGGGGAAACCCGAGGACCAAATGCAACTTGGATTGAAGTCTGGACTTTAGCTAACAAGTAATATAGCACAGTAATATAAGATGTCAAAAATGCACGGAGACTGGGTGAGGGGTATTTGGAAACTCTGTACCTCTTCACTTCTCTTTAAACCTGAAATTATACCAAAATAAGGGGATAAAAAATGCAAATCTGAAAAACTAAATCCATAATGGGGGCCCAGCATGAAGATTGAAGAACAAGAACACCAGCAGACACTTAGCAAATGTTAAGGATGCATCAGGCACCAAGCCAAGCCAATACCAGCAGATATGGAAACCTCTTGACAACACCTGACACCAACCCTAATTTCATGCCCATTTCTTGGAAGAGGGAACTGAAGCTGAGAGGTTAGGTGGCTAACACACAGTCACGCAACTGGAAGGGAGCAGAGGTAGAATTTAGACCTAAACAGAGTAACTCTTAAGACTGTTTCCTACTTGTCATGTCACATTACCTACCATTCTATCATTTCTTTCCTTCACAAGATGGGAAATGTTTTCTTGAATCATAACCGAACAAAATAAAATGACATCTAATTAAGGAGTAAAACATTGGAGCTCTCATTTAGAAAAAGGAAAATTAAGAGATGGGCTGTTTCCTGCCCCCTCACAAGTTACCACAATTTTTACTCATATTGTAAACTATAATTGAACACAGTAAATCTACAAAGAAGGATCTTTTTCACAGAGCTCCAACACACAATCCTAAAGTTTGTATGGAACCACAAAAGATCCCAAATGCCCAAAGAAATCCTGAAAGGAAAAGCAAAGGTGAAGGCATCATGATTCTGGACTTAAAGCTCTATTACAAAGTTGTAGTCATAAGGAGAATATGGTACTGACACAAAAACAGACACATAGATCAATGGAACAGAAGAGAAAACCAAGAAATGGTCCCAGAACTCCATGGTCAACTAATCTTCGACAAAGCAGGAAATAATATCCAAGAGAAAAAAGACAGTCTCTTCAACAAATGGTGTTGGGAAAACTGGACAGCCACATGTGGAAGAATGAAACTGGACCACTTTCTTACACCATACACAAAACTATATTCAAAATGGATGAAAGAACTAAATGTGAGACAGGAAACCATCAAAATCCTAGAGAAGAACACAGGCAGCAACCTCTTTGACCTTGGCTGCAGCAATTTCTTACTAGACACATTGCCAGAGGCAAGGGAAATGAAAGCAAAAATGAACTATTGGGACTTCATCAAGATAAAAAGTTTCTGCACCGTGAAGGAAACAATCAACAAAACTAAAAGGCAATCCAGGGAATGGGAGAAGATATTCGCAAATGACCTATCTGATAAAGGGTTAGTATACAAAATCTATAAAAAAACTTATCAAACTTAACACCCAGAAAACAATCCAGTTAAGAAATGGGAAGAAGACATGAATAGACACTTTACCAAAGAAGACATCCAAATGGCTAACAGACACATGAAAAGATGTTCACCATCACTCATCATCAGGGAAATACAAATCAAAACCATGATGAGATGCCACCTCAAACCTGTCAGAATGGCTAAAATTAACAACTCAGGAAACAACAGATACTGGCGAGGATATGGAGAAAGGAGAACCCTCTTGCACTGTTTGTTGGAATGCAAGCTGGTGCAGCCACTCTGGAAAACAGTGTGGAGGTTCCTCAAAAAGTTAAAATAGACCTGTACACCTGGGGCTAATAATACATTATATGTTAATTAAAAATAAAAATAAATAAAAAATAAATTATAAAAACATAGAGCTACTCTACAAACAACCCAGCAATTGCACCACTAGGTATTTATCCAAACAATACAAAAATATAGATCCAAAGTAGGTATATTCACTCTGACATTTATAGCAGCATTATCTATAGTAGCCAAACTATGAAGAGAGTCCAAGTGCCCACTGACTGTTGAATGGATAAAGAAGATGTGGTGTGTATATACATGATGGAATATTACTCGGCCCTCAAAAAGAATGAAAACATGCCATTTGCAACAATGTGGATGGAACTAGAGTATATATTTTTTAAAGATTTTATTTATTTATTTGACAGACAGAGATCACAAGCAGGCAGAGAGGCAGGCAGAGAGAGAGGAGGAAGCAGGCTCCTCGATGCAGGGCTCAATCCCAGGACCCTGGGATCATAACCTGAGCCAAAGACAGAGGCTTTAACCCACTGAGCCACCCAGGCACCCCAGAACTAGAGTGTATTAAGCTAAGTGAAATAAATCAGTCAGAGAAAGACAAATACCATATGATTTCACTCAGGTGTGTAATTTAAGAAACAAAACAGGTGAACATGGCAGGGGCAGGGAGAGAGAGAGGCAAACCACAGAACAAACTTAATTATAGAAAACAAACTGAGGGTTGCTGGAGGGTAGGTGGGTGGGGAAGGGCTAAATGGGTGATGGGTATTAAGGAGGGCACTTGTGATGAGCACCAGGTATTATATGTAAATGATGAATCACTAAATTCTACTCCTAAAACCAATATTACACTATATGTTAACTAGAATTTAGATAAAAATTTGGACATAAAATAAAATGAATATTGAAATCTTTCCTGAATACCCAACCTCTAGTGCTAATGATCAGAGTAAGAAGGGCTATGTTTCAGGTCCTTTTAGAAAAGCCAGAGTTCACACACAAAGAGAACAGAGATTTGTTCACTGAATCCTTGAGTATGAGAACCTGATAGCCCTTAGAATGTTATATAGTAATATTACAAATAAACAAAAGTCATTCTCTATTCAGCAAAACGTCAACTCCTTAAACTTTCTGTCTCTGGGAAGTCAGCATGAACAGAAAAGGTAAAACTGGCGAAAGCTGAGGGGTTTAAGCAGCATCCTAGTGTTTAAAAATTAAGATGAGACAGGTCAGTCATGCTTTTCCTGGGACTCAGTATAGCTCAATGGAGATAATTAAGTTCCATGTTAGTTAGGAATATTTTCAGCTGCAAATAACAGAAAACCTAACAAACAATGGCAAAATCACTATAAAGACATTTACTCTTTGCTTAACAAGAAGTCTAAAAATGGCCACTGGGATTCATCTAGCAACTCAACAATTTGGTGAAGGTTGCCACTTTTACCATTCTTCTTCTTAACTGCACCTAGTACAAGGGCTTTTGGTACTTATATTTTTCAACTCAAGATGACAATATAGCTGCCAAAGCTCCAGGCATCAGCATGCCAAGCTAGAAAGGCAGGCAGGCTGGCAGACAGGAGGATAAAAACTTTCTCTTCACAAGGGTCTATTGATTTGGGAAGAGAATCTATCCTAATAGAATCCAGGAGATTTCCCCTTAGGTCTCAAAGGCCAAACAGGATTTAATTCCCCCAAAAGGGCTTTGTTTCTAAGACAAATGAAAACACACAGGAACACACATAGAGTATACATTCCTAAAACACAGGTATCTGATAATATTTTCTGATGTTCTAACTTCTAATTACTCAATAGCTTGTTCCTAAAAGAATCAACTGGACAAATTTAAATCTTTTCTTACATTTGTAAGACCCCAGGGGGCGCCTGGGTGGCTCAGTGGGTTAAAGCCTCTGCCTTCGGCTAAGGTCATGGTCCCAGGGTCCTGGGATGGAGCCCTGCATCGGGCTCTCTGCTCAGCAGGGAGCCTACTTCCCTTCCTCTCTCTGCCTACTTGTGATCTGTCAAATAAATAAATAAAATCTTAAAAAAAAAAAAAAAAGACCCCAGGAACCCAAGGCACATCACCAAGTTGTGAACACAGCATAGACACACACACATACCTCCACAAAATGGAAGACCTAACGCTTCCTGTCCAATTACAAACCTGCTGAGAGCAAATACTGTTTATAGTCATTTCTGCGATCCCGCAGTCCACTGTACATTGTGACAACGAGGGCTTTGGACTGAAGAAATGAAAAACACCAGCTCTGGAAATCCATCCACCATCTATTCATTTCACAAAGACTTTCAAACACTAACAATTAGTGGGGCGTCTGGGTGGCTCGGTCAGTTAAGTGTCTGTCTTCAGCTCAGGTCAGAATCTTGGACAGAGCCCCACCTCGGGCTCCCTGCTCAGCACACACACACTCTGTCTCTGATAAATAAGTAAAATCTTTTTTAAAAATACCAATAATCAGTTTGTGCTATTTTCTAGAAGATGGGTCTTAGGATCTTTAAAGTCAGTTAATGATCAAATTATTTTCATCTCTAAAGAGCCTGACATATTGGGGAAGCCATCATTGTGAAATGAGAAGTGTTCTCCTGATATTAAGAAGTTTTGTATTTTAAAAATGCCAAGAAAAGATGTATTCATTAGTGGATAGTATGAAACAACTGTTTTCGACAAGTGAGATAAAATCAATCTCTATGGGATGATTTGGTCTTCCCTCCAAATTTTACGTGGATTATAGATTTATATGCAAAAAAAAAAAAAAAAGGTAGAAAGATAGGTGATTAAAAACACCACCACCAACAACAACAACACATTAGTTTCTGGGACAGTTTCTAAGCATGTCCAGAAGCAAAAAAGCAATAATAATAAAAATGAAGAATTGATAATTTTGATAAATTTGTCATTTATTTTTTTTTAAGGATTTTATTTATTTATTTGACAGAGAGAGATCACAAGCAGGCAGAGAGGCAGGCAGAGAGAGAGGAGGAAGCAGGCTCCCTGCTGAGCAGAGAGCCCGATACGGGCCTCGATCCCAGGACCCTGAGATCATGACCTGAGCCGAGGGCAGCGGCTTAACCACTGAGCCACCCAGGTGCCCTAAATTTGTCATTTAAATAATTTTCAGATGTTATGGGGAAAATACCATAAACAAAACCAAATGGCAACAGATAAAATGGGGACCTACTAATAAAATCTAAGACCAGAAAAGGGTTATTTTCCTTCAGATATAAGGAGATCCTCAAGTCAATAAGAAGCAGATAAGTTAATAGGAAAATAGTCAAATTTACACAAGCAGAAGGTTTATACAAAAAGATGGTCATTATTTGGGAATAAGATTGGAAGCCCACTCCTAATGAACTATTACTTTAAAAAAACCATAATATTCTTCTATTTGCACATTGGCAAAGTTAAGAAGTATAATTATCCATGTACTGGTGACAGCGAGCATAATCAAGCATTCCTATACATTCACTCTGGAGTTAAAACCGCCATAATCTTTTTGAAGGACAATTTAACAAGATCTATCACAATTTTATCTCTCCAAGCCCTTTAACCTATAAAAACAAACAAACAAACAAACAAACAAACAAACAAAAACCACATACCTCTATATGGAAGTTATTCTAAAAATATAGGATATGGATAAAGATTTAGGATACTTACTGTACTATTGTTTGTAATAAAGCAAATACCACCAAAATATTCATTAGAAGGGAACTGGTTAAATACATTAGTACATCTTCACAAGAGAACACCACTTGGCAATTTTTTTTTAGTAAATCTAGATTTACTGAAATAGGAAACATCCAAAATGTGCTAAGTGAAAATAACAAGTTGTAGAACAAGATGTCCAATATGTTCCCATTTGTGTTAAAAATATATATATACATTTGTATGCTTGTACGTTCTTAGAACATTTCTGGAAGGATACACAAAATTCTGTTAAACTGTGGTTACGTCTGGAAACGATTCTGTTTGAAATTTTTACCATGACTGTATATTGCTTTAGTAATAAAAAAAAAAATGTAGTTAAAATACAGAAAGAATCATGTTGCTTCCTCTGAAATTTCTCAAATGGGGAAAATGTTAGGACTTAACATTTCTTCTTAAGAATGAGCGTCTGGAGGCAGAGGGAAAAATGCCCATAAGGCAAGGAATCTCTTGGATGAATCCTTCAAAACACAGCTTTAAACGGAATATTCTGAAACTCCCCAAGTTTGGATGTGGATGGGGCTGAAGGGCTCTGTCACTTCCAGCCTGCCAGGCCCTTGCCCACTTGGGCCTTTACCACCACAATGGATAGAAAAAGCAACAGAACTCAGTTCCATAATCTCTTCCTGACCTCGGAATTAAAGCCAGCTCAGGAGGAAAGGAGAAGAGGTGGGTGAGGAAAGGCCTCCCGGGAAAGACATCAAACAGAATGGAAGCATCTCTGACCTCAGGGTCACAGGCCACTTAGGACAAATGCTGCCTGTCCTCTAGCCCACCCTGGGTGCCTGCGCCAGCCCTGGAAGCCAATCTGAGTGATTTAGGAAATCGCCCCAGCCCCAGGGCTGGGGTGGGCAGGAAAGGAGCGATTAAGGGCGAGAGGGAGAGGTGATGCTTCCTTGGGAATGAGCACATTTGGAAGCAAGGCAGGAAGGGGGCAGGAAGCAGCTCTCATAAAACAATCTGACAATTATGTGTCAGTCTAGGAGAAGGGCTCTGGAAATTATGGGGCTGCTGCACCGCACTCCCGGGCCCTCCCCTGGCGATTTCCTCACGGCTGCAATGAGCTGCAGGAGGAAATTATATTTGGGGCCAAGTGTTTGCTGCTCTATGTTTGAGTTCAACTGGGGACTGAGAATTTTACGTTCACATGCTGAGGGAGAAGTTTCCTGTTGCCGCTGGAAAGCACAGGGGCCGCCCTGATTCCCGCAGGCCTGTCACAGGCACTGGGGTTGGGATTCCTGCACCTGGCTCTTTCCAGCCAGATGCAGTACCTGCATGAACTCCCAACAACCCTACAATGGATACTGAGACCTCTAAGACGGTCAGTGACTTGTCACAGGTAATGAGCTAAGAGCAACAGGACAAGAATTAGAAAGTAAGCATTCTGTCCACAGCCCCACACTCAAAATCCAGTTGAAAATGGATTTTATGGAGATATTTTGTAAGAGCAAGCACAACCATTATTTTATAGATGTTTCTGGAGGAAAGGGATTTCTAAGCAGACTCCTACCCTTGAACCCTCAGAAACAGCAACCTTTCCCAGCCCCTGTCTTGCCCACCAGAGCCCTCCATGCAAAGAGGATCCCTTGGGAGGTAGTGGGACATCTGTGCAGGGGTCCCAGGGCAATCTGACCTTTCCTACTTGGGCTGAGAGACTGAGGCTCTTAGCAGCTTCCACGTGGCACCTGAGGAGCCCAGGAGAGTAGTGACTAAGGGTGGACTCTGTCCACTGTGCCATTAGCCATGTGACTCTCGGCCTGGTGCTTCACCTTTCTGAGCCTCTTCTGTGGGTGGGGTTGAGGATTCAATGAAAGAGCATGCTGGGTTTTGAGCAAGTATGGTTTCTGGAACCTAGTAAGCCCTCATCAGGTCCTGGCGAGGACCCAAAGTTCTGTGCTGTGTGCTCTGTGAGATGAAAGGGAGCCGAGCCAATCCTGCCTTCGCAGTCTCTTCTAGGGACAGAAGGTCCCAAGACCTCAGAAATGCTCTACTTCCTCCCTAGCTCAATCCCATGACGTTAAATCACATTAATCTTTAGGAAATGAACTGTACCTGAGAACATGATTATTTCTTTAGTCTCTTAGCGGCACATTTATTAATTACTTGCAAATGCTCAGGCAGATAATGTGCACGTGGAGAAGAACAAGGTCTCTAGAGCTAGACTCCCCACTCACATCCCATCCCTGCCACTTAGGCAAGTTACTGAACGCCTCTGATCCTTAATTTCCACATCTGTAAAAGCAGAGATAATAAAGATGGTTCTTAGCCCCTCAGGTAATTGTGAGCATCAGATGAAAGAAGATGAAATTATTCTGTGCCTGGCTTCATGTAAGGACTCACTAAGTGACACTTACTCTCATTATTATTTTTGGTCATTATTGCAGTGAAAACTGAACAAGCAAAACAGACATAATCCTTGATTTATGAGATCAACTGGACAATGCCCATGGTCTTCAGCATATAGACAGAGTTAAATAAAGCAGAACTTGCATGCCAATTAGAACACACATCTGGATGAAACAGAAACTAGAATGCTGAGTGGGACTGAGAAGACAGCATTAACATCTCTTATTTTTCCATAAATGTCAATGAGGAAACTAATGACAGTGAAGAAAAACAAGGAACGTGGACGGTGGTGGTAGGTGGTAGGGGGTAGACGTGAAGTTTTATGTTAACTTGGTCAATAAAAGAGCCTCCCAGTACATCTGTGTCCACACCACTTCTACGGGTGAGGAATGACCATCCTATCAGCAAGTCCTCTCCTAGCATGTCACCGAGGGACTGTCAGGCCACACCTCACCTCATGGCTCTGGGATTTCTCCCATACCCAGAGTGTCTTCAGCACACTTGGTGTTTTGTGATGGCTTAACATAGTCTTTTCTGTGCATTTAGGTATTCATTCTTCATATTCCTTATCTAGTTGCTGACTACAAGCTTTTCCTTCCCTTCGTTCACACACTTGCCCTGGTGTCCTGCACATGGTAAGTCTCAAGTAAGTTCTTGTTCCCTAACACACCTGAGTTGCCATCTCTAACATGATTCCTGTGGATGAGCAAAGAATTCAGGGTAGCATTTACGTTTTTTAAAAAAGCGGGGGGGGGGGGGGGTGGGGGAGGGCCACAAGGGGGCAGTGATGGGGCAGAGCCAGCCAGAGAAAGGTAAATGTCGGTTATTATCCTAGATGACTTCAGGACAAATAGAAAACATTTGGATTTAGCCCAGGAGAGGGTGCTACCTACTTCCAAGACAGCCTCGCCAAGAATGCCTGGCGGGGCTGTCCCCAGACATGAGGCTGGGGTTTGGGCCTCGGAGCGGCAGGCTGCTCACCCGCGCGGGGAAATACTCCCACTCACTGCATCCTGCTTTGATAAAAATCCCTCTTCTTCTAAATTAGATAGACAACAGGTAGGAGTCCGGGGAGCAGGAACACGTCAGCAGAACAGATGCAAAGCTTCTCCCTTTCTTCTCAGCATTTATCCAAGAAGCTTGCTGAGAGCTGGAGATGATGTAAAGAAGAAACCTACATCACCACCCCACCACTGATGCAAACTCGAAGGTTGTTTTTAAAGGATTCTGAGAAAAGAGGGGAAGTGTTAAATGTAGGCATAGGTGGTTAGAGATCACAGGATATTGAATAAGCCCTAAATCTGGACCTTCTCCCAGCCCTTACATAAGGTATCTTTCCATGTCCAGTGATATTCAAAGTCCCTTTTGTCTCTGCAATGGAATAACTTCTCTGGAGACTGGGATCGAAGAGACTGGCCTTTATATTTTTACTTGCATCCTGATCCTTTCTCCCCAAAGCTCTTCAGCTAGCTGTTCATTTCTTCAGAATGTAATACGCTCCCAACTTGGACAGAAAAAAAAATCACTTGCATCTTTTCAGCAATAAGGTGGAACTTTTGCTCACTGTGCACTTTAAACAATACACAGTATTATACGGAAGCAGATCACTCACCTACTTCTCATTTGTCTCTTGAAAAGCCAGATGTCCTGCCTGCTTTCTCTAAACACAAACCCAAGAATCAAAAGTAATAAGTGAACAGGAAATAAAGTGAATGTCAAACTGTGGCTTCTGATGGGAACGTGAGTTTAAAAAGCAGCCTTTAGGGGGGCTCCTGGGTTGCTCAGTGGTTAAGCCTCTGCCTTAAGCTTAGGTCATGATCCCAGGATCCTGGGATCGAGTCCTGCATCGGGCTCTCTGCTCATCAGGGAGCCTGCTTCCCTTCCTCTCTCTGCCTGCCTCTCTGCCTACTCATGATCTCTTTCTGTCAAATAAATAAATAAAATCTTAAAAAAAAAAAAAGAAAGTAGCCTTTATACTGTTGGTGGGAGTGTAAATGCACAGGACTTATGATAAACTTATATGTTTATCATACCACGTCACCTAACAATTCCAATTCTATAAGTGACCATTACAGATGTATTGGGACACACACACAAAAGTACACATAGAGTAAATTTGTTGTAGCAATGTTTATAATAGTAAAACTCTGGGAATAAATGACCATTAACAGGAGACTAGTTAAATTAATTAACCAGATTAACCAAGATACTCTACATCAGACAGAAGGTGGTGTGCATAGGCTATTTTGGAAAGATGTGCAGAATTATTATTAAATCTAAAAAGCAAAGTATATTACAGTATGTATAGTATGTTCCCATTTATGTTATATATGCATGTGTGTATATATATACATTTATGTATTTTTATTTATACAGATACATTCACTTATATATTTATACCTTTTTTTAAAAAAAGAAGGGCTCTCCATATATGGAAAAATTCTAGGTGATCCCCAAATCTTCCAGCAAAGTGACTTTCAGACAGTGGGAGTGGGGAAAGGGAGCACCTTTTACTGTACATAGCTTTGTACCGCCTGAATTTTTTACATGTTTTACTTCTGTAATAAAAACCAGCCTCAAGTTGTAGGAGATGCCCTTCTCTTCTGCCTTTAGAAACTTTGCTAGCTTTCTTCATCTACATCTACAGGCCAAGTGACAGACGAGCAAAAGCAGAGGACAGCAGTAAGTACACTGGGACAAGTCCCTATGGCTAGGGATACACAGGAGCTCAAAGCACATTGGATATGAAACCATTATTTTCACTTCTCGATATATGGGTAAGGTCTATGCTCACTACATTAGGATTTTGTGACTGATTTTGGTGACACAGTAACGTGGACTGAGGATTCAATGACTGGGAATAGGCAACATGTTCTCGTCAGCCAACAATGACATTGTGGGGCACATCCCTGAGCAGCCCACATAGAGCAACATTGAGCTAATTGTATTAGTTGGGCTTCAGTTCAGCTGTGAGGACTAGCAAATCTCAAATAACAATGCCTTTTAAAAAATTCCTCTTTCCTCTCATATAAAAGGCCTCAAAGACAGGGTATGGTGTGTTGTGCCTTCTCTCCTGTTCCTCCATCATGGACCGCTTCCACCTTTTGGTTCAAGATGGCAGTTTCCACATTTCAGGGAGCAAGATGGAAGAACATATGAAGAAGGCAGCGCAGAGTTTACACATATAACGCCTTTTAAGTGGATTTTCTAGGAGCTGCCGCTAGACGCTTTTACCTACTCACTTGAGCCAGAACTCCATCCGCTGGTCTACCTAGCTGCCAGGGAAGCCAAGAAATGCAGTTCTAAGGCCATCTGGCTATATGCACTGCTCAAAATAACAAAATTCTATGTTATTACCATGGAACAAGGTAAGGGTGGACACTGGAGATGGCCAGTGGTTTCTGCAACATTGATGTAATCGATTTCCCCAGGCCCCCAACCTATTCTCCCCAAGATGAATTTATGAGGTGATAATCTCAGCAATGGCAGAGGAAAAGAAAAGTATCATGCTTTGCCATATATCCCCCTTTATAAGGTTAGGAAAACTATCTATCTATCTTTGCTAGGGAAACATTTAGAGAAAAGTTTTGCTATTATTTCAACACTCATAGGAGTGTTGAAGTGTGTCCTGGAATTTCACTCACCTGCGTATCCCCTGACCCCCCCCCCCCACCCTGGTCTCTATAATGGATGGAATACAGGAGCTACAGGGGACAGGAACCCTGTCATTCCCACAACAGTCCTACAATAAACGTCAACAGAATGCAACATCCCACAATAAACGTCAACAGAATGGTCTGTGATGTAATTCAGAGATTATTTCCTGTGAGTGGGACATTATGCCCCGGAAGAGAAGGCTATTTATGCTATGGGGAAGGCCCATGGAGCTTCAGATTTAGGTTCAAGGAAAACGGAATTCAAGAGCTGACTACACTGGATCCCAGGGGGCTAAGGACAGTAGTATCAACAGTTATATATGAATCGGGACTTGAGAGACTCCCAAGGTTAAGAAGGACTAAATACTCTCTGAGTAGACAGGGGCAGGCTCTCTGCACATTCCTACCGGCCACCCACCCTTGGAATTACCAAAGACCTGGGCTTTGGGGAGCCTCTGCAAGGAGGGGACTGGAAGCTGCCCTGCCCCTGCCATCCCTGTCGTTTACTGCGGGTTCTCAGACAGGGGACAGCTCTTCACTAGGAGTGTGAATGAGGGTGCTTTCATGGGTTTTATCCTGTGGGCCTCACCAGAAAGCAGTCAAAAGTCAAACGTTTAAAGTTTAGCTAACCTCCCCGTTGTTTAAGACAAGTCACCTTATACTTCTTGGATCAATAAACAGCTTCAGAGTATAGAGATTCAGGAAGAGAATATTCTTAAGGAGGCAGGAAGGCAAGAGCTGAATCCAGAACCCTGAGGATGACTCAGAAAGGTGGGAGCTCAGAGGCTCCTCAGTAGATTCCCCCAGTCACTGGGAAAGAGCTCGATGCCAGACTCGTGGATCTGTGACCACTTTATTTCACTTGATTTCACTTCATTGGGACTCAGTGGTCATCACGCCCATCCTGGGTCTCTGCCCCACGGGTTCGACCAAGGTGCTCAAACGTACGACACACCCCCCACATCACCTGTTGCATTCTTCCCTTGCACGCATCTCTCGGTCTCCTCTATCTCACTAAATGGCCAGGCTAGGGACGCCTGGGTGGCTCAGTGGGTTGAGCGGCTGCCTTCGGCTCAGGTCATGATCCCGGCGTCCTGGGATCGAGTCCCACATCGGGCTCCTTGCTTGGCGGGGAGCCTGCTTCTCCCTCTGCCTCTGCTGCCACTCTGTCTGCCTGTACTTGCTCTCGCTTCTCTCTCTATGACAAATGAATAAATAAAATCTTTAAAAAAAAAAAAATAAAAAAAAAAATAAATGGCCAGGCTATTCTGTCAAGGACTAGGGCTGAAAGCTCTGAGGCCTTCCCTGCTCCCCCTCTCACACCCCATCTCTAAACCCTGAGCAAACCCTATGGCCCCATGTTCAAAGCCATATGCAGAATCCAACCATTTCTCTTTGCTGCCACCGATTCAGGAAAATGCCCTGCTCTCTACATGATTACCAAGCCTCCTACCTGGTCTTGACAAGACATCCATGCCATGATTTTCAGCTTTGAAAACCTAAGTGAAGTCGGGGAACCCCTTGACTCTAGATTCCTACAGAAGCCTCCCCATTTCGCGTGGAATCCAAGTCCACACACCAGGCCTCCAAGCCCTCTGTGACCTGATGCCTCCCTCACTTCCTACACCCTTCGCCTTGCTGGGCGCTGGCCTCCCAGCTCCCCCGGAGGTGAGAGAGGCAGGTAACACAGCTCTTCTTCCACCTATCTGCCTACTTTGCTCATTCACATCCTTCAAGGAGTTCTCCATGCCCCCGAGCAGAAACCTTCCCTAATCACCCGTTTTTCCTACTTTCTCTTCACAATGTTTCTCTCTACTTGACAAAATATATATTCATTTTTTACTGTCTATCTCTCCCCAGAGGAGTGTAATCCCCACAGATACAGGATATTTTCTCCCTAGAATAGTGCCTGGTACAGAGCTAATACGGGAAAAACAAAGGATGCTGCACACTGCACAGTTGAATGTGCAGCATAAAGCAAAACAACAGCCACAGGTACAGGTACAGGAGAAAACCCAGTCATCCACGCAAACATACGCAAGGTCTTTTCTCATTACTAACTTGTTTTTTCATGACTAACCTACTGCAAGAAAAAGACAGGGGATGTTTTATTTATTTTATTTTTTATTTTTTTTATTTTTTTAAAAGATTTTATTTATTTATTTGACAGAGAGAAATCACAAGTAGACGGAGAGGCAGGCAGAGAGAGAGAGAGGAGGAAGCAGGCTCCCTGCTGAGCAGAGAGCCCGATGCGGGACTCGATCCCAGGACCCTGAGATCATGACCTGAGCCGAAGGCAGAGGCTTAACCTACTGAGCCACCTAGGCGCCCCGACAGCGGATGTTTTAATTTATTCAATGACTAAAAAGGAAAAACCATTTATGGTATGACTCTGGAACTACTCTAGCTCTGGAGGTAGAGCATCAAGACAGGTAAGCTCCCTGTTTTATAGAGCCTATGATACAGAGGGAACATGGGGATCGAGGTAGAAGTTGAAGAAGCTGGGAAGAATACCATAAATAACCAAACAAACAAATAACACAGTTTCAAATAGTTATTAATCTATGACTATTAGGGTAATAGAAGAGTAACAGAAATCTTACTGAAAATTATCAACAAAAATATACCTGTATTATTTCTGAGTCTAATCCACCCCC
Source organism: Mustela erminea (assembly GCF_009829155.1). Classification (NCBI taxonomy): domain Eukaryota; kingdom Metazoa; phylum Chordata; class Mammalia; order Carnivora; family Mustelidae; genus Mustela; species Mustela erminea. Next base: position 85,024,598 of record NC_045616.1, read on the forward strand.
TCAAATCCAGCACTTTAAGTAAAATATATTTATATTTCATTTATATAAAATTAATACATGCTTCTCATTTCAGAGCAGCTACTTATAACTTCTCGTGAATGATGAAGTATGCCAAGTCAAAGACAATCTTGCTTATATACAGATTTAGCAATCGACACTGCATTCTGCCATGTGCCTAGAAGGTACCCACTAAAAAGGAGTTGAGGATTTCCCAAAGATTTTGAAAAGTGAATAACTACAATTCTTCCCAACCTATCATTGAATCTTTGTACATATTTCTGAACACTTCTGAGAAGCTGCATGCTTTTATTTTAGTACAGTTGGTAAAAATTCCATATGGATTCCTCTGTTCACAAAACTAAATGAAAACACAGAACCTCTTAAAATAAAAATAGACGCGTTTGGGAATCACAAGGGAAATGTTACTTACTCGCTGAGCACTCAGCTTCTGCTATCCCTAGTGGTGGGAACCTACACTGGCATTCCAATTTCCTATAAACTTGGCAGGACTCTGTGTCCATTTGGAATTGTAATAGCCCAGATTTCAGTTGGGGGAGGAAGGAAGGAGTCACTGCATTCCACCTAAGAGTCCCCCAGCTGAATCCCAAGAAGCCAAAACTTAAATGTCAATGTCGTCCCAAAGAAAAGGGATGGCTCCATCTAATGCGTTTACCTGGTTAATGCTCCATAACCAGTTCTGGGCTCTCTTTGCTGGTCTTTCTTTGGTTAATGTTGCTTGTTGCAGAAAATTCTGGTGCCTGTTACTGGTGTTTCGGGGTTATTTTTGGTTTGGTTTGGCTTTGGCAATTATACATAGATGTTTTTCACACTAAATACCTACGCATTTCAGACTAAAAGTTCCAGGATGTGTATAGTCTCACTGTTCATTCTCCACTCCTGCATGCTTCTTAATTTAGGATGCGGAAAATGCAAGGAAGGCCAGGCAATTGGCCCTCACTAACCCCCTTTCCAGCTCTAATCTCCTATTGTCACTGTCAGACAAAGGAGCTGAATCCTGGTCAAATTGGGGAAACCCTGAGATTGGGGTGGGGGGGTTGGGGCAGGAGACTGCTCTAATGGGCTTTGAAGTGACCCAGGTAAGGGACAAGTGTTTCAGGGGAGTGGAAAATGCACAGCTTGTTAAATGCTGATCAATCCCTGAGCCTGTGGCTCCTCCATCCCTCTCCCCCACTTTTGGTTCCAACTAAGAGATTTGCGTGCAAACAGTTACATTCCACAAACAAACCATTTCCTCTTCCTTGGGGGAAGGCAACTGAGAAGGGGAGGAAGAAACAGACACCTCTTTAGAAAACTAGGACTGGGTTAAGGCCTTCAGAAGCCCCTGCACTCCTGATTTTTCGTGTGACAACTCTGCTCTGTGTCCTCCTTGGTGTACGAGTAACAAAACACTCTCATCCCAGGTTAAAGATGTACGTTTCTTTCCCTGGTAAAATGGAAAAAATATCTGAATTTCACTTTTTAAATTACTTGGCTCCAAAGAACTAAGGTCTAAACGATGCTGGGGAAATGCGTAAATCTCATGTACAAATTATTTTCAAATGAAATAAAGTTTTAATGAACACTGAACTTAGATCCTAAATTGACATGATGTTAGCTATCATAGGCATTTAATGATAGATGATACTAATTTAAATTCTGCAAGCTTCTTTTCATATGCTGAAAAATATATTTGTATTTTGCTATGTACCTATACACCATATACATGACTATAAATATACTACATATGCAATATTTTCTTCAGGTTAAATATTGCCATAGGCCCTTAAAACCCTGTGGGCTCTGAGACCCAGCCCTATGAAGCATCACAGATACACCAAACTGAGAGGTAAACAGTCCTCTCTAAAACAGAAGAAAAGAATTAATGTAAAAAGTTATTGCAAACCCAGATTACTGAATGGCTTAATGTGACCAGAAGACCAGTTCCATCGAGGCTCTCTTGCCAACCCCAAGGCTCCACTAGAAGCTCTAGCTTTTTACACCCACTCCCCTCCAGCCCTGCCACAGGAAGGAGTAACCCCACCACAGAAGCTTCTATTTCAGACCCTCTCTCAGTCCCTTGGGGACTCTCCTGCAGCCTGTCCTTCCCAAACCACTTGAATCTCATTTCTCCTGCAGCTGATTTTTTTTCCCCCCAAGATGTTAACAATTTCTCTGGAACCATCTGGATGTTATTAAGAAAGTGTCCTGGGTCCTCTGAGGCAGCTGGCTGTGGCCTCTTGCCTTGTTTCCTGTGTCCTGGATGTCTAAGTTGACTTTCATAAGAAATTTGGAATATTAGCTTAAAAAAAGAAACAGTCAATATTTTTAAGGCCCTGAGCTCTTGCAGCTTAATTTCCCCAACTGGGACTTTGCATTTTGAGTTCCCATGGCCAGCCCATGCTCTGGGAATGATGAAGCACATCTGTTTTAAAAACAGAAGGCACTAGTGGTCAAGGGTGAACCAGAAATCCAGTCTTCCCCACCCTCCCCAGTTAGCCTCACAAAACCTTCCCTATGTTGCTGCTGCTCAGCCATTTCCTCATCTCCAAGCCCAGCTCCAGGCTGAGACCCCCTCTGATCTCGCTCTAAGAGTAAACACTGTTCAGCATCCTTGAGAGAAAAATAATAGAAGACTCCCGCCCGCAAAAAAAGAGAGTCTGGGCAGATGACAATGATTCTCTGGTTAAGAGGGGTAGTGTGAGTAGGTAGGACAATATTGTTGGGCTGGCAGAAAGGGCTCTACTTAAGATGGTGAAAGTCCCCGCCACAAAACCTGAGCTCGGACAGGAGAACAAAGACCCAAGCAGGAATCTGAAAACTTTCCCGCCCTGGGCTCTCGTGGACCAATGGGACCCTGACAAGTGGGAATCTGAGACCCCCGCCCCAGGCTCGAGTGGACCAATGGGACCTCCAGGAGCAGGCGAGATATCCGACTAAGGAAAACTTGCCAAAAGACCCCTGAGCTCCCCTTGAGACCCCTTAAAAGCCCCCTCCTCCCTGCCTTGGGCGCGACTTCCGCCACTCTGCTTTCCAGAGTCACGGAACCTCGCCCGAGGGTGCCCACCTCCTCCCGGCGCAACTTTCCTGGCTCCCCTTCTCCTGAGCCCTGAAACTTCACCGGAGAGTGTTTTTAATAAATCTTGCCTTGCACCCACTTTGCCTGGTGTTGTGTTTATCTCGCCGGAAAAAACTTTACAAGTATGGGCCACCATATAGCCCCTTTTTTAACCACCAGCCAAGAGCAAAGCTGGAACAAGAGACTCCCAAAAATCACTTTCACTATTCAGACTCTGCAAATGGAGCCAGGGTATTGGTTCCCTCTTGCTTCTGTTTAGGATTCAAACTCAATAGCCTCACTGGGGTTGCTGGCCTTGACCCTTTGCCTACCCCACTCCGTGTGCACACGCCCACCTCCGCCCACCTCCTTCTTCCTTCTCCTAGGTCTTCACCTTCAGCTCACTTGCATCTCATTACCCTTTTGATTTCACTAGTTAACACTAACTAGATAACGCTGGCTCTCTGGAAGATTTTAAGCACCCCCCCCACCCCACCCAGGCAATCCTATCAAGTCAGAACGGATAGCAGACCCACTCCATCTATGAAGCCCAAGCACAGAATGAATTTGCCTGAAAACAGACAGCCTGACCATCTGTCTCTGATGCTGGTGGGAGCAGGAGATATTTTGAACGGAAGCGTGCAGTTCACTCTCCATTAAGCATTCACTCAGAAAGGAGGGAGGGCTGTGCCTCAACATCCCTCATTTCTTTGTCACAATCCCACAAGAATCTATTGTTCCCAATCTGGCATGTAACAGACCTCCAGTAAATGGTCCCCCCACTATCTTTGTACTTTGAAAAAAATTCAAGCTACAAAAAAGATACAGTAATACAATGAACACATGTATACTTTAGCCTGATCACCCATTGTTAAATTATTACCACATTTGTTCTCTCCCATTACTTTTTCTTTTTTTTAACTAAAGATTTTATTTATTTATTTATTTGACAGAGAAAGAGAGTGTGTGCACAAACAGGGGAAGCAGCAGAGGGAGAGGGAGGAGCAGACTCTAAGCAAGGAACCCAATGCGGGACTTGATCCCAGTATCCTGAAATCATGACCTGAGCCAAAGGCCGACTCTTAACCGACTAAGCCATCCAGGTATCTTTCCTATTACTTTTCCTGATTCATGGGACAGGGCAAATAGCATGACATTTTATGCCTAAATACTTCATACTTAAATAGATCCCTAAATATTTCCTACAAGGTAGAACATAATCCTATATAGTCATGATACCGTGATCACATTTAAGAAACTTAACATTAGAAAAATATCTAATAGCTCATATTCAAATTTCTCGAACTGTCCCAATGTCCTAATTGTTTTTTCAATTGAAATATAATCCACATATCATAAAATCTACTCTTTCCGAGTGTACAATTGAGATTTTTAATATATTTACAAGTTTGTACAACCATCACCACCATCTAATTCCAGAACATTTTCATCATTCAAGTAACCCATTAACTCATTAGCAGTCATTCCCCCTTTCTCCCCTCACCCAGCCCTTGGCAACCACTAGTCTACTTTCAGTCTGTTCTGGAAATTTCATGGAACTGGAATCATAAAATTTAGTGTGTCTAGCTGCTTTCTTTGTTTTCAAAGTTCACTTATGTTGTAGCATGTAGTGGGACTTCATTTCTTTTTCTAGCTGAATTATATCACATTGGATGGAAATAACACAATTTGTTCATCTGTTCATTAAGTGATGAATATTTGGGTTGTTTTATGACTTTTTTTAAAAGGCAAAATCCAATCAAAGAATATACATTGCAATTGAATCATTTTGTCTTTAGTTTCCTTTCATCTAAATCCTACAACATTAATTCTAGAACATTAATCTACATTCAAGGAACTCCTCTTACTTTTTTTCCCTTTTTATCTCTTACAACAGTAAAATTTTTGAAAAGCACAGGTTGGTTGTCTCGAAGAACATCCTTGCAGGTTTTTCTGATTGTTTCCTATAATTTGATCCAGGTTAGACAGTTTGGGCAATAATACCAAGTGGGTGAGGTTGTATATTTCCTGTTGCATTAAATTAGAGGACATATAATGTCAATTTGTCTCATAACCAGTGATGCTAAATTTGGTCATTTGATTAGATGGTATTTAACAGATCTCCCCATAGGAAAGACACATTTTTCTCTTCATAAAATATTAAAGTAAATAATATTAATACAAGTAATCTCTAAGACTATTTGAATATCTTGTTTCCCAACAATCTTTAACAGGACGTTTTAACCCCCAGTAATGGTCCTTGCCTGAATCCATTATTACAATACTATTACAAGAGTAGTTTTCTCACTTTTCTAACTCTGTAATTCCTTCCACATAAAATTGTGGTTATTTTGTTTAAAAAAAGGAAAGGAAAAGAAAGCTTTCCCTGCTCTATCCCATTGTCTTAATAATCACTGTGAATTCATGGATTTTTATCTTATTTTATTTTTACTCAATGTGTTATAGTCAAAATCACTGTCATTATTCTTCCGATGCTCAAACTGTCCCAAATTTGATAAGTGGGAGCCAGTTTGGTTCAGCTCATCTTTTTTTTTTTTTTTTTAAGTTTTATTTATTTAAGTAAGCTCTACACCCAACGTGGGGCTCAAACTTACAACCTCAAGATCAAGAGTCCCATGTTCTTACAACTGAGCCAGCCAGGCACCACCGACCCCCCAAATAGCTTGCTGACATGTCCTCATAGCACTTCATTTTTTTGTGACACAAAAAAAAATGTTGCAGATTTGCCTTGTATTCTCCCTCCTCCAGACCTTAAATCAGCATTTCTCCAAGAAGACCTGGTTTCTTTTAGGGAGAAATGGTATTTAGAAACCAAGAATTGGATGCTAGATGTGCTCATTGATATGGGGTTGTCTCAAATGTTTCTGCCTAGATGACTTACGGCATTATTTAAACCTTCTATGTGTGACATCTCTTATGATTTTCATTTGGGTTTCAGTTAGTTGATAATACTACTACATATAAATGAGTCCTTGATATTATAGGTATAACAGCTTCTTCTTTTTTGTTTAAATACTTAATAAGTACTCAAAAGCTCTGAGCTTAGTATCTCACACATAGTGCCTTAATCTCTATAACAACTCAAAGATGTAGGTGTAATTGTTTATCCTTACTTAACAAATAAGGTAATGGAGTGTCAAGTCACACAGCTAGTAAGTGGCTGACCTGGGACTACACTCCAAGTCTGTCTGACTTCAGACCTGCTGAACTATTAGGTGATAGGTCAAAAATATTATTTCCTCAATATGAGGGAAATATATGTATGCCTTCAAGCTTATATTGGGTATATTACATCACATTTGTAAAGGGCATGTGGTCACTGTAATCACCTCTGAGACACAGTGTGGTATAAGGAGAAGGGCACAGTCTCTACACCTGTCTCTGTTTCATCACCTGTAAGAATGGACTAATTATACTTAGCTTGTGTACCACATAAGGTTGCAGTGGCATCAAAGGGATTATAAACAGAAGCTCCTGAAAGAATTAAAAGCTCTCTTTACTACTAGGAAGTGGCTCTCAAGTCAAACCGAGTATGTGTAAGAATCACCTGGGGGAAGGAGTGTGTACAGACTGCTGGGTCCTGCTCCTACAGATTCTGAGTGGCCTAGTGTGGAGCCCAAGAATGTAAACTTTTAATACGGATCCCAGTGATTCTGAAGCAGGTGGCTCATAAATGACACTCAGAAGACCTCTCATGTAGTTAATCCAAGGACAATGAGAATAAACATGATAAACCCATGCTTGGAACCCACTGCTACACCTTCCACACACATTCTTTGCATCAGATTCATTTTCTTCATTCTTTCTCCCTCATCCCTAGTATTTAACCTCCACCTTAGTTTCAACTCCAATGGCACTTCCCCAACTTGGTCTTCCCAGACCCTTGACATAGTAGGCTGCTCTGTGACACGCCCTTATCATGTTTTTTGATTCATTACAGCACACATCAGCCAGGCAACTACATAGCTGTAACAAGATGGTTAATGTCTGCCTCGTGTGATAGAGTGTAACCATCTGAAGGCAGAACCAGGACCTTCTTGGTACACCCAGTGTCCCCGCTTAGTGGGCAATTTAAAGTGTCTGTCGGACGAACCCACAAATGAAGGGGGGGAAAAGCAATACTAACTTTATTACTAAATAAAGTTTCAGCTGAATACAGCATTCATAAATAATGAATGCAGAATAAAGTATATTACCAACATGAATAATTGGATACCCTACTTCCTGTTCTCATCATCTTTCCTGGGATCCTTGGAAAGACACTTCTCGTAGAGGAAATTGCACTTTTAATGACAAATTTGGGGACAATCTGCTCAGAATAGACAGGAATTCATAATGCAATTATGGCCCTCTGCTCTGGCCTCCCCTCTCACTTCCTTCCCCTCCTGGAGTCAGTTGTCATCTCACACCAAAGAGCAACATCCCCTCCCTCCTGCCTCCTGCCAATTCTCTCTAACTAGGATCAGGCAAGAGAGATGAAGGCCTGGGGAGGGAGGATGTTTCCCTTGGGCCATCATTAATTGTGTGTGTTCCACAAGTATGTGTATTTTCATTTGTGCATTTATCTCCATCCTGAATGGGGCCATAAAACTCCTTTATGATTTAGCCTCAGGCCAAATAAGCATTGAATTTCACAACCAGAGTTTATGCTCGTGTATTTATGGCAAGGTGGGAGGTGGGGTTGTTTTGTTTCAAATATTTGTTTCTCCAAAGTGGCTGCTGATTCTGTTTGGAAGACAGGCCAGAGTACATGTGAACGGGTGAGAACAGGAACGGTTTCTATCAAGTGACAGGGATCAGGACTTATTATTCCACAATAGGGCATCACACATATTCAAGATTTTAACCTGAAGGAAAGTGAAAAAAACAAACAAAAAAAAACACAGCAGAAGCATAAAGTTTTACCTATCCTTCACCCTTCCCCCTGAAGCAGGTCTTCAGACGTGAGAGGTACACTCTCTATGCCCAGAGGAAAAGAGCATCCTTACTGCCAGGATGGAGTGTTATGGGAAAGAATCCAAACAAGCAGGACTTGCTAAGTTTCCCCCAGTTTGCTACACTTCCCTCATAGTCTCTGTTCTATCACATTTCTCTACAACTGGCCACTCTTTATCAAACCCAGTATTAAAATGTGCAGGGTTAACTGTTTCTTCCAGCCTTCATTTCCTTAGGAAGGCTCCTGTGCCATGTAAAACTGAAATTATCTGTATGCTTTTCTCCTGCTAATTTGTCTCATCAGTTTAATTGTCATACCTGCCAGGGGCCCTAAGTGAGTCAAGAAAACCTCTTCCCCCCACCTGCAAAATGTTTCCATAATTTTACAGCAACTCAAACTGAGGCACCAGCATGGCACTAAGTGAGGACCCTTGGGAACTGAGTTTATGTGATATTTTTTCCATTGAGACCATTTCTCAGCATACGAAGGTAAAGAGGGCGAAGACATCAAGCATCTTTAAGCTTTTGACTTTAACTAAAAAAGGAGTATTCTAGTGCCTGAAACCTACTGACCTCAAAAATATTAAAAGAAATATGCATAGTTAGTCTTATAAATCTGGTCTGTGTTATTTTCCTGGGAAATGGTTTGGTTGTGGCACACTCTAAATTCAGACATGAGGAGGGCCACTGCCAGTGGGGACCCAGCCCCTAGTGTTTGACCTTAAACCCAATAAGCCTCTTTGCTGGAGGCAGAATGATGCAGTGGCTTACTGGGATCAAGTCCATGCTCCAACGCCTACTAAGTGGTGTAGGACACAGTGCTGCCTCTCCGTGCCTCAGTTTCCCCAACTATAAGATGACATTAATAATACAAAGTGGGGATAATAATAGATACTTCAGAAGACTGTTGTGAGGCCTCAATGGAAAATGTATGTACACATCTTAGCACAAGGCCACGCACAGAGTGAGTATTAGCAGCTATTACTTCAGTGCATTCAAAGAGGTTCTGAGGTTTAAGACACACATCTCTATGATGAGCTCCAGCTGACTTTCTCCAGCCAATATAATAACCTATGTAACAGTCAATCATCCCACTGTGTGTGGTCATCCAGCACCTTCCAGGTGTTTTCCAGTTTAAGAAGCCATCCACATCCTAAGTCCTGTATAGGTGTGTGACCTGTCTTCTCTAATTAGACAGAGCCAGCTAGCCTCCTAGTCACAAGAGTAGCATGCAGAATCCATTTTGTGGTGAGGATAGCAGCCCAACCTGAGGTGCACGGAGGCAGCTGGAGGTGAAGCTCAGGCATCATGATGTGGGCTGCAGTTTCTGTCTGGCCACAGCAACCCAGAAGCTTTTCCAGGACAACTCATCACTGTGGCTTGGGCCTTGTCCCTAGCCTCAGTCTGACACTCCTCAGCTTCTAGAGAACCTGTGAACCACCTAATATTCTTTCATAAATATCCTTTTCTGCCTCAGCTAGCCAGAGTAGATTCCAAGGCTGGCACCTAAGAACATGATCTAGGTCCTCGTCTACTGGCTTGGCCAAATACCAAGGCAATGAACTCTAAGAAACCATCAAAGCTCTCTGAGTCAATGAAAAATGGAATGTAATAACTTGTATTTGGAGAGAAATGGTGCACTAACTGGAACTAGAAAATCTTTTTAATAGGATTTTCATTTTCATGGCATTTGTTATAAGTTTGTTTTCTACTTCTTTTTTTTTTTTTTTTTTTTTTTTAAGTAAGCTCTATGCCCCATGTGGGGCTTGAACTCATGACCCCGTGATCAAGAGTCACTTGCTGTACCGAAAGAGCCAGCCAGGCATACCTGTCTTCTACTTCTAATGGAATAATAGAGTAGCAAAGTGGAAGGGGATTTACAGATGGTCCAGTTTGTCCCATACTTTCAAATGAGGATGAGAAGTACCAGAGAGGATAAGTGACTTGCCCATGATCATACAGCAACTGCAACTGGGTGTGAAGATCACCAGCTCAGAAGTCAGATATTGGCTATGTTACTTATTACGTGACCTCAATCTAGCCATGTAGTCTCTGAGCCAGTTCTCTTGGTCTCCTTGTTTGCTAAATGAAGAAAATGACAGTCAGTATCTTATAGGGTTATTACAAAAACTAAATAAGATAATGCATCTAAAGTGTTTTGCACACATTCAAAAAATAGTAAATTTTCAATAAACATTAGTTGATATTATACCATTAAACAAATATTTACCATGATCCACTATGAGCCAGGGACTGTCCTAGAAGTTGGCAACATAAAGATGAAGAAGATATTGCCAGCAAACAACAGTCCAAGCCCAGATGGCTTCACTGGTGAATTCTACCAAACACTTAGAGAAGAATTAATACCAACCCTTCTCAAACTCTTCTGAAAACAAAACAAAACAAAACAAAAAAAAACATAAGAGTAGGGAACACTTCTAAACTTATCTTACAATACTGACATTACCCTAAAAGCAAAACCAGACAAGAACAAAAAAAAGAAAATTCACAAGAAAACAAAATCAAAGGCCAAAAACTGATGAACGTATATGCAAAAATCCTCAACAAAATATTAGCAAACCAAATTCAACAATAAATTAAAAGAATCATATACCATGAACAAGTGGGATGCGAGTTCAGTTCAACGTCTGCAAATCAATATGCCACACCACATTAACAAAATGAAGGATAAAAATATGATGGGGGCGCCTGAGTGGCTCAGTGGGTTAAAGCCTCTGCTTTCTGCTCAGGTCATGATCTTAGGGTCCTGGGATCGAGCCCCACACCGGGCTCTCTGCTCAGCGGGGAGCCTGCTTCCCTTCCTCTCTCTCTCCTCTCTACCTGCCTCTCTGCCTCCTTGTAATCTCTGTCAAATAAATAAAATCTTTAAAAAAAAAATATGATGATCCGAATAGATGCAGAAAAACCATCTGACAAAAATCAACATCCATTTATGATTAAAAAATTCTCAACAGGGGCGCCTGGGTGGCTCAGTGGGTTAAAGCCTCTGCCTTCGGCTCAGGTCGTGATCCCAGGGTCCTGGGATCAAGCCCCCACATTGGGCTCTCTACTCAGCGGGGAGCCTGCTTCCTCCTCTCTCTCTGCCTGCCTCTCTGCCTACTTGTGATCTCTGTCTGTCAAATAAATAAATAAAATCTTTAAAAAAAATTATCAACAAAGTAGGTATAGAAGGAATATAGTTCAATATTATAAAGATTATATAAGACAAGTCCTCAGCTAACATCATACTCAATGGTGAAAATTTTCCAAGATCAGGAATAGGACAAGAATGTCCACACTCACCACTTTATTCAACACAGTATTGGGAGTCCTAGCCAAAGCAATTAGGCAAGAAAAAGAAATAAAAGGCACGCAAATCAGAAAGGAAGAAGTAAAACTGTCACTGTTTCCAGATGACATGATACTACATATAGAAAACTATGGAGACTTCACCAAAAAACCATTAGAACTAATAAATGAATTCAGTAAAGTTGCAAGGACACAAAATCAACATACAAAAATTTGCTGCATTTCTATACACTAATAGCAAATTATTAAGAAGAGAAATTAAGAAAGTAATCCCATTTACAATTGCATCCCCAAAAATACCTGGGAATAAATTCAACCAAGGAGGCAAAAGACCTGTACACTTAAGATGTTGATGAAAGAAACTGCAGAGTCAAATTCCATGGTCATGAATTGGAAGAATCTTGTACAAATGTTCATACTACCCAAAGCATCTACAGATTTGGTGCAATCCCTATCAAAATTCCAATGATGTATTTCACAGAAATAGAATAAACAGCCTTGAAATTTGTATGAAACCATAAAAGACCCCCATAAGCCAAAGCATTCTTCAAAAAGAACAAAGCGAGAGGCATCATGCTCCCGGAAACTACAGTGTATCACAAAGCTATAATAACTCAAAAAAGTATAATCATAAACACAGACACACAGATCAATGGAACAGAGAGTCCAAAAATAAACATGCATATATGTTTAATTAATTTATGACAAAGGAACCAAAAACATACAACGTGGAAAAGACAGACTGTTCAATACAGGGTGCTGGAAAAACTGAATAGTCACATATGAAAGAATGAAACAGGACCAGTATCTAACACCATCCACAAAAATTATCTCAAAATGGATTAAAGACTTGAATGTAAGGTATGTCCTTAAAGCATAAAACTCCTAGAAGAAAACACAGGCAGTAAATTCTGTGAAACTGGTCTTAGCACTGATTTTTTTGATTTGACACCAAAAGTAAAGACAACAAAATAAAAAATAAGTGGGACTACATGAAACGAAAAGTATTCTGCACAACAAAGGAAAACATCAACAAAATGAGAACGCAACACCTTTCTAGTGACACACAGATGGCCAACAGGTACATTAAAAGGTAATCAAGAGGTAAACATAATCAAAACTACAATGAGATTATCACCTATTAGAAAGGATATTATAAAAAAGACAAGAAACAACAAGTATTGGAAAGGATGTAGAGAAAAGGAAACCCTTCTGTACTATAGATGGGAATGTAAATTGGTGCAGCCACTATGGAAAACACAATGGAGTTTCCTCAAAACAATAAAAAAACAGAATTGCCCTATAAATTCACTTCTGAGAATTTAACTGAAGAAAATGGAAACATTAACCCAAATATGTATCTGCACACCAATGTTCACCTAGCATTATTTACAATAGCCAAGACAGGGGAACAACCTTAGTGTCCAACAATGAACAAATGGATCAAGAAAATGTGGTACACACACACACACACACACACACACACACACATATTCTTTGTCCAAAAAAAGCGGGAAATATTTCCACTTGCAACAACATCAATGAACCTGAGGGCATTATGCTAAGTGAAGTAAATCAGAAAGAGAAAGACAAATAAATATTCAAGATCTCACTTATACATAGAATCTAAAAACAAAAACAAAGTTCACAGATACAGAGAACAGACTGATGGTTGTCAGAGGCAGGAGGTAGAGCATGCTGAGGGAGGTCAAAATGTACAAACTTCCAGTTATAAAATAAATAAATGATGGGGATATAATATACAGCATGATGTCTATAGTTAATAAACATATTTCAAAGTTGCTAAGAGAAATGATCTTAAAAGTTCTTATCACACATGAAAATTTATAACTAAGTATGGTGCTGGAGGTTAACAGACTTATTGTGCTTTATACATTATATATATATACAATATATACAAATATCAAATTACATTATATGCCTGAAACTGATATAACAGTATAGTCATTGTCAATTACTTCTCAATATTTTAAATTAAATTTTTAAATAAAAGTCATGCACAAAAAACCTTTCTCACTTCCAATAATAATGACAGTAATAAAAATAAACTAATGATAATAAGAAACGATAGTAACAAAAGAAATAACAACAATTGTGGCAGCAGTAAGTAGTATTTATTGAGCATTTAATATGTGCCAAGCATTGGGCTGGCTAAGCACTTTCATGGATTATTCCAATCCTTAAAAAAACCTCTTAAGAAAGATGCTATTACTGTTTCATAACTGAGAAAACTGAGGCTCAAATAAGCTAAGTAACTGGCCAAATGTCACCAAATAAGCAAGTAGTAAGAAAGAGATTTTGAACCCACCCAGTCTGACTACACAACCCAAGCTCTTCAGATTCTCTAGGGAGGCTTCTAGTCATTTGAGGGTGAGTGTAGGGAATCGAGCGTAGGGTGAGCAAGGGAAACAAATAATGCACTCTGACTACAGAGTTCCCTATAAGAATATACTGTGGAGAATAATGCAAAGGGACTCGAAAAGGCCAACTGTCACTTAAGTTCGTTCAGAGGTTCAGGCAGTGGGACTGAACTAGGCTTTGAATAGTAAGTAGTAGCTTACGGGGCATTCAGAGTCACAGACCGGGATGAGGCAATGGGAAAGGAGGGGAATCCAAGGTAGACAGAAAAGTCCAGAGTGTGAAAAAGCATGTGAGAGAAATAGTACAACATGTTAGATGAGCAGCACACTCCGTGGGCAGAAGTGGAGCAAGGAGCACATGGGACACAGGCAGAGGGGAAGATGGGAAAGTTGGCCAGGGTTGGCTGTCATGAGGCCTGAAAGCCATGCTAAGGAAGAGGTACTTTATCCAGGAAGATTCTGAAGCAGGTCCGACTGTGGGGACGAGATGGTAAAGAGGAAGAAAGAACCAATCCAGATGGAGAGGGGATGAAGCCTGAGGAAGGGGGACAGTGGGGAGGCTGCTGGGAAATGTCCAGATGAGAGATAAGGGGGCCAGAAGGGAAAGACCAGCAGAAAAATGGAGAGAAAGTCATTAATTTTGGACAATATTTAAGCAGCACTGACTAGGAAAGAAACTAGCCCTTGAAGAGCTGGGTGCTGAGTTAGACACACCATTATCTCATTTAACACTGTGAACAGCCCTTCAAAGTAGGTACCATCATCATCCCACTTGCATGGAGTGGAAACAGAGGCTCTGCATGATTAAGGAGCTCACTCAAGGCTGTGATGATAGGGAAGCAGAGCCACGATTAGAATCCAAGTTTGTTTCAAGCAAAGCATAGTTCCTTCTCTTCTAGATGTGGGAGGAACTGAAGCAGAAGGAGTAGCACATGAGGCTTAGGTTTCCTGCTTAGGAGATCCAATGAACGGTAAGGCCATTATCTGAGATTTACTTGAGGAGGTGTGTAGGGAAGGATGGAAGGATGAGAGACTCTGAACTTGAAGCACTTGATGGGATCTCCTGGTGATGCCATTCAGTAGATGACCAGAAATACGAAAGGCACTGGATTGGGAATATAGAATTAATCTTCAGATTGAAGCCATGGGGGATGAAATCAGAGAGTGAGCATGAAGAGAGTCCTGTGTGAAACTCCATGGAACATGAACGTTGAAGGCACTAACAAAAACAGAAGCCAGGTAAAGAGCCTGAGAAGGAACAGTCTAAGAGAAAGAAGACCCTCAGTGGGATAAGGCTGAGGCAGGAGACCAGGGCTTTGAAAAGAGCAAAGTCGTTAACAGAGTCTAATGTGGCAAAGAAATCAAGTAGGAAAACAAACAGTGTTCCCTGAATTTAGCAAATAAAATGCCACCAGTGACCGTGGTAAAAACTCAGCTTTATTGAAATCAGGACAGTGGAGGTGGTAGAGATGGAGGGAATACAAGACTTCAGCAGAACTCGCCTATGGAAGGCACGGAGGGAGCAAGGCAGTTAGAAGAAACACAAGGATCCAAGAGTCTGCTGCTGCTCCTTTTAACAGGTGAGACAAGAACATCCATGGAGTGGGTAAGAAGTCAACAGAGAGGGAGGACCTAAATCGGTATGAGACACCAGTGTCACGTGGAAAGGGGTGGGAGAAAAAGAACTGAGAGCACTAAAAACAAGACACAAAAATGTATTTTAAAACTATAATTAATCAAGGCACTAGGATGTTTTAATTAACTGCCTTACAGAATAAGAGAATAGAGACAAGAGCCCAGGGAGAGACCCGAGGGTAGGTGTGTATGTATCTATGAATTTAGAAAAGGAAAAAGTGATGCTATTTCTAATGGGATAGGAGGAGAGTTTATTCAAGAAAATTTAATTCCCTGTGATTTATTATTTTGGGAAAACTTAGATTCTTGCTTCTTGTAATGTACCAAAACACACTCCAGATGGATTAGATGTTTAAATCTATGACATGAAGCCATACACATAGTTATCAAAAATTAATATGGAAATAGTAATATAATCTTGAATGGGGGTGGTCTTTCTAAATGGATTAGTATGTCCCAGGTGAGCCTGAAGAGGGATTCAGTTTGACTCTGTTCAGTTAATGGGTGGGCTAGTGCAGCTGGTGCGGGTTGGGAGGTAAGCTGTATGTTGTGACTTGGTTTGCTTGGAGGTCAAAGGGCCCTCAGGGAGAAGCTGCAAACCGATTGATCACTTGAAGTGGGTGGTGAGGCAGCAGGAAGGAGTCAGACATATGTAGACTGAAATGGAGAGGAGGCGATGGCAAAAAGCCTGCTGGCGTGGCTTCACAGACCAGATCTGAGCTCCCATGAAAGTAGGGACAGTTCTGACAGGAGCACAGACTGGCCATAGCACAAGGAGCCCTGAAAGAACCATCTGGGCACCCAAAAGGCCTTCTGGACCTGAGAGCACAAGGACTCATGCTTCCATGGAAGCCATCAAGGTGAGGGCAATAATAAGGTCTTAAATCCTGCCACTCTTGACAAGTCAAGTGCGGAACATGCAGCAGCAGAACCGAGACCACCTTCCCTGCCAGACACTTCCTTGTGCACATAAGACTTGTTCCACAAGTAGTAAACTAAGAAATGATTCAGAGGAGGATTCTGACAAGACAGCAGTGGTAGCATAGTTTTCAGTCTCTCTGAATTACCACATGAAAACAGAGGAACTAGCCCCATGAAACCAAAAAACATGGAAGATATTTACAAAAAAATAGGTGAGGCAGATTAAACATGGTGACCAATCCTTCCTGGTTCTTCCTATGGAGAGCTGGACTCTTTCCCTCTACCTTGTGGATCTGGGCTGGCCTTGTGACTCGCTTTCAACAATCCAGTGTAGCAAAAGTGACAGAACATGACTCTTGAGCCTCAGCTTTGGGGGACTGAAACTCGGCTGCCTGGTGAACAAACCAGCCCACCTCCCTAATGAGGACACATCTCCATGAGTTAATAGATATATATTTTATTAAGCTACGTTTTGATGATCATAAGGAACCAATTCGTTACTAAAAAACTGGAGAAAGGGACAATACGTAACCTGCCTTTCCTATATGCGCTGTGCCACTAGGTGAACAGTCGATGAGGTAAAGCAACCTTTCATAATAGAAGTATTTCAGGGGGCGCCAGGCTGGCTCAGGTGGTAGAGCCTGTAACTCTTGATCTCAGGGTTGTGACTTCAAGCCCCATGCTGGGTGAAGAGATTACTTAAAAAAGTAAAATCTTTAAAAATAAAATAAAAATATTTCAGCAAATAATTTTTTTAAGATTTTATTTATTTATTTGACACACAGAGAGAAATCACAAGTAGACAGAGAGGCAGGCAGAGAGAGAGGGGGAAGCAGTCTCTCCACCGAGCAGAGAGCCTGACACGGGACTCGATCCCAGGACCCTAAGATCAGGACCTGAGCCGAAAGCAGAGGCTCAACCCACTGAGCCACCCAGGCACCCTCAGCAAATAATTTTTTTTTTTTTAAAGAATTAGAATATATCACCAGCCTATAACCCCAATGAATTAAGGTCTATCTAGGCAATGAGTATCAATAGCTGCTAACAGTACCAAAAAAAAAAAGGGGGGGGGGGAGAGAGAGAGACAACAGATATTATGTGTCTCCTAATGAAAGAACCCAGTACTACTTATAGTCTTGCCAAAGGGATCGAACAGGAGTTTCATCAAGACTCTGAACAAGTTGCCAATTTGTAGGAAACACAGAAACAAAGGAACATACTGAGAAAACAGATCATGGGATTGCAATCAACCAAATCTGGACTGTGGGAAACACTACAGGTCAAGTATCTTGAATGGCAGGAAATATACAGATTAAAGAGTCTTAGAAGAAATACATACATATATATTTATATATGTATAAATGTATACATATGTCTTAGAGGAAACATATATATGGATAGACATATATATGTATTTTTTTGAAATTTATGTTTATTTATATGTATTATATTATACATTTCTCTATAAAATATATATCATACATAGACATATAATAAAAGTTGGAACTACCAAGCCGTGGTGTCTGTCACTTTGGATGATAAAACTAAAACAAATATAAAGTGGGTACTATAAAGGCAGGAAAATCAGTGTTTTTGATGGGATGGAGGGTGCCTGATGAAGATGAAGTAGAAGGGGGGCTTCCAGAATGGGGAACACAGTCTACGGCCATACTACCCTGAACGCGCCCGATCTCGTCTGATCTCGGAAGCTAAGCAGGGTCGGGCCTGGTTAGTACTTGGATGGCAGAATGGGGAACACAGTTATAGCTGCTGACTTGGGTGGTACCTGTCTTAGAATAAGTTCATGAAACTATACATTTGTTTTGAGAGATCTTCTATTTCTGGTTGTTTACAATTAAAAAAAAAATAGTAATTCCAAAAAGCAGGGGGTGAGAGAGTGAAAGAATACAGGGTATAGAAGGCTTCTCTTTCCCCATCTTCCCCATGGGGAAGATGATGAATCAGTAGCTGGCCTCTGCTAGAGAGGAAAACAATATGGGCTGCTTAGAGTGATTCTGCATAATGGGAATAGTCTTTTGGAGGGGGGTATGTTTTAGAAACCAATTAGAGGGTGCCTGGGTGGCTCAGTGGGTTAAGCCTCTGCCTTCGGCTCAGGTCACGATCTCAGGGTCCTGGAATCGAGTCCCGCATCGGGCTCTGTGCTCGGCAGAGAGCCTGCTTCCTCCTCTCTCTCTCTGCTTGCCTCTTTGCCTACTTGTGATCTCTCTCTGTCAAATAAATAAATAAAATCTTTAAAAAAAAAAAAAAAAGAAACCAATTAGAGACATGAACCAGGTGAAAAGATATGCAGAAATATGTAAGACATTTGTGAGAATATGTAAGATATTTGCAGAAGTGTATTGTGAAAGAAAGAAGTATGGGTATTATTTATGTCATTTTATGTAGCTGTTCATTTATATATATTCCTTATCTCACTGTTCCATAATGAACATATACTGATTTTGGTAAAAACAAATAAAGCAATAATTTTCCTTTTTAACAGAATAACAGCAGTAAATAGAGTGTTTCTCTTGGTTTAGGATCCTCAAGGAGAGGGGGCCTTATGGACCCACCCTCTGTAGCAGTTCTGGAAACTAGGACTACTACACTTTGTGCCCAGCCCTTAAGATCACCCCATCTATACCCCTTGCTTCGGTATATGCGCAACCACCAAGAAACCTTCAGATGATCATTTGGTTTCTCGTGTTATTTTCTCGCAAGGAAAGAAGGCAGTGAATGGCTAACATGAGCATTCCTATATGCTTGATAATAATATTTCTGACTGTAAATTAAGAAACTTTGAAGTATTTATAGAGGGACTGGCTTAGGCCAAGAAGATGAACACCACTTTCTCTGAAACTCATGAGAAGGTAAGTATGAATGATGAGTTTAACACTTTATAGTTTAAAATCCCTGGTTTCTTCATCCCCTGGAGAGTGGGAGGTGAATCATCTGCTGAGGCAGAGGAAAGCTGGAACAGCTGCAAAAAGTCAATGAGAAAGGGGGCACCTGCATGGCTCAGTCAGTTAAGCTTCAGACTCTTGATTTTGGGGCGCCTGGGTGGCTCAGTCAGTTAAGTGTCTGCCTTTGGCTCAGGTAAAAGTCATACTACTCAGTTTCTTCATATATCTAGTAGTTTTGTGTTGTGTCCTACACAGTAAGAATGATGTGTTGTAGAGCGTCTAGACTCTGTAATATTTCTCCAAGTAGTGTTTATGATTATTATTACCTTATTGTAGTTCTGGCAGTTTCAAGTTCTGTTGAAAAGAACTTTCAACAGTTCTTCTGAAACTCCAAGTTCTGTTTCCCCTGCAGTACCCAGCAGTTGACAGCTCTGTTGCATTTTCTTAACATTATTCTGGGTTGCATGGAGTCTACCCCAAGCAAGCATAATTCAGAGATCATCCTGAACTCCAGGCACTCCCTCCTTGCTCTATCCCATTTTTCAAGTGTAGGGTCCTCTCATTCGTGTCTGCTTTTGATCACTTGCCAGTCCTTCCAGGTATTTATCTACTTTTTCCAGAGTTTGTAGCTATTACCTCCATGAGACTTAGTCTGATAGGAGTTAGCTAGATATTACTGGATGTGGTCCCATGAAAAATTTTTAAGTTTTAATTAAGTTCAAAAATTTTTAAAAGATTTTATTTATTTATTTGACAGACAGAGATCACAAGTAGGCAGAGAGGCAGGCAGAGAGAGAGGAGGAAGCAGGCTCCCCGCTGAGCAGAAAGCCTGATGTGGGGCTCAATCCCAGGACCCTGAGATCATGACCTGAGCCGAAGGCAGAAGCCACCCAGGTGCCCCTCAAATGTTTATTTAATTTTAAATTATTTTATTTTATAAATAAAAAATAAAATTATTTTATTGAATAAATTTAAATTTTATTTCATTTTTATTTATTTAAAATTAATTTAAAAATCTTTTTAAATTAATTTTAAAATTTTTAATAATTTTTAATAAATTTTTTTTAAATTTAATTTTTAATGACAAGAATTTACTTCTTTAAGAGATCATTTTGGCTGCTATGGAGGGGAATGAACTATTGCAGGAATCAAACAGTGGAAGCAAACTAGTTATGAAGCCACTTTAATGTTCCATGAAAGTGTTGGGGGTAGCTTGTACTAGGACGGGAGCAGAAGAAAAGGAGAGAACAGGATTTGCTGTGGTGAATGAAGAAAACCACAAGGATGACTCCTAGGTGTGTAGCCCACGCATTTGGGTAAATAACAGTGTCTCTTAATGAAATGAAGGAGATTCAGAAAGAAGCAGCTTGGGAGTGGGGTATATTAAGTATGAAAGTGCCTTTCAGTTACCAAAGAAAAAGTATCAAGTAGGTGGCCAGACATAGGACTTGAGTTCAAAGCAGGGGTCAGAGCTGAAGGTGTAGATTTGCAGTCTTCAGTTTCTATAGGATGTGTGACACAATGGGATTAAATAAGCTCACACGAGGGAAGTAAAAATGAAGAGAGGTGGTTGCCGGAAAAAGACCTTGGGCATTCCAAAACTTAGATGTTGAGCAGAGAAGAGGCAAGGAAATGAAAAAGCCAAAAGGTATCCAATAAGCTATGAGAAAAACCCTAGATGAAAAAAAGTGCTTTGAGAAGGAACAGAGAAGTGAGGGCTGCGTGACTCTGACAAATTAAAGACAGAACATCTTTTAGATCTAGCAGTGTGGAAAGGCATCGGTAAAGAAGGGCCCTAAGATGGTGGAGACAGAGATGAGAAGAAAATTCAAGTGGGGGAGGTGGCAAAATGGTGATTATGGAGAATCCTTGTGGAAGCTATATTGTGAATGGGAAATAAATGGGGCAGTGGCTGAAGAGGGATGTGGGTCAAGGAAAGCTTTTTTTGTTTAATATTGGAGTTATAAGACCATGTTTACATATTGCCAGGGAAAACCCACTTGTCTTTTCTGTATGAGCAAATCTGAATTCATATGTAGCCTGCCTGTTATTGGCTTCCCTTTTCCTACTCCAAGTCCCCAAAGAGGGGGTGAGGACTTATCTGTATTAAAGACAATGAAATATATCTTCTCCCCCTCTTTGGGGGTGTAGAGTAGGAAACTATGTTAACTATGTAGTTATCAAGGGGAACAAAATCCTGCTGTCATGTGACTGTCCAGAGGCACCTCACGGTCATCGGTATCAACAGTTCTACATTTAATACTGTGAAAATGTTAACCTTTATAAATGTAGGAAAACCCCAGTCTATTAAGGGTGTTTTCTCTGGGTGATATGGTCAGTCAATTCTTTTAATGATGAGTTATATGTTCTTTCCTATAACCCCAAGAAGAGCAATACAGTTTTATTATAAGAATACAGACTTTGGTATCACTCAGACCTAAGTTCAAGTTCTAGCTCTGCCCCTTCCTAACGCTGCATCTATTTTTGAAGTAATAGAGATTACTAGCCAAATATTTGCATGTTTTCTAGACTTCATTAATACCATTAGTACATCTGGCTTTCCATTCTTGTGCTCCATGATTGCTCTGGTAATATGAACTGTAACCGCTTTGAAATCTACCTCAGCATTGGAAAACTCTGAATACAGGGAACCTGAGCCCTGCACTTAATATTTGCATTGCGGATGTGAAGATAGTCCGCACCTCCAAGGGTTTCCGGCCACCAGGGATCACTAAATTGCATAAACAGCTGTCCGTGCAAAGTCCAAGAGGTTAATAATGAACAACTCTATTTTATCTGTGGCTAGGGAGGTGGACTCCGTGTTGTCAACACCAAGCAAACACACAGCAAAGCATTTCCCAAGAGAGATCTAGAGAGATAAGTCCGAGAGAAATGCACCTGTTAGAAAGATTACCCTTTTCCTGGGATTTCCTACTGTTTTTCCAACAACTGGTCATATTTGTCCACATGAGTCACTATTTTCCCCCCTACCTTACTTATCTCAGCTAACAATACGTAGAACAAAGACAAAAATTATATTTCCCGACAAAACCTATTAAAGGAGAGGGCACCCTCCGCATCAATGGAAAGGATCAGATTCCCATGAAAAGTCAAAGGAAAAGCTCTGAGAATGATAACATTTGGTGTTTAGAAATTATATTGAGAGTCACTTACTGAAAGATTAGATTTCCCATTGTTCTCATTTTGGGATCTGGAATTTGCCTGAAAAAGAATCAACAGGGAGAAGAGATGTTTCCTGATGATTTGCATATATTTGGCACGCTATCCTGACATCAAAACCATCAGAGTATCAAACCTAATAGTATATTTCAGAATGAAAAAGAGAAAATAGTGCCTCTCTTACCAGTAACAAAATAAATATTCCAGGAAGGCTTCTGAATTTTCCATCTAGTTTTACACTCTGTCCCAGGAAATGGAGCTCCCATACTCTACTCTTTAAAAGCATTCTTTCTCTGGCCTCTTTAACATTCAAAATTAGCAGACAAGTCTTTGTTACCACCAGCAAGTCATCCACATTGCCTTCCACACACATACATGCCAGTTGGAGAAACTCAATCTTCCTGCTTCTGAAACATAAAAGGCTGCCTCAGCCCCATGGTGCCGAGGAGTCTAGGTATCCCAAGAGAGGGTTGAGATCATAGGCCACCCAGCCCCTCCCCTGGGAAGGGTCTGCTGACAGCAGCAAGGGAAACCACCACCAAAGGGGTCAGTTTGTGGGTGAATTATTACTATTTTAAATGGTCTTCCAGACTGTAAAACTCCTTCCAGGTCTCGAACCAGAATGAACAGCATAGATGCTACAGGAAACAGCAAAATTGCACGGAGAGGAGTTAATAGCATGAAATATGCATGATGGCCAAACTGAGCAAAAAACTGGCATGTGCTACGGAGATCTAGGCACTCTGGACTCCTAGCAGTTCATTTTTACCAGTCTAACAAATATTACCTGGCTCCCTTGGGAAAATTAAAGCATCCACAATAATCACAGAAGACTAAGGATTGGGATTCCTCCCATTTTTATCAAAGGGGTGGGTTGGGACCCTTTGACAGGTAAATGTGTGTGTGTGTGTGTGTGTGTGTGTGTGTGTGTGTGTAGAGGAGAGAAAGTACAATACTTCAACCATGTCCCTGGAGGATGTGAAGTATGGAGAAGGAAAACCTATACTTTCCAGTATTAAGGGCAGGGTTTCTCAGTGTGCTCTCTGCGGCACCTGCATCAAACTCACTTGGTTCATGTGTTTAAAATGCAGATTCCTAGGCTCATGCCCTCATAGCTTCTGATTTAGGGCTCTGAGGTGGGTCCTGGGAGTCTGCATTTTCCATACACTCCCCTCATGATTCTAATATATTGTAGAGTTTGAGAATCATTAGCACAGGGTATGAGAAGAACAATTACAGGGTTGAGCCTCATGGAATAAAACAGATTTTCCTCATCCCTGTTTTTGGGTAGGCCAAAGTTATCACAGAGCACTTATTAAGGATACATAATAAAGGTGAGATTACTTACAACAGGGGGGTAGGACAACTGGTCATCTGTGTGAAAAAATAAAAACTCTACTCCTAACTCACTGCATACACAAAAGTAATTCTAGGTAAAAGAAAAATCTAGATGTAAAATATGAGCAATCCTTTAGCTTTCCAAGGGGGGACAAAAACTACATATCTACATTGCATATCTAATTGAGTGATATGTAAATTTTTTGAATAAGCTATAAAAGCACAAAGTATAAGGGAATAATTTATCAATTTGGCTACATGAAATTCTTAAAATTCTTTTTACATAAAAGACTCAAAATATTAAAGATAAGCAATGACCTGGAGAAGTAAGTTACTGGAACACTCAGATATGACAGATGATTACTATTCATACTTCATAAAGAACTCCTACAAATCAGTAGGAAATAAATAACCCAATACAGAGATAGACAAAAGATATGAAAGCCAAAATGCCCAATAAACAAATGAAAAGATGCTCAATGTCACTAACAATCCAGCAAATGCAAGCATTTAAAAAATTAGATGATATTTTCATATCCATCAGATTGGGAAAAAAAAAATAACTTAGATCTGATGAAATTACATATTTGTGAGAATGTTTAATGACAGCTCTTGTATATTGCTAAGGGCTCCATAAATTCATTTCATTGGTTTCAAGAGCAATTTCTTAATCTCTAGTTAATTCTAGGAGGTACATTACCTTTTGACCTATCAATTCTACTTCTAAATATATAACAAAGGAAATTTCATACACATGCACAGGAAAAAGAGTATGAGAATGTTCACCTCAGCAAAGCTTAAAATTATATGTAACAAATTGGAAAATAAGGAGAATATTTTCCTTAAAGTCCAAGTAGCCATCAATAGGGTAGTGAATAAACAAACATGTATATTCATATAGTGAATTACAAGCAGCAGTTAAAATGAGATAGGTCTAGCGAATTAACAGGGATAAACCTCCAACACAGCATGTCAAAATAAAAGCATCTATCAAAAGGCTATATAGAAAATAATACCATTTAAGTAAATTATTAAAGTAGAAATGGTAATATATATTGTTACGTGAACAATTAGATATAACGGAAGGTATAAAACATGCATGCGAAAGAGGCACTTCAACCTTCCCTTAATGGTTTCCTTCTGGGGAAGGAGAGGAAGGACTTGTGCTGTAATGTTTCACATCTTAAAAAAATAATGATCTGAAGAGAATATGACAAAATGTAACATAGTGCTCATCAGAGTGGTGAGTGAACAGGTGCCTGTCATAGGATTCAGGTGGGCTTCAGTATTTCATAATTACAAGAAAAAATACAAACAAAATCAGTATCAACCACAAGATGTGACTAGGGCGGGTGAGACTGGCACAGTCCATTATAGACTGGTGATACCTAGAAAGCTCGAGAAAAGGAAGTAGAGGCAACTAGTCTTTTCAAACAAACATGGCGGGAATGAAGAAATAAGATTTTTCCAAGGGCAAACTCCTACAGGATTTGATTACAGGAAAATAAAAGAAGTAGTATTTATTCACACACCGAAGAAAAGAAATGCTGACAATCACACATGTAAAATGCTACCTTGATACTAAATGGTTTTAGCAGATAGAACATACTGTAGTTACACAATTTCTTATTAAATTTGTTATGAAAATAGTGCCAAAGAAACTTGAGATGAGTTAGTGTAAAATCCAGAAAACTGAGGTATCCTCTGTGATATTCTGAAATAATATATTTGGTCAGGGGTTGGTCTCCAAACCAATCATATTCTGAGACTCAGAGGGCTTAATCAGAGGCACAAAGTTTCCCTTGATGTCACAGCCAAAGGGCTGGTGTATTTATGAGAGTGTACCCTTCCCTGGGTATTGGAGAATGAACACGATCATGATGGGGGGAAATGATGCTTGGGGGAAAAGGATTCTGGATCCAAATTTAGTACATAGTAGATGCTCAAGGCACATTTGCTGAACTCACATCACAGTCTCAAAAAACAGAGAACAACTGAGGCAACCAGGCAAATAATTCCTTCAGTGAAATTCTAGCATCGTGAACCATATACACTTCCATTTTCTCTTTCCTCTTTGACTTCAGTTTTTATCCTCTTTTTCTCCAGCATGTTGTTACCTTCCACTTCTGCTTTTGTTAACGCGGCCCCAGGGTTATTTGGTCAGGTTTCTAACTCTGTCAGTTGCTGACGGACTGATTTCTGCTTTGAAAAGCACTGTAGTAAGAAAAGCCTTTCATTCTGCAAAAGAACTTGTCATGTCAACCCAAAAGCCACTATTTCACGCAGGTATCTAGAAGCCAGGAGCAACAGAGGAAGCTGCCCCCCCCCACCCTGCCCCAGTCCTAGGTTATGAATTTTTATTAATCAAACCAAATGTAATAGGATTCTTCTTGCCAGGGGCTGTCTCAGGAATGAGCAATGCTATAACTCTGGCCAATGAGATGGGTGGAAAGTCTGCTGAGAAACTCATTTTGCTCCTAAAAAGGAAGAGACAGGATTGTTCCTTTTCCCTGTTTCTCAGCTCCCTCAATGATATCCTTAGAGACTGCAGGCATCCTGTGACATGAGGGCAAACCTAAGTGGAAAAGCTGTATGTGGAGAATGGCAGAACAGAAAGACAGGAAAGAACTTGAGTCCTTGATATTCTTGTTAACCAACCCTGGATTTCCTGCTAAGTGAGCTTGTCCTAAATATTTAAGCTACTTTTAATCAGGTTTTCTGTTTCTTGTAGCAGAAACTCTCCTAATAGTGATATCCTACTGTGTTCATCCAAAACTGTGTTCATCCATTCCATTAGGTGATATCTCAGCACAAAGCGTCTATGCAAAGACAGTCCATATCTTTTTAAAATAGGGTCGCTGGGCCCCAAGAGGCCCTGGGATGCAGCCTGAGCCTAGGGAGCCAAA
The DNA here is from genome assembly GCF_009829155.1 of Mustela erminea. Taxonomy (NCBI): domain Eukaryota; kingdom Metazoa; phylum Chordata; class Mammalia; order Carnivora; family Mustelidae; genus Mustela; species Mustela erminea. The sequence goes on from NC_045616.1 coordinate 85,051,182, forward strand.
GGAGGGGGCTGGCAATAGAGAGGCTCTCGTTCTGGTGCTAGCCCACACAGTCCATCTGGGGGCCTGGCTCGTGTCCATGAGGGAGATATGGAATCCGACAGGTTAAACAGTCAACAAAACAAAACACCAAATCCACTTCATCGATTTCACTGTCCTGTTGGAGGCCACACAACAAGCAGCAAAACTTTCTTTAAAAAAAAAAAAAGGTTGGGGGGAAGTAGGTCAGGGCTCTTCTGCTTGGTAGCGCACTGAGCCCTGGGCCAACTCCAAAAGCAACCGCTCCACTTGGAGGTCCCTATTGAGCAATTTGAGTGATGTCAGTACTCAGGGCCTCCGAAAGCCGTACGGTTTCTGAACCTGACCTCACCCGTGGTTTTCCTGGTAACTTTTTAAAACCATTACTTCCTGCCCTGTGCTTTATTTATCCCACATGTTTATTTTCTATACAGTCTATTCCAAAACAGAGCTCTGTGTGAGTTTCCAGGTCACCGCGTCCCATCAGGGCAAACTCAACAGATGTGGGATGAGCTGGAAGGTAAAAGAGGCCATCCCTGCTGATGCCGAGTGTAGGCTGCCACTGTGGAGCTGGGTTCTTGCTCTGGGGCCAGACAGGGAGAGTCAGCATGTGGGGCTTGTGCAGTCGTCCCCCTTCTCAGAAGGGCATCCTGTGGGCAGGGCACATCCCCCCCGCCCCCACACCCAAGAGCATTCGTTACTGACATATTCAACCTGAGTATGGAGGTCAAAGAGGTGCCCACAGATTCCCGAGAAGCTTGCTTTCATTTCCTTTTTCTTCTGAGGGCACCAGCAATTTCCTTCCATTTAATTCATTCTGTGGGTCTCCTGGCACTGTCAGCTGTTGTCATGGCAACGGGGACCAGCAATGCTCTCCGAGGTTCATGCACCCTGTGGCCCACTGCCCATTGGTCTCAGCTCATCTCCAACAGCCTTGCCTGCCCCTCAGCAGCCTGGCACCACCACAGGATCAAGAGCCCACAGGACTTTCAGACAAGAGTGAAGTCTCTTGCTCCTCTACTAGATCCCAACGAATAAGAATAAGAATAAGAATAAGAATAAGAATAAGAATAAGAATAAGAAGGGCACCAGGGTGGGTCAGTGGGTTAAAGCCTCTGCCTTTGGCTAAGATCATGATCTCAGGGTCCTGGGATTGAGCCCCTCATCAGGCTCTCTGCTCAGCGGGGAGCCTGCTTCCCCTTCTCTCTCTGCCTGCTGCTCTGCCTACTTGTGATCTCTCTCTCTCTCTGTCTCTGTCAAATAAATAAATAAAATCTTAAAATAATAATAATAATATGAATAAGAAAGATTCTCTAGGAAACCAAACCACAAACCTCTGAACTCAGTTTTGTTAAAACTAAAATTGATCTTTCATGCATCTGAAACCAAAAAATTTGCTTTTGGCCATGGGCTATTTTCTTTGACCTCTTCCACCTAGGAAACTCAGTCTTCAACACCTTGTTAGGGTGGTTTGGTGTTACAAGGCCTGAATCCATGATGGTGGTGGGGATGAGCACAATATTAGTGGAAAGTACTGGAAAGTAGGCACAATCAAGGAAAAAGGCTTTCCTGGTTTTTTTTTTAATCCTTTATTATTATTTATCATGTAGTATTTATTACTACCATATTGTTAGTACCTAGAACCTAATGTAAATCCTATCTGTTTTCCCAGATACAGAAAATGAGCATAGATGAAGAAGTGCTTGGCCCGTGTTCGTGTAGCAGGTGGCAGAACTGGAAGTTGAACCCCGAAAGTCTAGAAGGGAGTCCTTGGTCTTCACATTCCATTCATCCCTGAAATACACTTACTGAACATATGTGTGCCATGTGTGCTAGACCCTATAGAGCTATAAACAAAAGGGACAAAGCACCTCATGAAACTTACATGGGAACTAATGCGCAGAGAAGATGAGCAATTTGTCTAAGGTCACACAGCTGGGGGAGCTGGGATTTGAACTTAGCGTCCTGATTCCAGCACCTGCCCTCTTCTCTCTCAAGAAGAATGGGAGGCACTGGCTTAGCTTTGCTCTGGAAACTGTAACTAGAAAATGATAATGGGGGACTGTGGTGGACTGCAGCTAGTGTCCCTTTCACCTCTGAGCAAGGTCCCTTGTCGATAGGGTTCACTCAGACTGCCTCGTGACTGAGGAGCCAACTGGTGTATCGTGAGGCAGGGGCAGAGACCCTTTCTACCTCTGCCATCGGAATGGTCCAAACTCTGGGGAAAACACCATGAGGAGATGGTTTACATCGAAACTGCACTTCCAGATTGTAGGCAGCCTGAGACATCTGACTTAACTCTTGTAGCACCAGGGTCAGGTCTGCTCCTGTTTGCAATGGAATAATCGGAATTCCACCTGGAGACCAAAATGACTTATTAAGTGAAACCAGACGTCACTCCCCAGGTCCAAGTGTAAAAGCTCTGAGTGGTGCATCTGCACTTTCAATGAAGCAGAGATGTTGTGTCCTGAGACTTCCGACAGCTAAAGACAAACACATTCGAGAGGATGAAGGTGCCAGAAAGGGCCGGATACGTGTTTTTAAATTTCTTTGTTTCTTGGATTAAAAAAAAAAAGAAGAAGAGAAAAGAAAAGAAGAAAAAGGTAGGCTACCCTGAATAAACGTGGTACCATTTCCTTCTGGGAATTGAGTTTAACTAAATCGATGGTGAAAGCAAAGGGAACTAAGTGTGGGGAATCCAAGAAGGAAGGAAAAGGAAAGGGGGAGGGTTGAAAAAGTAGAAAGAGGGAGACAGAAGAGGGAAGTCCCTCCAGAAGACGTAAAGAAAAATAAGAGGATGATGTGGCGAGGAGACCACGACAGAGGATCAGGAGAAAATGCAAGAGAGACTAAAATCAAGACGGGTAACCAGAGGACAAGCAGAGAAGAAAGACGGTTATTTTCTGTGTTGGTTTTCCAAATGGCCCTCCACCTGGGGCTCTGGCCACCCCTCCCCTTAGTCATTGCTCAGGGGACTCTCTATCAGTCTACTGAAGAGGCAGGAGGCTATCAGTTTACAAGAAGAGAGGAAGCAGAGGAAGAGGAAAGAAAGCAGACAAATTACTAAATGAGGAAGCCAATTATCCAGCGCACCATACTTCAAGCTGTCAGTAGGCTGCTATTCCTCAGGCACCTTGGAGCAAAGCCGGACTCAGAACTCTAGAGTTTGCTGCCATCTGGCCTCTCCAATAAGATCATCTATACAGACATCCCCCTGGCCAGTATGCTGAGTGAAATCTTTCCAAGTCCGAGACCACTCTTATGCCACCACTGGATCACAGGATCACAAAGGCAGAAGAGGCTTCCAAATAAAACTGCCCAGGAGCCATTTCGGTTTCTATTTGTACAAACGATGGGCTTACTTGGAGCCTTCTGCTAACTTCTCTAACAGCGGCAAACATAAAAAGCCAAAAGCAATAGACACTTGCTTTAGTCCAGAAGCCGGACATGGTGCCCGGTGCAAGCCCTTCTGTGACCACCAAAGGCTGGTACACAGAGGGTGGTTTGGCACACAGGGAGCTGAATGGATGGGGACTTCTTTATTTCCACATAAAGCCCTTACCAATGTTGACGCAGAACAAAGAAAAAGCCACCTCACCTAGCCACATGGGCTGACCAGGGCACAGCTGCCCAAGAGCGGCCCCCACCCCATCTGATGTGGCGGGGGTGAGGGCAGAGGTCAGAGAGGGGATCCAAATGTCTGGAAAAGGATCCTGTTCGTCTGTGGCAGGTTCCGCTTTGCAAGAAATACGAGTTACAGAGAAAAGCTGGGGCATGGGGCAAACACCTGCGGCACGATTGTAGAACATCTCCATCCTGAGTAAGCAGCCAAATAAACTCCAGCCGTAGGGACGTCTGCAAAGTATCAATTTATGACACTTTATTTTCTTGTTTCCAGCATCCCATCAGGCAACGTGCAGTTAGTTTTAACGTGAAGGAAAGCAAAGAATCCCAGGAAAGGGAAAAATATCGTGGACAGTGATGAGGTTACCTGTGGGATAAAAGACGTGGGCCTTTCAGGCATGACTATGTCCTTACATCCCTCTGAAAGCAGAAATGGTCCATCAGCTTCTCCCCTCACCAGCGTGTTGCCTAATTCCAGAAACAACTCTTTCCTTCTCCATAGAGAGTGATGACCGTAACTCTGGAAAACATTTGTAGAGACTGATATACCCACTGTCATGCTCTGGAGGGAGAAGGGATGAGTCACATTCACAACTTTTATAACAACGGTTCTCTCAGTGTGAGGCCCGTGGACTACTTGTGTCAAAATCACCAGGGGCCCCTGTCAAGAGTACTGAGTGGTGAACTGAAGTTTCTTGGGAGTGGGGCTCAGGGATCTACATTTTTTCTTTAAGGAGCTCTGCTGGGGATTCTTTCAAACTCTCAAGTTTGAAAATCACTCTTCTGTCACAAGCCATCCATGCGACTTTCCTCCTTTCTCTTCAGCCAGCTTGCTTGCTTTCTTCTTTCCTTGCCTCCCTCCATCCACCTATTACAACCTTCATTCCAGGCATGGTGTTGAGTGCCAATGGTGCACCAGACGCGGAACCAAGGCTGCAAATGGGTGCAGCAAGGAAACACAAATGGAAATGCCTGTCTCGAGCTCTACTCGAAAAGCCATCAAACCACGAGAAGATGAGTTTGGCTCCCTGCTGTGAAATGCAGGACCCTAAAATGCAGCTGAAGAAATTAACACATACAGTAACAATCACAAGCGACACTTGGTCACTTCCATAGACAATTTCCATTGGGAAGAAGGGTGGAAACATAAGCACATTTATCAAGTTGGCCAGTAAGTCTTTGCCCCTAGTTTTTTGCTTGCCACCGACAGAGCATAGCCACCTTCACTCAGTGTGAATCAGAAATATATCCACTGAGGTCTGTGCCAAGGGCATAACCATCTGAACAAGTAAGTTAAGGTGGGGCAGGAGACACCGGACACGGAGGCCAGGGAATTCTCACCCACAGGCAGGAATTTGTGCCAGGCCTGCCATTATTCAGCCCAAGGCAAAGACCAGAAGAGGCTGGCACAAAAAGCTGCTGTGAAGAGATTCTGGAGATGGTCATGGGACGGTTTTGTTCATCTTCTCTTCTCATTATAGCAACATGTTCCACATGAAAGGAAATACAGTGGCTCGGAATTACACTCTAGCCCAAATACCGATCCCAATACGTTGCTTCGGGCAACACACGCTAGATATTAGCCCATGTCTGGTACAGACCCCGACACCCTTCACCAGTGCCCCAGTCAGCCGAGAAGCAATCCCCTTTCTGTGAAGGGGAACTCGTTCTTGCCAGTTCCCAGGGGATCACCATCTTTGGGTACCAACTGGGTCAGCCTCCCCTCTACTCTCCTCTAACCTCACATGAGTCTCCAATCCCATCACACTGTCCTTTCCCAGTTCACGGTCTCTTCTACGACAGCACCCTTGACCCTTCTCCCTCCTCCTTCTCCCAGTCTTTTCAACCACAAGCTTTCAAAGCAGAATGAAACAAAATCCTTGACCAAGTTTTGCATGTATTTTAGTTCTACAAATAAATAGGGGAAGAGATCCCCAAGAATTTCATGCCACTCATTCAATATGCTTGTGAGGAAGACTGATTTCCTCCTGGACAAAGAAAGGAAAAAGCGAGCACATAGTATACACAATGGGAGGCTCAGGCAATGGCAGCAATGAGGTTTCAGCTCTGCTAGTCCAACTTAAACATGACAGCGATGGACCAGAAGGAAACCTGTCTGATAACCCTTTAAAAATAATTCCACCGCCTGATAAGAAACAGCTTATTTTCTGTGAGCTGCAAAGCTGAGTGGGCCACCAGTCGAGCTGCAGAGCAAAATCATCTTGGGGAAGAATTCACGGTCTTAGAGTCAAATGGTATTTCTGCTCATTTGGATTTTGCATAAAGCCACCTATTACACTGGTTTTCAAACTGTGTTCAGAGTTATGCCCAACGCGTGTCTACTCCTACCTCTAGGTCCTGCCTGTAGATTGGTGTACCAGATCAAGGAAAAACAACATCTCTAAAAGCTTGGAAACCACTAGCATAGCACAAGAGTTTCCATGGGTTCTCAGGTGCTCGGGCCAAGGCAGAAGATGAAAACAGAATAGAGAAAGAGAGGAAATCACTCAAACTCAAAACCGCTATTCACACATCAGCATGGCCAGAAATCTTGCAATAGATCATGTTGGCTCTGGCAACTGCTGTATATCTGGGCCGGGCGGGGTGGGCCATAGAAATACTTTTCTCAGAGATACATTTGCACCCTCTTTCTATTCTCTTGAGTTATGTAAAGTGATCTCAGAGAAAATTATCAACAGCTGACACAAATAAGACTGCAACTCGGCAGTTTTAGCAACTTGGGCTAAATTAGAGACTTCGCAGGTCTTGAGTTCCACAGTGATTTTTTTAAAGATTTTATTTATTTATCAGAGAGAGAGAGATCACAAGTAGGTGGAGAGGCAGGCAGAGAGAGAGAGAGAGAGGAGGAAGCAGGCTCCCCACTGAGCAGAGAGCCCGATACGGGGCTCGATCCCAGGACCTTGGGATCACAACCTGAGCTGAAGCCAGAGGCTTTAACCCACTGAGCCACCCAGGTGACCCTCCGCAATGATTTTTAATTGCCTTAGCTAACTGTCTCTGTGACCCTCGGCCAACCACAACCTTCAGTGAATCACCAGGACATGGGCTCTCACATTCGTTCTACTGAAGCAGCTCCTGGAAGCTCCTTTAAAACCGGGATGTGCAGTTTTTCAGCAAGAAGGAAGAGTGAGGAGGGGAAGGCTGTGATATGTATTTCACCCAATTTATAAAAAGAACTCTGGGTTTTTAGAAAATCTTGTCTAGGGTGGGTCTTGGCCCTAAAGCTTTCTAGGAAACGACCTAAAAGTATCAAAAGAAGTTCCAGACTCATCCCCTGTGTTTCTGGAGGGAGAGCACTGCCAGACAAAACTAGGGATTAGGAAAAGTAGCAATTACTTGCTGCCCGTCCTGGCCCTAGCTGCCTCCTTCCCCTGTCAGCATCCTGCCTCATGATTTCTCACATACTCGATAATGTCGTCCCCATCATCTTCACCCTCATTTCTGAGCTCTGACCCTGTGCCTGGCATTTCGTTTTACAGACACTGCACCTCAGTAAGTCTCACAGTTACTTACAATGCAGATACTATCATTACCAGCACCTACAGGTGATAAACTTAGGGCGCCAAAATTTTAAATGACAACCCCGATCACAGCCGTTAAGCGGTGGAGCAAGACTCCGAGTCACCTCTTTGACTCAAGAGCCTGTGCACCACTTAGGCAGCATTAGGAGAAAAAGAGCTGTTAGCTTCACTTACCAAGTGAAGGTGGCACAGAGGTACAACCGGGGAAAATACATAAAAAGGTTTAAAAAGGGGCGCCTGGGTGGCTCAGTCGTTGGGTGTCTGCCTTTGGCTCAAGTCATGATCCCGGGTTACTGGGATCGAGCCCCACATCGGGCTCCCTGCTTAGCGGGAAGCCTGCTTCTCCCTCTCCCACTCCCCCTACTTGTGTTCCCTCTCTCACTATGTCTCTCTCTCTCTATGTCAAATAAATAAATAAAATCTTTAAAAAAAAAAAAGTTTAAAAACCTGACATTCCCCGAAACCTAAGCCAAAGCAGATTCAGTAGTACAGCGCTACTTAGTATAATTTGAGGGGATTTCAGTATACAAAGCAAGAAATTTATGAGTAATTTAGATTCAGTGAATTAAAAAAGAAAAAAAGAAAGAAAACTTTGATTTCTTTAGTGACATAACACTGGCAAGCCTTTTCTTTGAAGATTCCTGGCCCTGGACAGGAATATGCAAGGCAAATAAAAATATGAGAGGCATATTAAGAAGGAGTCTTCTGGAACTCAAAGTTTTGTTTCAGTAAACTGAGTCGCCTGAAAGAGGTCTGTAGAGATGACAAGAGAAGATGGGAAAACTGATAACACATCGCCTGGTGTCAACTTTGAAGACTTAAGAAGCTGTAAATGGTACCTTTAGAAGTAATCATGGAGGAGTTTTTATTAAGAGCATTAAAAACAAAAACAAAAACGCAAACCAGCAATCCCAGTGTTTCAAAAGATGCAGTGAAAGGAAAATATTTTCATTGCTAATAACCTCTTTACCCTGTCTCTTCAGCAGCAAACTCACTGGTTCAGGAGTATGCAGTCTGGCCACACACAGAAATGGTAAGAAATGGCAAGATGCCCATTTGTTACCTGCAGAGATAATATGTTACAGAATGCTTTCAAGATCATGAAGATGTTAGTGATGAGATATTAAATTGGTCCATGAATGATGTGCAGACCTTATGCTGTGCAAGACAGGGCACCAAAGAGGGGACAGCAATTTGATGAACAGTGCAGAAAACCAAAAAGCCTTGGGTTGACAAGAGATCCCCAAAGTGACCTGATTCCTTCTGTATCTAAAATAGAACCACTGTTCTTTGTCACTTAATAGAGTGGGTGGGTTAGAGCTTACTGATGGAGGCTCCAGCCTCAGCTCAGATGGAAGGGAAAAACAATCCCTTATCACACAACAGAGACAAATTCTATCCCCTGCCTAAGCCAGGACAATTGCCACAACATACCCAGCCATTACAAACAAGTAGATTTGGGTCTGCAGGGCAGCAGCGCATACATACTCACACCTCACATCCAGTATTTTTCCCACAAGCATCTTTGACACAAGCGATTTAACTGTAAGCATTTTCACTGCAAACATTTTTGCTGCATAACTAATTGGCTATAAGGTAATTTTGCCATCAAACATAAAATCATGAAAATAATAAAAGAGTGACATTTATTAAAAAGGACATGATGAGGGGTGCCTGGGTGGCTCAGTGGGTTAGGCCTCTGCCTTCAGCTCAGGTCATGGTCTCAGGGTCCTGGGATCAAGCCCCGTATCAGGCTCTCTGCTCAGCGGGGAGCCTGCCTCCCTGTCCTCTCTCTGTCTCTCTGCTTACTTATGATCTCTCTCTCTCTGTGTCAAATAAATAAATAAATAAATTTTTTTTTTAAAAAAGGACATGATGAAAAATGAATGCCAAAATTAAAGACTTTATTGCACAACACAAAATATTTGAATACATTCAAAACCTATAGTGCAGATTCATGATAATACTATACAAATAACTGATTTCATTTTGTTGATTGTCCTCAAGCACTTGCCTTCAAAGTTTTTTGCTCATGGTATTATACATCCTTTTTGTTTCTTGGTCCATCTCCTCATTCTGCATCACACTTTTTTCTCTAATATTTCTTTCTTATCAAGAGGGGTGTCAGTTTCCAAATCCTAGAACATTTACTGGTACCTAACTTTGTACTGCATTGTGTAAGCCTTCTACACTGGTGTTCATTGTTGGTAGATGATCACATTGGAAGGCTGACAGATGTTCTAAAGTCCTCTAGGAAATGTGGGTTCAAAGCTCTGTGACAGTGTAGAGTCCATTCTGATGGCTAAGATTTATAAAGTATAATCATGGGAATACCCTATCAATGGAAAAATGAACCCAAACTGTCAACCAGTTGATTAAACCAGCCACTGTCAAACCAAACTATCAACCAAGTTATTTTTCATCTTTTAAGGGAGAACTGCCTTATGGCCAATTCGTTATGCAGTGAAAATGCTTCCAGCAAAGATGATTCCTGGAAATTCCCTAGAACCATCACACACACATACACACATTCACCCGAAATTTGGGGGAACAGATAAAGGAGACCTTCTTAAGTGAAATTTTCTGACTTTGTTTATAAGAACAATGTATTTCTGGAAAAAAGTCGGGGTGGGGGTGCCTGGGCAGCTCAGTCAATTGAGTGTCCCACTCTTGACTTGGGCTCAGGTCGTTATCCCAGGATTTTGAGACTGAGCCCCACACTGGGCTCCATGCTGGGGGTGGAACCTGTTCAGGTTCACCTTCTTCTTCTCCCCCCTCCTCTCTTCCTCTTAAAAAAAAAAAAAAAGAGAGAGAGAGAGAGAAAGAAAAGAAAAGAAAGAGAAAAAAGAACAATGTACTTCTGCATCACTTACATAATTAGAAGTAATTTTAAGATATTTAAATATATCAGGCATATCCTTCCTAGCAATGGGAGTCCTCCCTTTCACATAAAAGAAAAAAGTAAACTCTCCCCAGTCCCAAGAGACTGCGATGTAATTTCTCAGTTCATTCACCCCTTCCACAAATACTTCCTGTGCAAAACTGTGTCCTATGTACTGGTATCTTCTCTCAGCACAAAGCCTCCACTTTAGAGTTTCTTCATTCCCTGATACTCCCCATAACTCATCTTCTAAACCCCAAACTTTGCTCCCCCAGGTCCCCCAGACCCGTGAGCTCTGGTTTCCAAACTCTCACCTAAGCCTCAGCCTTCACCGGGAGCCATGCCTTCAGGCGATCTGCTCCTCCTCAACAAATAATAACGTAACCATCAGCCCCCATACCAATTTACTACACCTATTCCAACCCTGAGCTGATAAGGAGCACTATGACCCCACTATGGCCCACGGAGAAACATTCATAGTGAAACAGACCCGCACCTGAAAACTGCCCTCACCCCTTGCTAAACACAGAAACAGCAGATGGTTATTGGGAAGTTTCAGATCTGCTAACCTCCCACCCAGACATCTCTAGGTTCTGCTCTGTCTGCAGCTGGAGAGAAAGGAGACATTTGACACTAACGAGATTTGGTTCTCATCTCAGCTTTATATCATTTCTGCCAATGAATACTTTCCAGGCCACAGCTCCACTTCATTCTTCCTTGATTTTTTTTTTTTTTTTTTTTTGAAGCCTACGGACTTTCCCCTTGAAGGTCAGTTTCTATTAACTTTCCTTCCTCTAGTCTGCCTCCCAAACCAAAAAAAAAAAAAAAAAAAAGCTGAAGAGCAAAAGCCAAATCCCAAATGGCTTGGCTTGGTGGTGGTTTGGCAAGTGGCAGGTTTCTCCTGGAGAGAGAAAGAATTTGTGGGTAAAGGGTTAAACATTAACACGCTTCCCTGGAAGGTCTCCTCTATCCTGTTAATGGAACCCAAGTGCAAACCTTGGCAGGAATTGCACTATTAGCTCATGACAGGTGTAGTCATCATGCTGGTTGCTGCTGCATTTCTAGCAAAAAATCAGGGACATGGGGACCACTCCATGACATAGTAGGCTGGAACAGATTGCTTTGCAGACATCTCTTCTGGCTAAAATAATTCCCTCTAACAACTTCCTTGACATGCTGTTAGGATGGCCTATTTCCAAGGTAATGGCTGATGCATGAGGATGTAATAGACATCATCTGTGGTGTTCCAGAGAGGAAGCTGCCAGAACCACCCTGCTGCATTTTTCTCACAGAGGCACCACCTATTCAGCAATGTTTACTAAACTGGGTCCCCTTGGTACATGCTCTCCAGCAGTCTCTAGTTCTTTCCACGTTGTAACATTGTTCACTTTTTCATCTAAGTCTGGGGCCACAAACTCAACCGTGTATGGGAACGAGCCAGATAAGATAAATGTCCAAAGCAAGTTAGGGCAACCAGAGTGTCACTGCCTGTCTAAAGGAAAAGGCCGCTCGCTCTTGTACAATTGATTTCACTTCAGGATGCTCTTGTGGAAGAAATCGTTGCAGATCTCGTCTGATTAAAAACAGGCTCACCAGCAACATTCTGACAGTGTCAAGACTCTCTGTATTCTGGGATGAAGAGTGTCCACCCCAGACTCATGTCTACCTGGAACCTCAGAACATGACTTTATTAGGAAATACGATCTTGGCAGCTTTAATTAATTAAATAAAGACGAGACCACACTGGATGAGGGTGGGCCCTAAATCTACTGACTGGTATCCTTATAAAAGGAAAGACACCAAGACACACAGAGAGGAGGGTGCTACGTGCAGATAGGGCCAGATGCTGGAGTGATCTATCTACACATCAAGGAATGCCAAGGATTGCCATCAACTACCAAAAGCTAAGAGAGAGGCAAAGAATCACCTGGCTGAAAATGGGATTCTACTCTATTTGTATTTATTTATTATTAAAAAAAAATTTTAGGGGTGCCTGGGTGGCTCAGTGGGTTGAGCCTCTGCCTTTGGCTCAGGTCATGATCTCAGGGTCCTGGGATCAAGCCCTGTATCAGGCTCTCTGCTCGGTGGGGAGCCTGCTTCCCCCTCATCTCTCTCTGCCTGCCTCTCTGCCTACTTGTGATCTCTGTCAGATAAATAAATAAAATCTTTAAAACAATTTTTTTAAGATTTTATTTATTTACTTGAGAGAGAGAGACAGAGAGAGAGAGAGAACAAGCAAAAGGGAGGAGCTGTAGGTAGAGGGAGAAGCAGGGTCCCACTGAACAGGAGGCCCGATGCGGGGCTGGATCCCAGGACCCTGAGATCATGACCTGAGCCAAAGGCAGATGTTTAACCAACTGAGCCACCTAGGCATCCTCGTATTTATTTATAATGGAAAATTCTTTTGGCTTATAAAAGAGCAAAACATTTCAGTGAAAAAGAACAAAAACAAATACACTCATAGGCCTCTGTGCTATGTTCTGTCTCATCTGAACAATCACAATGGCCCCAAATCTATTCTGGCTCCTTTCAACCCATTCTGTATACTGTAGCCAGGGGGATCTTTTGAAAACTCCAATCAGATGATGTCACCCATCTCCCTCAAATCCCTTAATGATGTCCCATTGCTCTTCCAATAAAGACTAAAATCTTTAGCATGGCCCATGAGATCCTGCCCGCTCTGCCCCCCTCACTCTCTGCCTTCAAGTCTCACTGGCTTCTAGTGGCTCATGCTCCTTGCATTCTCTTTAACCTCAACACCTGTGCACCTGCTGGTCTCTCTACCTCAAGTATCTTTACATATCTTACCCCCACAATGTGCATACACACACACACGCTCAGATGTACATATGCCCCTTGTACTCGGCTAATGCAAGGATGCCTACTCATCCTTCAGACCCCAGGTCAGTCATCATTTCCTCAGGAAAACTTATCCAGACCTCTCCCTCTTCAAAAATATTAGTCCTCTCTCTTTTAGATACTCTCATGGTACCTTGTCCTGTAGAAATTTCGCATCTCCCACCTAAGTGTATATGATCATCTGACTCATTCTGTCACCTCCACTGGACTGGAAGGGTGGTCCCTCCCACCTAACATGGTGCCCGCCATACAACACGGTCTCATAGGAGGCGTCTAGTACTGTCCTGCAAGGAGTTTACATGCTTTCCTCCTCCTCCAGGTTAAACCATCTATACAGCCTCTTTCCTCCGACAGCCCTCAGTTTGTACTTTCATTAGAGTCACTCTGCAGATTGTGTACTCTTCTGTGGTCTTCACATCCGTTCACATCGTCTGGCCACTGGCTGGCCACACTGCGAGCAGGAATTATACTATGTTCATCATCACATTACTCAAAATACAGTATGGGTCTCTTGTAATATCTGGATTCTTAGAGGCAGATTTCGAAGGTCTGTCATATAATAGTTGTGAGGAGGCCTTCCGGGGTGTGTATGGACAGAGAGGATGGCAGAGCTGTTAAGAAGGTAGGCTCAGGGGGCGCCTGAGTGGCTCAGTCGGTTGAGCGTCTGCCTTCCGCTCAGGTCATGATCCCAGGGTCCTGGGATCGAGCCCCGCATCAGGCTCCCTGCTCAGTGGGAAGCCTGCTTCTCCCTCTCCCACTCCCCCTGCTTGTATTCCCTCTCTCAATGCCTCTTTCTATCAAACAAATAAATAAAATCTTTAAAAAGAAAGAAAGAAAGAAAGAAAGAAAGAAAGAAGGTGGCTCAGGACCCCAAGTTCGAAACCACTTTGTGTTACTTCTATGAGATTTTGGACCAGTTAGTTCACTTCACTGTGCCTTAATTCCTTCCCTGGAAAACGAGGGTATGAACAGTACCCCTCACATGTGGAGTGGAATTATAAAGATGGAAAAGGCACACAAGCTTCTAGAGCTGAGGGCATGGGCATGCTGGGTTACATCAGCTATGACTGGCACTAGCTTTTGCTGCTGGAGTCACTGGATGCTCTTCTTTACATTACAAGGTATAACAATGAGGGACATGTGTCTGGCTCAGTCAGTAGAGCACGTGATTCTTCATCTGAGTGGTGAGGGTGAGTTTGAGCCCCATATTGGGCAAAGAGATTACTTTTTAAAAAAGTATCATAATGATAGCAGTGAATGCCTTCTAAGATGGAAATCCTTGAAGGTTCAGGAAAAGCTTCATTAGAAAAGCAACTATTCCAGGGCGCCTGGGTGGCTCAGTGGGTTAAGCTGCTGCCTTCGGCTCAGGTCATGATCTCGGGGTCCTGGGATCGAGTCCCGCATCGCGCTCTCTGCTCAGCAGGGAGCCCGCTTCCCTCTCTCTCTCTCTCTCTGCCTGCCTCTCCATCTACTTGTGATTTCTCTCTGTCAAATAAATAAATAAAATCTTAAAAAAAAAAAAAAAAGCAACTATTCCAGAGGGAAAAAAAAATTTAAGATGCATTGATCTAGGCCCCAAAAGCAGCAAAAGAGAGAGAGGATGAAAGGCACAAGTCAGGGAGGGCAGCTTTGAACAGGACAGCTACTTCTTGGCAATGCCAACTCTGCTTTTTAGGAAGACTTCATTTGAAATGACAGATTTCCTACTGCATGGGCTCCCTTCTCGTGTAAACACCTTGTTCAGATGGGTCTAAACTCCAAAGTTCTACCAGCTGTTTTCAGCTGGCAGCTATGCCCTACACCAAGAATGTTTTTGACAATGTCTGGAGAAATTTTTAATTGTTACGATTGGGACAGGGAGGAATGGAGCGGAGGAGCGGGGGCGGTGGGGCGGGAGAAGAGGACCTTGCTCCTGGCATCTGGCGGGTGGAGGCCAGGGGCGCTATGACACACCCCACAATGCACCCAGCAGCACCCACACCCCCAACACAGAACTGATCCACCCAAAACGCTGACACTACTGAGGTAGAGAGACCTTGTTCTAGAGCATTACATCTCAACATCATAGGGATATTCACAAACATCACGTTACAGGCTTGGGTGATTTTGTTTCTGTGACATTTCAACTAGCTTTTGTTGCCAAAGAAAAGCTTTCGACAATAATCAGTGTGTTTTAGGACTTTGTAGACCACAGAGGAGTCCCCCTGGATCCCAACTAAATCTCTCCTCTCTTCCATCCATCCATCCAGGCCCCGAAATTCCCTCTTGTGGCCGCTGAGCTTCAGAAGGGACTACAGAGCCTCGAGGAGCTCCAAGCTGTTCGGTGCCTGCAGGAAATTTGTGGTTAATCACTTCAACCTGCTTTACTTTAAGAGAGATTTTCTGAGACCTGTTTATTGTTCCGCTCCTTGGCTTCTCCGGCGTTATCTATGACCGAAGTCTTAACATTTATTTGTAGAGTAGAAGGTATATTTTTACTCTCACATCTCTTCCAAGTCCCTGAATTAAGTTAGCACGAACTTTCCAAAATAAATTCACCTTTGAGCTGAAACTAAGCATGGAAAGTTTCAGTCCAAAAGGATACCTTATTGGAAAGTTAGAGGCAAAGGAATATGAGGATAATAATGAATATTTGAGTGTAACCTCAGCACTCATAGTTACCAAGGATGAAGTCTTTGTTATTTAAAAGATCCTCTAACAGATTTGATGTATGCAACCCAAGATTGACATTCAATTCCCCTTTCTTCAGACTCAAAGAAAAAACAACTGGAAATAAACAGAATGGAAAAATCAGCACATGTGGATCTAATTCTGCACCATGTCACTGGTTAAAACCCAAGGAAAGAATGTTTTATCAGAATGCGAAAAGGGGAACAATCGATAACAGGAAGGAAGATCTCTGATTCCTTCACTCCACAAAAACGTAATCTGTTGGACCGTAATCTGCTACAGTGAGGTAGCAGCTATCGACAGCGCCAAGTTAATGTTCTATGTGAACAGCCACTTACAGCTCTTCCTACAGAAAACCGTTCACATAGCTCTGGGTAATTTGTACCACAGACACATGTGAGGGCATTCAGCACTGGTTTTTTTTCCTCTTGATTCTCAACATGAGAAAGGCTTTCCCAATCGTGTCCAACCCTTGAAAGATTAAAAATCTGTATAATTCTGAGGTTTGCACCTTTTCGATAATCTATTCATAGCCCTAAGTGCAACCTCACTCACATAAGGCCCAAATAAAATATTACCAGTCAATGCAGCATTAAAAGTAATGCATTTTTTAAAACTGCTATCCTCTAGATGAAACTATTATTTTCCAACAGATTTTGGCAGCATCAGAATGATTTTCTTCTACCTTCTCGCCCCAACCCCCAAAACACAAATACAGTCTTGAGCAGAATAGGAATACATAAAACAGGTAACAGAGTAAAAAGCAGGGGTCCCAGAAGCTCAGACGCACACCCCCATCCCAATGCTCTTCTTTGTTCCTACTGTCTGGAAAAATGCATGAAAAAAACGGTTTCAAAAAATTTTTTTTCATTTTTCAACGGACTGAGTTGGCATCACTTAGAGGGAGTCCTTATTCAGGCCCCAGGAGCACTGAATCAAGTTCTCTTAATTTTTTTATTTTTTTTATTTTTTTTATTTGCTAGGCAGAGATCACAAGCAGGCAGAGAGGCAAAGAGAAGCAGGCTCCCTGCTGAGCAGAGAGCCCAATGTGGGGCTCGATCCCAGGACCCTGGGATCAAGACCCAAGCCAAAGGCAGAGGCTTTAACCCCCTGAGCCACCCAGGCTCCCCTCAAGTTCTCTTAATTTTAACAGCTCACATAAATAGTAGTTACCAGGAAATGTAATTTGGGCAAAGCCACTTTTGTTTTTCCTTTCCTTGATTCTGTGTTACTTGCATTTTTATGATTTGCCCCCCAAAAGCAGTTTCTACTTTTAAAAGAGTATGTATCTTGAAAAGAATTAACATTTTACCAAGTTTCCTTTTTGTCTTCTTGGTTAATACTTCTTCTAGATTGCATCCTGACAAAAGGAAGAGTCAGAAAGACAAATGCATCTTTCCTTTTGCTGCACCTACAATGTGATTCAACTGTGATGCACATGTAACTATGGAGTTAGTCAAATTAACACACACTATATAGTTTTAAAGGGGTCCTATATATCATCTTCAACATAATTGCATGCATTAAGTATCTATGAATGTAAGATGCTTGCACTGCGACGTCTGTCGCTCACCCTGTCAGGGCTGATTCTCTTTCTTTGGATGGCTAGGCAGAGATCCCCGCCCGCCATCATGGCTCTGTGGACATTACTTCCACCAACTCTCATCAAAGAAACCACATTCCTAGGCGAAGGAAGACAGTTCTTCCTCCAACCAAGGCATGTCCCTCCTCCAAGGGCATGTTCTTGGCATAGGCTAATAAATTCTTAACACTTATAACCCAAAGGACGTGCGTATATTGTGTGATTTTATGTTTTTAAATAAAAACATTTATTAAAATTCACAGGACCTTAAACGTATACTTGGAATGGGAAGACATCTTTAAATTTTTTTTTCATCAGAATATGATCCCCCAGCATGCACGTTACCACCAAAACGATAATCACCACCTCAAATCTATAATCCTACCAAAAGAAGCCCATGCAACAGGAGCTGTTAGATGACAGGGGTTTGCGGAAGCTCACGTTCCCTAAAATATCCTTAGCATTCCTCTCTAAAAAGCATGGGGGAAATCAAAGCAGCTGAAATTGTGGCTTCTTCCTGGCCAGTTCTGAAAAACAATATACCAGAGCCTAGGCATCTTATCTTATGGTCCACATTTCCAGTGAAGTTGAATACAGAAAGTGCATTTGGAGTGGCACATGGTTTGAACTATTTTACTTTAGAGAAAGAAAAATTGAGCAATCCTGGAAGAACTCCATATTCTTCTTTCTTAAAAAAAAAAAAAAAATTTTTTTTAAGTTCCTCTTGAAAACTAGTTACTCCTTTGAACAGGAAGGAAGGGTTTGGAACAGCTGTCCCTGAGTGAATTGGGAGAATGTTAATCACTGTCCCTTCTCTCCTTTACTTAAAGATTAGCTCACATCCCAGACCCCTGCAAAAGGAAACCGCATACACTTAACTTTTGAGACTACCAGGAGGAATATTTCTGTAACAGTAGTAGTATGTCAGCCAGATCTTAAAGATGCTCAAGTCCGGAAATGTACCCCAAAGGCAACAAAAGCCCAAAGGGTCGGCAGTGGGCTGACTGGACATTTGAGAATGTCATTCGTATCTTGACTAAAGCTCCCCAGGAAAACGTCAAACACAACAAAGATGGTTTAAAAAAAAAAAAAAAAGAAACTGACATATACACAGGCATCTGCAACTTTAGCCAGAGTCTTCCTCGGGAGAGTAAACTTGCACAGACCATGTTAGGTTAAAAATATTATATTAAATGCAATTTCCTCTGCAGCTAATATATAACCACACCATAATTACAAACAGTAATTCTCCCAAACCTGAACAAAAATATTTTTTTTCCATATCAGTATTTGAGCACAGACCTAGGTGTGGAAGGATATACAAGGAGCTAAGATTTTTAACAGGGGGAAGGTAAGAGAAGAGGGAAAAGGAGTTTAAAAAAGAGAGAGAGAGAGACAGGCTCTCATGGAATAGAAAAACATGCATGGCCTCATAGTTGATATGTGTGTACTGGGTAATTCTTAAATTAAATTAAATTATTTTTAAATAAAAGAGAAACATAACTGTATAAAAGGGGGACAGACTGTTGTTGGATAGAAACATACATGGCAATAACTACGCAGTGACACAAACATTTGTTTTCAGGATGAAACCATGCACGGTTTCCTTAAAGTCACTGTAATAAGACATTTTATCAATACAGAGTATGACAGACTCTTCACCTACAGGTAATATGCCTTCTGACACAACAGTTAGATATGAGGACGGACATCAGTTGCATTTGAAAAATGGGTCTAGACAGTGTGCAGACAGGCGGGGGTCTATGGGATCCAAATGAATCAGATATGGCCTAAAAAACAGACGGTTTGCCACTGTGGGACAAGAAGTGAAAGCAGTCCCCTCCATTGGTTTCCCCAGGTGCCTGGAAGTCTGGAGGTCTGTGATCTCAGGGCACGCTGGAGACCACCACCCCAGAGTGGCAGAACACCGAAGTGAAAAGCTAAATCCCAAGTACACATAGCAAAACACATCCCTAAGTCCATCAATATGGCAGCAAGATGCTCGCTTTAGATGGTGGATAGGAAACTGATCAGAAAAAAAAAAATTAAGGAAACAAAATATTAAAAATGTAGCTGTGATGGAAATCACAAACAGCCTAGAGCTCCTCTCCCTTCGGGAACAGCTGTGTCTGCTAATCCCTGGAGGAGTCCTCCCTGCGATCGCCCTTCCTTCCTTCCTCTGTCTCTCTCTAATAGCTCCCTTGTTCCTGCTGGACAAAACTAGCCCTTTGTGGCTGCTCTCAGAACAACATTAAAAACAGGAATAGGGAAATTGTAAACAGGAGGCTTCTGGTCTACAGGCGAAGACACACACAGGCCTCTGAGGCCTACTTCATGCTAAGCAAAGAAACAGATCTTTGTTGCTAAAGGGATTAGGGCTGCGGGGTTTCGGAGGCACTGCTGAGGCATTCAACTGGCCTCAAGTAGGGGCTTTGTAAAGAGATACCTCCATTAGAGGTCTGTGAGCGGAAATCATTCATACTCTTTATACAATCTGGGTAATGTGATAGTGTTGGACTGTTCAACGCCTCTGGTGAGGCAGGGTCCTATCTCCTTGAATAGTAAATTCTTCAGCGGCTAAATAGATGGTGGTATAATTACCTTCAGTGACTTTTTTTTTTTTTAGGTGGTGGAGGTTCAGGGCTGGCGGCGGTGGTGGGGAGGGGGGTCGGTCTTCCACCTTTAACCCTTAGTAGGAGTGACATTAAGGGGTCACCCAGAAGCTAGGAGGCAAAGTCTCCCCAAGTCAGCTCAGAGGCAGTCACTGAACTTCTGGTGCTGGTGTCTTACGTGATCAAAAATGACCCTCTCTGTTCATCCTCTATGTACCGCCAATGATCAATTTGTCCTCATGGATATCATGATGATAGAAATCTCCGTAACTGCTTCATTCCATGCCCTGGGCCTCCGCCAATAGACCTAGCTCTTCTCTATCCTATGCCCACTTTCCCCACTTTCCCCAGCCAGTCCTTCCTTGCCTCCTCCTCCCCAGGTTGCTTTGGTGTTCCCTCTTCTGAGGGAACTTTCTCCATAAACTTGGAGACTCTGTGTGTGTCTGCTACCCCAGCAGGTGATGAACTCCTTGGGAGCAGTTGCTAATTTATCTTTGTATCTATAATGCCTGGTCCATCATGGGTGCCCAAAGCCATGTCCAGCAGAATGATGGAAGTTTGACTGTGTTGCCTTCAGATCAGATTAGTTCCCAAGGTAGCTGGCAAGATTATGGCAGTTTGCCTTAAAGGCTTTTGAGGAATTCTTAAAAATTTATCAGTGGTGGGGCGCCTGGGTAGCTCAGTGGGTTAAGCCTCTGCCTTCAGCTCAGGTCATGATTTCAGGGTCCTGAGATCGAGTCCCCCCCACATAAGGCTCTCTGCTCAGCAGGGAGCCTGCTTCCCTCTCTCTCTCTCTTCCTGCTGCTCTGCCTACTTGTATCTCTCTGTCAAATAAATAAAATCTTAAAAAAAAAATTATCAGTGAACTCTTATAGAGAACCCGGGGTCTTAAAAAAGCAAACAACAACAACAAAAACCTCACTGTGGCCAGTGAGGAAAGAAAAGGAGTCCTCCAAGGAAGATGGTAAGAAGTCACATCCCTAAAAAGAGCCAGCAGACTTCTAAGGGACCTGGCTCATTCTGACCCAGCCTCCACATTCTTCTCAGTTAAGGAAGTGTCGTCAGCAAAATGGAAATGCTCTTTGGGTTCATATTTAGAGTTCCTGGAAATAAATATTAATTATGGTATCAGCTGTTGTCTACTCGGGAAACTTCTCAGAGATTATTCCAAATATTAGAACTACGGGAAGAGATGGTCCATCAGAGCTAAGGGACACTTTCCCCCAGTACAATCAGACCCATTCTAGATGGCTGACAAACTCATTCGGATAGATGTGGATTCTGCAGAACTTCACTTAGAAGGGATTCTGGTTTGGGTATAAGATAAGCTTGCAAATGCCATGGAGGCTTTGCAACAACTGAAGGAAGGCTGCTGTTTTTCTCCATTGATGCTCTCAGTTCTCTGGGACGTGCCTCTCTGTGAGCATGGCCTTGGATGCCATTAATTGTTGGCGCTCCCCATTGTTCACCATTTTCTATCCAGATTACCTCTCTTCTCGCCATTTGGCAGATGGGACTCTGCTCTTACATTATTAACGTCACTGTCTCCAAAAAGCAGTTACACATGGAAGGAAGAAAACAGAGCAATGAGATCATGGGCTTTGTCTCTGTTTCTGCCACTGACTCCATCACTCATTCAACCAACAGAGGCTGAGCACCTGCTGTGCACCACACACTGGGCTGGGCACTGAGAAGAGAAGCAGGACAAGGGACTCAGGGTGAGGAGGGGGAGGCACACAGAAACAGAGTGGCTAATCCCATGACAGCAACCTGCACAAGACCTTCTCTGAACACTGTGATGCTGAAGTAGTTCAGGAAGTCCTCCTGAAGAGACAAGCGCTTAGCCCAGAAGATCCCAGATGGATTAAAAAAACCACAGTCATTTGGGACAACTATAGATATATGAATATAAACTACAAACCAAGTAAGATTACTGCATTGATATTAAATTCTTGGATGTAATAATGGCACTGTGGTTATGTAAGAGTGTGTTCTATACTTACTTAGCAGATACTCACTGAACGACTCATGGGTCTGGAGTCACAATTCCTAAAGTTACTTTCAAACGGTTCAGAAAAAGATGTGCTGATGAGCGTGTGTGTGTGTGTGTGTGCGTGCACGCATGTGTGTATACATTTATAAATATATAAAGGGATGCAGGGAAGAGAATGAATATGCAAAATGTTAGTCAATCTAGGTATACACAAACATTTCTTGTACTATCTTTTAGTTGTCTGCACTTTTTCAAATTTTCAAAATAGAATACTGGATAGACAATTATTAAAAATACATACATACAGGGGCACCTGGGTGGCTCAGTCAGTTTAACAGCTGACTCTTGATGTTGGCTCAGGTCCTGATCTCAAGTTTGTGAAATCAAGCCCCACAGAGGGCTCTGTGCTGAGTATGAGCCAGCTTAAGATTCTCTCTCTCCCTCTACCCTTCTCCCTGCTCCACAAAAAAAATACACACACACAATTGATCCTCGAACAATGCAAGGATCAGAGACACACACCTTCATGCATTCAAAAATCTATGTATAACTTTTGACTGCTGGAATACTTAATAAACTCTTGTTGACCAGAGCCTTACTAAAAACAAAGTCAATTAAAATGTATTTTGCATATTAATTTGTATCACATACTGTATTGCTATAATAAAGTAAACTGTGGGTTTTTTTTTAAAGATTTTATTTATTTATTTGACAGACAGAGATCACAAGTAGGCAGAGAGGCAGGCAGAGAGAGAGGAAGGGAATCAGGCTCCCTGCTGAGCAGAGAGCCCAACACGGGGCTTGATCCCAGGACTCTGGGATCACGACCTGAGCCGAAGGCAGAGGCTTAACCCACTGAGCCACCCAGGTGCCCCAACTGTAAGTGTTATTAAGAAAAGAAAATGTTGTGGGACCAGTTGGTCAAGCGTCTGACTCGATCTCAGTTCAGGTGTTCAACTGAAATGGGCTCCATGCTGGGTGTGAAGCCTCCATTAAAATAAAATATGATAAATATATAAAATATAACAAAATAGGGATGCCTGGGCGCCTCAGTCAGTTAGGTGTCTACTTCTTGGTTTTGCCCTGGATCATGATTTCAGGGTCCTGGCATCAAGACTCACGTTGTGCTCCATGCTCAGTGGGGAATCTGCTTGAGGATTTCTCTCCCTCTCCCCTCCTCATTTTCTCTCTCTCTCAGATAAATAAAATCTTTAAAAAAAAAATATGTTGTTGTTACAAAAATCCTAAGGAAGAGAAAATACATTTACAGTACTGCTCTGTATCTAAAGGGAAAAATTCACATTTGTAAGTGGACCTGCGAAGCTCAAACTTGTGTTGTTCAAGAGCCAACTGCATTTATAAAGCTATTACAAGAGCTAAGACTGGCCTGGAAAAAGAAAAGTGAGCATGAGTCAGATAAAGACCGAAGGAACATGGGATTTGGGGGTGGTAGCTGGTATACACACACCAAAGGTGATACTTGGGTATATTTATCAAATGAATGAAAGGGTTAAACAGGATCATTTACGCAGGGAACTGTAAGCAGATCAGACCCAAGTGAACATAAGGTTTATGTTAAGGAGCAAGAGCCCATTTGGCTATACGGGTAGGGAGGGGGTCCATCATGGAGGCCTCTGTATATTCTCCCAAGGTCCTGGGACTTTATCCTGTGGGTGACAGAAGCCATGAACAGGAGGCAATATGGTCAGATTAGCATCAAGAGGGACCACCCTGGCAGTCAGGTGTCATGTGGAGTGATGGAGCACAGACCTCAAGGCAGGAGACAAGGGTACCAATCAGGATGCCTTTGGCTCCCTTAAGCACAAAGCCCTGAGTCTAACTGGCTGAATTTATCAAGAGACTTATTATCCAACATAGCTGCAAGCGCTGAAATGACAGGCAGCAGATGTGGTTGATTCAGTGGCTCAAAAATGTAACCACGGACCCAGTTTCCATCCTCTCTGCCCTCTACCACTCTCTGCAGCGGGCTCTGCCTGCAGACTGCCTTTCCTCATCTTTACGGGATGGCTGTAGCCATTCCCAGAGTGATGTGTGGACACGGTGAACATCACAGACAGAAGGGAGCTGCTCCTTCTTTGGTCTCTTTCTTAGCAAGGAAAACTCTTCCAGAAGATTCCCAGAAAACACTGCCTCACATCCCACTACCCCAGATTGGATCACAAGCCCGTTTCAAAACCAATCACCATCAAGGGAACAAGATTACATGTTTGGCTCAGAATAAGAATTTATACACAGAGGGAATGAACTCTGATGAATCATCACTTAAAACACTTGGGAGCCTACAGGTCTGGGTAAAAGATGCTAGAAGCCTAAACTAAGATAATGGTGGCGAAGAATGAAGAGATGAGAACAGATTCAGGATTTATTTAGGAAGTTATGTTGGTACAATCTGGTGATGGACTGAAGGTGAAGAAAGAAGAAGGGTTTGGAAAGGACACCCTCCGTAATTCCAGCTTGGATGAATGGGGTCCGGAAGTGCCATTAACTGAGGTAAGGCACCCACAAGGAGAGCAGAGGAGGGTTTGGGGGAAACAGTGGTTTGAGGCATATTCAAGTGGAAGCGCCTGTAGGCTTCAGAATAAAGGTGCTGGGCCGTGAGCGGAATATAGGACTCAAACCGTTATCCCGCACAGGTGGTCCATACTCAGCCATGGTTCTCAAACAGGCTTTGGTCTCTACAGACATTTTTGAACCAATATATAATCACTGAGAGATTCCAAATAGGACTATGTATTTCTGGTTTCTCTGGAAAATCTGGAAAAATCTGGCAATACTGGTCCTGAACTGCTGCCTGTCAGCAGTTGGTGGAGGCCGGTAGCAGCCATACTCTTTTTTTTTTTTTTTTTTAATAAAGTCTTTTTTGTTTTTAAGATTTTATTTATTTATTTGACAGAGATCACAAGTAGGCAGAGAGGCAGGCAGAAAGAGAGAAGAAGAAGCAGGCTCCCCGTTGAGCAGAAAAGCCCGATGTGGGGCTTGATCCCAGGACCCCAGGATCATGACCTGAGTCGAAGGCAGAGGCTTTAACCCACTGAGCCACCCCGGCGCCCCGCAGCCATACTCTTTAGCTAGAGTAAGAGGTTCTCTGGCCCACCACACTCACCCACTATCTCTCTGCGTTTAGCTGCTTGGCCCTGAAGCCATTTCCAGCCAACACCCTCCTCACCATCTTGGGAAAGAGCCTGAACTGCAGAAACACAGCTGGTAGTAAATGGTATTTAGATGGTGGTCAAACACCTCACTGTGAATGCAAACACCCAAAGAGAAAGTGGAATGAAGAAGATCAAGGAGGTCATCCTGGAGCCATCAGTGTTTTAGAAACAGAGGAAGAGAAATTCACACCGGAGAGAAAAACAAAGAAACTGGAGCAGAGCAAGTAAGCATGAAGGCTCAAGAGCTAAGAGAGGAGAGCTAAGTCAGAGGGAGGGCTCTCCTGTGCCACATGCAATAGGACATCCAACGGAAAGAAGGCTCCCAAGGAGATGTGACATTGAGGAAGGAAGTCATGGGTGGCCCAGGAGCCTAGCTGTGTGGCATGGTGAGGGACGATTCAGACAGCAGTGGGGTGGGTGGAAGATGAAAATGAGTGGATACAGTGTGCATTGGCTGCTTGGGTGAGAAAGGAGGAGTAAAGCTGGATGAAACTAGGGAGGCTATGGGGTCAAGGCATGGTCCCTCGGTAGGATCAGAGAAACTTGGATATTGTAAAGCTAAAAGGAATCCAAGGATGAGGTGAAGGCTGTAGAAATCTAACAGAGGGATGAACAACAGAACCAAGTCCAAAAGAAGGTGGTGGGGCAGGGGGACAAAAAGGTGAGACGTGGGTAGCTAGCTGGATTCACTGCAAAGACAAGAGGCCTCCAAGGCTAGAGGACTGGAGGTGATGATAAATCGGGAGATGGGTGTGTTCAATAATTTGAGAGCTGGTTCACCTGGACCACTCAGTTGCCGAGCTTCTGACTCTTGGTTTTGGCTCAGGTCATAATCAGCCACCCCACCCTCAGCCTAGAGTCTGCCTGAGATCCTCTCCCTCCTCCCTCCGCTCCACCACCACCACCCC